>NC_072488.1:58830356-59157937 GCF_027574615.1 Eptesicus fuscus
TCACTGCCACAACCACGTTTCTATCCTTTCTTTTTATGTGAAGCACCCTTGTCCTTACGCCCAGCCTCTTAGGAGTCCATCGAAATACAAACAATGCAACTTTGCAACAGAAGTTCACCACTTTCAGAACCTAAGGCGTGACTCCGACACGACAACCCCTGAATAGACGGTAACCATGCACCCCCGTGTTGGCAAGGACTCCCACTGCACATGAGCCAATCCTCAAGGCCACATCAGGCTGGAGAAGAATCCAGACCCGCTTTTCAAAGTGACAGAACGATCAGAGCCACAGGAGGCCTTGCTGGAGACCTTGCCGCTGTCCATGACGCGCTCAATGCACCGCGGAGCTCCCTACAGAAACGGCCTATTGTAGGCCTGGAGGAAACCGGGAACCCAAACACATCCGCAGTGGAGCTTGTCTCTGCGGCAACTGTGTGGACATCAGCTCTGGATATGCGAGGCCCTCCCACAGTGTCCATGATGCGTGAGGCTCCTCATGCTAAAGGACCTGAATTGTTCTGGGACGAAAGTGCAGCAACACTGACGGGGTTTACATTTTCTACTTGGGTGTTCACATACCTCAGGAGGCAGATGTGCATGTGTGGAGCATGCCCCCTTCAGGCTCCTACACACACACACACACACACACACACACACACACACACACACACTCCTGCACCAGCATGCAGTGTCCTTGGTTCTCCCCTGTCCCTGAGGGCGACCTGAGATGCTCCCCTTCACTTCCAGCCTGCAGCCAGGTCCGCCCCTCCTACCTTTTCCCTTGCACCCCCTGCGGGCGTCTTGCTCTTCTGTCCACTTTGAGCAGCATGGGGTGGCCTCCAGGGGCTCCAGCTGCGATTGAAGAGGCTGAGAAGTACTGGGCGAGGCCTGGTCTGAGGACCCCAGCAGCGAGGGAGGTTGACTTTGGTTGTTCTCTGGAACCCTCTCTGGGGTTGATTTTGGTTGTTCTCTGGAACCCCCTTTCTTGCCTTTGATTAATTTGACAATGTTTTTGGTTCTAATCCAGCGCTTCTTCCTGTAAGAGGTAGGTTTTTAGGACACAGCCAACCCTCACTGCCCCTCCAGCAGGTCCCTGGGTGCCCTACAGGAGCTGGGATTTCCATCACCAGCCTGGGAAAGTGGCGGTTAATCTGGTTCAGAATGAGGGTGCTCTTCGCCATCACCACGCTCATCCCACCTGGGGCTCAGGAGGGGGGCACACACTGTGCAGTTAATTCGCACAGACCAAGGGATGGTAGAAGCCTTTCTCATGACAGGAACCCACTCTAGCCCCTCAGGAAAACAGAACGTCCAACTCAGCTCTCAGCTCTTGATTCCTGTGCCAAGTGCAGGAAGCGGTGCTGTGCTAAACTAATCATGCTGGTTGGCAAAATTCCGCTAAATGCCATTTTCAGAAAGGGTCAGGGACCTCCTCATTTTCTACTAGCTTTAATAATACATGAAATAGGCTGGCATCCGCTGCCCGTTCCCGGCATTGAGGAATCTGGGTGAGGGGAAGAGGGCAGGAGAGTGGGCCGCTTCAAGTAGAAATGATGAGCCCTGGCCCGGAGCCTGGGGGTTGGAGAATCGGCTTGAGCACTGAAGGGTGGTGAGTTCCATCCCCCATCAAGAGCACATATCTGGGGTGCAGATTCGATCCCGGCCCCGGTTGAGATGTGTGCAGATGGAAACCAATTGATATTTCTCTCTCTCTCTCTCTCTCTCTCTCTCTCTCTCTCTCTCTCTCTCTCTCCCTCCACCCCTCTCACCTCCCTACCTCTCTTTTCCTCTCTCTAAAAATCAATGGGACAAATATCCTTGGGTGAGGATTAAAAAATAAGTGAATAAATGAAAACAGTGAATGTAAAGGTAATACACTACAGCTAACAGGAAATGAGGCATTCTAATGTCACAAGGACCACAGCTGGGTTCTGATCCTGGCTCTGCCATAAACAGCACTGTGCTTACACAAGCCACTCCATTTCCTCATCAGTGTCTCAATTTCCCTGTCAACAGCAGGGTCAGGCAGAATTCTGTGATTCTGTGATTGCTACAGAGAGGCCCTGCCGGATTCATGGTGATTTGACCTCAAGGCTGGGCTGGGACAGGACAATGGAAAGGTCCAGATCCTGGGCTCAGGCCCGGGGCCCAGGGGAAGCCCTGCTGCTGGACAGAGGCCGGCAGTCTCAGGGACTGAGTAGGCCTTTCACCGGGGCTGCTGCTCTCTGCAGAAGGGAACTTGTTTGTGAACCTGCCCTGGGGGGTCCAGTGAACCCAGAGGAATGGAGGTCTGAACAAAAGGTTCCTGTGCTTGAAGAAGGGGATGCGGGTCCAGGCATCTGACCCAAGCTTCCTTCCCAAAATAGAAACATGCTTTCCTATATCTCACAATCTTGAGACCAAACCTGATATGCCTGCTTTAGTGGCTCTAAAAGCCCAGACTCTCTGCCCCTTAAACAGGCTCCTGGCCAGCTAGCATTCACCGTCCCGCATAGGATAACCCTCACTACAGAGGGCGGGACCAAAAAAACCTCTAAACTCTTTTCCTGCTGGGAGTGACCTGCACACAGGGCAGCTGTCATACAGCGGAAGGTACGGGCCCAACACACTGGACACTGCTCTAGATGCTACAGCTTTCCCTACTCGTGAAAGAGCAAGCTTCTCTACTGTATGTAAGTTGCTGACGCTTAGATCAACTCACTTCTTTGGTGCTGGATCATGGAACTTGTATTGAGCCATGCTTTTTTCTTCCAGGTTTTCCTTAGTTTTCTGTGAGGCATGTAATTTGTCTCTAACAGGGGAGAGAGAAAAACAATCTGTTTTTTAAAATAAAATGCATAAATTGACTCATCAGCCCTGCCTGGGACCTGGCCCAGAAGGAGCTGGTGTGTTTCTAGAACTCAGACATCACAGTGCTCATAGCCACCATGACCACCAAGTTGGGAATATGGGGGTGGAAGCAGGTGATGTGGGTCCAGGACCTCTAGCACATTGAGGGGACTGGCTGAACACCTTGGATCAGGCTGTACGTCACCTCAGGAGAGCAGACCCTGAACCATCTGAAACTCAAGCTGGGGAACCCCGAGGATTCCGGCCAGTTCAACTCAGGACCTTGGGTTCTAAGGTCAGACACAGGGCTGGGCTAGCTCCTGTGGGTGCAGACCAACGATGCCTTTAGTGGTGTGGGTGGGGGGCGGGGTCTTCCCTCTGTGAGTTAGATGGGCATCAGGTCAAAAAGGTCAGTTTAGCAAAGTCAGACCTCTGACCTGGACCCACTCCAATGTTGGGCTTCTGCTCACCCTTCCAGGGAAGCAACTCAAAGCCTTTTGGGGGCCAGACAGAGAAGATAAGGAGCAAAGCAGCATGGGAGGCCTGGAGGGGGGTGGGGCCTGTGGTGAGACTCAGTGCATGGTGCCACTCGTGACCTAATGCAGGGACTGCAATCTGAGCCCCGCTGTCCATGTGGCAGAGTTTCTGATGGCTTTTCCTGAAGGCTCCGGAAGCCCCGGATCTGAAGCAAACTCTCTTAATTTCTAAATGTGGGAAGTCCATTCACATTTTCAAAAACACAGAAAGGACCAGAGAGACACCTCTTAAACCTTGGGCTGTCAGAGGACACCCCACTCCTGGGAGAGGGAGCCTGGCCTTCCAGAAGCAGACGGCATGGCATGCTTTCGTGCTGTGTGTCTAGGAGCCGTGCACTCAGTGCTCTCTGTACAGCGTCCCCCACTGGGCCGCTGGCTTCGGTCCTCTTCCTGCCTCTCCTCACCCATGTGGACATGACAGCTCACACCCCTGCTTTCCTTGCTTGAAAGTGAGTCCTCGGCATCGAGGCAGCTGCTCAGGCTCCTTCGGTCATAAGGTGCCCAGGCCCCCCCTAATATGAGGGCTTTCCAGCGAGTTCACCGCGAAGTGAGCCCCTGTGAAAAGTGATCTCTTGCTAACCACTGGGCCCTTGGCCCCTGACCTGCTCTGCTCCCAGTGCCCTTGGCTTAGCCTCTGTTCTTCTAGTCTGTTATTCTGTTCCCACGGCCGTCCCCCAGCCCCACAAACTCATGGCCCAGCTTTCCTAGGGCTGGGGAAGACTCGGCTCAGAGCAGGCTCAGGAAGCCTGCCCAACTCCCTGGCCTCCTGCA
Source organism: Eptesicus fuscus (assembly GCF_027574615.1). Lineage (NCBI taxonomy): Eukaryota > Metazoa > Chordata > Mammalia > Chiroptera > Vespertilionidae > Eptesicus > Eptesicus fuscus. The sequence continues at coordinate 58,834,493 of NC_072488.1, forward strand.
GACACTTTCTAAGGCAAAACTGTCATCAGATCATCCCCCAGGGTTCCAGGTTCCAATTCTTCTACTTTCCACCTGCCCAACCTCTGCTGGTAATTTTTAGCAGCTGCGTTATAGAGAGCCAACTTCAGGCAAAAACTCTCATTTCTACCCCAAAACTGCAGTGCGGTTTTCCATGTCAACCATCCTTGGTAGGTGGCGAGCCCCCTGTAGATGAGCAGATGACTCTGGGAGAACAGTGAGCGGCATCATCACCCCAGGGAGCTGGGACAGCGCCTCTTGGTCACTGTGACCATGGCCCTCTGTCCCACACTGGCCAGCCATTGCTGATCACAAAGAAGGTAAGTCTCAGCAGCACAGCACCGAGGGATGAAGACCAACCTGGACCCACAAGATGCATCTCAGATTACTTGACTTCCAGACCACAAGGTTTCCAGCACCAAGGCTCTTCCTCCTGCCCTCATTTCTGACAGATTCCTAGGCCCTGTACACCAGCATCCCTTAAACATTCACTTCCCAGTGAATCCGACTCCTTAGCCGGCATGGAAGCCTTCCATGGCTGAGCACTACCCCCTCCAGCCTTTTTTCCTGCCCCTCCCTGCACCCAGACCACGTCAAGCTCCACCTTCACGTCCCCCACGCTCTCCCTGCCACACAAAAACACTTGCTAGCCTTCTCCCCATCAGAGGCAGCAGCAGAAGCCCAACTCCCACCACCACGCTTCCTTCTACACCTCCATGGAGCTCCTCAACATCTGTCTGCTGCGCACACAGCTCTGCTCACGTCCCATCACCCCTACTGGTTCCTGGAGACCAGGTAACTGGATCTGTGCACCTCCCAGGGCCCACACCAAAGCCAGGACTGTTGGAAGTCATTGTGGTCAAAGGGAGGACAGCCACTGTGCCCCAACAACCCACTCTCCAGCCCTTTATGGGAAAAGCCCACATAGAAAGGGCTCAGTCTGCGAGCTGAAGTCCTTCCCTAGGACATCTCTGTATCACTGTGGTATTTTTCAAAGTGAACTTAATCCCAAAAGCAGATTAAGAAGCATCTGGCAGGGGACAGCGTCTCTGAAAAGCCAACAAAGCCAACCACCCCTACTTGCAGAAATCTAGAACCATTCCAGGGTAAAGGAGAGAAGGATGCGCTGGTAAGATGGTCTGTCCCCTTGCCCTGGGGACACCACTGCACCCAGAGGGTTCTCTGCTGCCCAGAATGGTGCTGTCTAGTCCTGGAGCTGGAAGCCACGCCCCCTCTGTTGAAGGGTGAACATCAGCCCACACCCCTCCCACGTACTGCTGCTGCTCCTGGTGATGCTGGTCCTTGTTCTCCGTGTCCTCCTGGAGAAACCTCTGGTTCTGCTCATTCAACCTGTGGACTTGGCACTGCAGGTGACGGTTTTCTCTCTCCACGTTCCTCCTGAGACTGGAAAGCCGCTAAAACACAAATGGACAATGTCTCAAACACCACAGGCTCCCATGATTCCACTGCTGGGAATCTACTTCCAAAAGAAGAAAAAGGCCACGTGCACAAAGATGGCCACTTTGGTATTGTCTGTGTCAGCTGGAATGACCAATGCAGCCAATGCCATGGGCATGGCCAAGCCTTCTGCCACTGCACCTTCCAATCAGGCAGCCATTGGCCACGTGTGGCCGCTGAGCACTGAAAACGCAGCCAGTCTGAGCTGAGACGGGCCATAAGTGCAAAATATACAATAGGTTCTGAGGAAGTCATAACAACTTAAAAAATAATGTAAAATTTCTCATTAAAAAGCTGCCAGACACTGTGTCTCAGTTAGTTGAGTGTCTTCCCATGCACCAAGAAATCACCGATGTAATTCCTGATCAAGGCATATGCCTGGGTTGCAGGCTTCATTCCCCAGTAGAGGGCATTAAGGAGGCAGCTGATTGATGTTTCTCTCAAAAAAATCAATAAAAACATATTTAAAATTCTCATTAATAAGCTTTTGGGGTTACATGTGAAATTTTAAATATAATGGTTAAATAAAATAGACCATTATATTAGTCCCACCTGTCTCCTCTTACTTTTTGAATATGGCTACTAGAAAGTTGAGTATTACATGTGGTGGCCTGCATTGTATTCCTGTTGGACATCTCTGCTCTAGGCAGCGTTGGCAAGCTTTTCCTGTCAAGATCGAAGTACTAGGGGAGAAACCAAAATGGTGGCATAGTTAAACACCTAAACTGCAGCCTCGCACAACAATTTCAAAAACACAACTAAAAGACAAAACGGACATCATCCAGAACCACAGGAAAGCTGGCTGACTGGAAATCCTACAACTAGAAGGAAAGAGAAAACCACAAGGAAAATCAGAGGAGCCGTAAAAGCCTGAGGTACGGAGACAAGGGTGCACACGTGCGGAGAGGACGGAGCCAGAGAGGATGGGGTGGCTGAGTGCCTGGCTGGCGTTCTCTAGCGGGAAGGAGATAAAAGCTCCAGACTGCGCTGAACCCCAGCTCCTACTGCACTGAACCTCAGTTCCAGGCGAGACCCTGGGGACCCAGGCTCATACTGGGGGAATCTGGGCTGTAAGGCGGAAACTCAGGGGAGCGGCGAAAGGCAGAGCTCTGGAGGCGTGCACGTGAATGCGCGCAGAGGACAGACAGTTGACTGTGCCGCTGAATTGCCCTAGTGGGAAGGAGACAAAAGCTCTGGACTGCACTGAACCCCAGTTCCGACTGCACTGAACCCCAATTCTGGGCGAGAATCTGGGAATCCAGATTCATTGGGGGAGAGACTAGACTATTTGGCAGCAGGCGAAAGTCCAGGGCGCCTTTCTCTCAGAGGTGCTTGCAGCAAGTAACTAGGGACACTGAGACCCAGGAACCTCATAGGGAGGGGCTGACGGGAAGCCAAGGCTGTAGGCTCCACCCTGAAACTCCGCCCCATCCAAGCTGAGCACAGAGGCTTTTACAATTTTGCAAGTCTAGTCGAATAAGGCTGTCTCCCAGCGTAGACACAACTGATCCTCACAGCCAATTGGCCTGGAGGTCAACTCCTCCCACTGATACCAACAACAATCAAGACTAAACTACAACAAGGCTGTACACACAGTCCACAAAGGGGTGCACCAAAAGTGTCCATCTCAGGTAGCTGGGGAGGCCGAGCCACTGGCCCATATAGGACAACTAGCACACAAAGCTACCCTACCAACTCAGGGAAGCAGCAAAAATGCGGAGACAAAGAAACAGATCAAAAAACCAAAGAAATGGAGGGAAACAAACGACTGGAGATAGAGTTCAAAACCATGGTTATAAGGTTTTTCAAGAATTTCCTAGAAAAGGCCGATAAATTAGCGAGACCCTCGAGGATATGAGAGAGACCCTCGAGGATATGGAAAAGGACCAACTAGAAATTAAACATACACTGAATGAAATAAAAAATATTATACAGACACCCAACAGCAAACTAGAGGAATGGAAGAGTCAAGTCAAAGATTTGAAATACAAAGAAGCAAAAATCACTCAATTGGAAAAGCTAAAAGAAAAAAGAATCCAAAAATTTGAAGATAGTGTAAGAAGCCTCTGGGACAACTTCAAGGATACCAACATCAGAATTATGGGGGTGCCAGAAGAAGAGAAAGAGCAAGATACTGAAAACCTATTTGAAGAAATAATGACCAAAGTCTTCCCCCACCTGGTGAAAGAAATAGACTTACAAGTCCAGGAAGCACACAGAACCCCAAACAAAAGGAATCCAAAGAGGACCACACCAAGACACATCATAATTAAAATGCCAAGAGCAAAAGTCAAAGAGAGAATATTAAAAGCAGCAAGAGAAAAACAGTTAATTACCTACAAGGGAGCAACCTTATGATTGTCAGCTGATTTCTCAACAGAAACTATGCAGGCCAGATGGGAGTGGCAAGAAATAGTCAAAGTGATGAATAGCAAGAACCTACAACCAAGAGTACTCTACCCAGCAAAGTTATCATCAGAATGGAAGGTCAGATAAAGAGCTTCACAGATAAGAAAAAGCTAAACGAGTTCATCAACACCAAACCAGTATTATATGAAATGCTAAAAGGTATTCTCTAAGAAGAGGAAGAAGAAGAAAAAGGTAAAGATAAAAATTATGAACAACAAATACATATCTATCAACAAGTGAATCTAAAAATCAAGTGAATTAAAAATCTGATGTACAGAATAAACTGGTGAATATAATAGAATCAGGGGCATAAAAAGGGAGTGGACTGACAACTCTCAGGAGTAAAGGAGTGTGGGGGGTGCAGGAAGAGACTGGACAAAAATTGAGAGACTGAGGACAGTCGGGGGAAGGTAAGGGAAGAGGGTGGGATGGGAACCAGGTGGATGGGAGCTATGGGGGGATAAAAGAGGAACAACTGTAATAATCTGAACAATAAAGATTTATTAAATTTAAAAACAAAAAAGAGCGAGGTACTAAATATGTTAGGCTTTCCAGGCCGACAGTGGTCTCTGCTGCAACTGTTCAACTCTGTTTTTTTGTGTTTTTTTAAAATATATTTTATTGATTTTTTACAGAGAGGAAGAGAGAGGGATAGAGAGCTAGAAACATCAATGAGAGAGAAACATCGATCAGCTGCCTCCTGCACACCCCCTACTAGGGATGTGCCCGCAACCAAGGTACATGCCCTTGACCGGAATCGAACCTGGGACCTTTCAGTCCGCAGGCCGGCCGACGCTCTATCCACTGAGCCAAACCGGTTTCGGCTCAACTCTGTTATTACAGCAGGAAAGGGCCGGAGATACAATGTACAGGCCTGGGTGTGGCTGTGTTTAAATAACAAACCAAAAATATTTCCTCCTGGACACGGACTTTTAAATTTCATATCACTTTCACTTGCCACCAAATATAATCCTACTTTTGATTTTCCCCAACCATTAAACACTGTGAAAGCTATTGGTTCACAGCCTGACACAAGCAGGTGTGGGGCTGGACCTGAATTTGGGGCTGAGCCTGGCCAGCTCCTGCTCTAGAATATCATCGCGGTTGGTGAGTAGGAAAGTCCCAAGTTTTGGCTTCAGACAAACGGAGTTCCAACCCGCTACTTCAGAGGGACAAGGATGGGAACCCAGCTCATAAGATCATTGCGAGAATTAAATGAGATGACACAGAGAGCAGAGTGCTTAGCCGAGAGGACGGAAATAAAACAGTATTTGCTGTTTCCATGCACCGCCACGACCCTGCAAAAAGCAAAGATCGGGTGAAAGGTGTTCTGTAGCACACCCCTGCCAGTCATGGTGTTTATTCCAGCCACATGCCTCTGGCTTCCCATCCGCCTCTGTGTGACATTCACACACACTCTTTGAGCAGAGATGCCAATGAGGACTTATTCAGACCAGGCTGAGCCCAAGGTGTCAGCCCAGGGAAAAGGCCCATCCAGGGTGCTGTGCCCTCCAGCCCCAGGCCTCACCTGGCAGTGGTTGCCCAGCTCTGTCAGCGAGATGTTCATGCTCTGGAGCTCCTCCCTCTGCCAGTCGCACTGCGCCTGCCAGCTGTTAACTTCAAGCAGCCTGTCATTAAGGGAGGTTTGCAGCTCCTTGGTCTGGGTCTGCAGCTCCTCCTGCGCCTGCTTCAGTCCTTCAATTTGGGCCTGCCAGTGGTTCACCTCCAGCTGTTTGTTCTCCAGGGAGGTTTGCAGCTGCTTGGTGTGGGCGTGCAGCTCTTCCTTCTCCTCTTTTAGCCCCTCGTACAGAGCCTGCCAGTGGTTCACCTCCAGCTGTGTGTTCTCCAGGGAGCTTTGCAGCTGCTTGGTGTGGGCACTCAGCTCTTCCTTCTCCTCTTTTAGCCCCTCATACAGTGCCTGCCAGTGGTTCACCTCCAGCTGTGTGTTCTCCAGGGAGCTTTGCAGCTGCTTGGTGTGGGCGTGCAGCTCCTCTTGCTCCCCCTTCAGTCCTTCACACTGGGCCTGCCACTGGTTCACCTCCAGCTGTGTGTTCTCCAGGGAGGTTTGCAGCTGCTTGGTGTGGGCGTGCAGCTCTTCCTTCTCCTCTTTTAGCCCCTCGTACAGAGCCTGCCAGTGGTTCACATCCAGCTGTGTGTTCTCCAGGGAGGTTTGCAGCTGCTTGGTGTGGGCATTCAGCTCTTCCTGCTCCTCTTTTAGCCCCTCGTACAGAGCCTGCCAGTGGTTCACATCCAGCTGTGTGTTCTCCAGGGAGCTTTGCAGCTGCTTGGTGTGGGCGTGCAGCTCCTCCTGCTCCCGTTTCAGTCCTTCGCACTGGGCCTGCCACTGGTTCACCTCCAGCTGTTTATTGTTAAGGGAGGTTTGCAGCTCCTTGGTGTGGGTCTGCAGATCCTCCTGCTCTCCCTTCAGCTGCTGCTGCAGGAAATTGGCCCTGGGGGTGGAGAGACACAGGGACAAGGGCTGAGGAGCACTCCCAGACTCTGCCCCAGTTGTGCAACCTTAATCAAAACGATAACCTCTCTGGGCCTCCGTTTTTCCCACGTGTAAATGAAGGGTTGAACAAAATCAGCAGTTTTCAAACTGTGTTCATTGGGGTTCTAGGAGGCTACCACAGGTGTCCCACTGTGGGCTGGGGAGACAGGACAAGCAGGCTCGGCCACCACTTCCACAGAGCATCCCTGTAGAAGGCCTTTCTATGGGAGGCTTTGGCACAGCTGCCTACTTGGAAAATGGGTTCTTTGATTCAAACACTTAAACACGGAATCAGAACATCTTTGCTCTAAGACACTATGTCTATGCCCAGCTCTTCTCCCCAATTCCAAACTCCTTTCTATTTTCAACACCTGAAATAAACACAATAGGAGATTCTGCAGTGTTACATAAATTCACTGAAATTATCACTAGCATCATCATCATCATCATTACCCGACTGGGATTCCTGGGGGAAGATTTAGACTAAAAAGCTCCTAAGACCAGAGGCTCATGGACTCAATTTGAAACAGGTGTGTGAAGTTTGGCTCACACAGCTTTTTGTTTGTTTGTTTTGTTTAAATTTCTTTATTGATTAAGGTGTCACATATTTGTCCTCATCCCCCCATTCCCATCCCAAACCCCTCCCCACGCATGCCCCCAACACCCTGTTGTCTTTGACCACTGGTTAGGCTCATATGGATGCACACAAGTCCTTTGGTTGATCTCTCCCCTCTATCCTCTCCTTGTTCTTGATTTGGAAAGAAAAGGAAGAGGGAAGAGGGGGTAGGAATCCCCAGGGGCGCTGGGACCCAATGCGGATGTCTGGATTCCCTGAGCTGGGATTAGCTGGACACACCCTTCTCCCCAGGGACCTCCTCCCCATCAGTCTTCAGCCACACCAACTCCACATCGCTGAGGGTGATGGTGGGTTTACATCTCTTCACTGTGAATCAGCGGGACCAGAGGAAACCCGAAGGGCCAGAGTGAAGGGGGGACAGGAGCCCAGAGGAGCCCGCCAGTCACCCACCAGCCGCAGGCACGCACCTGTCACTTAGCGCCTTGCTCTGCAGTTTCAGGGTCCGATGCAGCAGCGTCTTCTTACGGCTGTACTTGTCCCTGAGGGCCTCGTGCTCCCCAGACAGGTGCTCGTGGAGCGCCCCCAGGCAGGCATGGTCCCGCTTCAGAGCCTCGTGGGCTGCCGCCAGCTGCTGGTGCTGCTCCTGCAGGGCCTCAAGCTCCCTCTCTGTGGCCGCCTGCTGGTGCTGGAGCTGCAGGTTCTGCTCCCTGATCGCAGTGAGCGAGGTGCTCTGGGAGCTCAGAGTGGAATGTTCCACCTGCCGGGAGGGAGGAGGGATGATGCCTCACCAGGTACAGGCCCAGGGGAGCCACAGGCTCCGGATCCCCACATCCCCACACGCAGTGAGGGGCCAAGAGCCGGTCAAGTGCAGACACCAAAATAGCAGGACCCTCAGGCAGGCAAAACCCAGCCGTGCTGAGGGCAGTTCTACCAGCACTTAAGGAACTGCTCTGGGAGGGCCCGTGGCATAAAGGACTGTCACATGGACCTAAGCTTAGTCCTGGGCCCCTCTCTGCACATGTGACCTTTCTTGGGGAAATTATGCCCTTTCTCTGGATAAGCTCCTTGGGTTCCTCCTTTGACTACTTTGAAAAGTACATAGAAAATCAGTAAGGATAGAGAGTACCTGAACAGCACTACCACCCCATGTAACTGATATTTACAGAACACCCATCCCACAGCATTCAAACTCTCAGAAAGCTGACCGGGGATGTATCCATCCTCACTCATTCTGAGGCCAGAATTACCCTGGTGTCCAGCTGCTCATCCCGATCCAGACCCTCAGGCTGCAGGGGGTCCGGAGACGTCTGCAGCCTCTGGTTCTCCAGCAACAGGCCCTGGCTCTCCCGCTCCAGGGCGCTGACCCTCTCGGGGGCCTTCGTCAGGGCGCTGACCTCCGTGGCCAGCTTCTCCTTCTCCTCCTGAAGCCGGTGCAGCTCCTGCTCCAGCTCCTGTGCCCGCGCCGCCTGCTCCTTCACCTGATCCAGCTCCAGGCCCAGCTGCAGCCGCTCCCACTCCAGCTTGCTGACTTGGCTGCTTGTCTCCAGCACCGTCTGCTGGAGGACTTTGTTTTCATTCTCCATGTCCTGCACACGGGCCTCGCTGCTGGCCTGTGAACTCGCCTGCAGCGAATGCACCACTTGTTCAAGATCCTTGATCTGCAGGAAAACACAACGGAAACAACACAGGCGTGATTTCAGTCCAAACTGGGGGCCTAACGTGTGGGCCTGGAAAGAAAATCTCATCATGGACCCAAAGAACGTCCTAACCTTTCCCAGAGGCCTGATATGGACACAAGGTGAAGGGCACGAGATCCCCACCCAGACAGTTCAAATCTGAACACGTTCACAGCAGCTGATGATTTAGAAACAGAAACCACAGCTCCTCTTACTTAAGACAATGACAGTGACTTCCTTGGTGCTTTTTACCCTGGTCCACAAGGACCCAACGAGCTGGCCGCCCACCCCTAATGCAGCTCCTCACGTCACTCTCCCCTAAAGACATTGCACATGATCTTATCTGTGCTGTGAATGCTCACCTGCCTCCACCCCCAGCCTCTAGCATCACTAGCTCCTTCTCACCCTCCCAGCTCAGTGTGATTGATTGACAGCTCCTCAGGGAAGACCTGCACCAGGATCTAAATGTCCTGCTCCTAACAAGACTTTCCCTGTACCCATGAATATTCCCTCAATAGCACGTCTGAAGTCACCTGGCTTGTCACCTGTCATTCAGCCTGCTAGACTGCAAGCCATATCGGGGGAGGGTGGATGCATGACTCTTAAGTCTACACAGCACCATCCCAAGCCCCCTTTTTTGTCTACTAGAGAGGCTGAAGTACCTGATACCCAGCCTCCCTTGCAGCTAGGGATAGTCAGGTGTCAGGTGAGGCCAATGGGATGTCCACAGAGGGTACTGGGAGGCGTTCCCTCTGTCTCTTCACCATCCACATTCTTGCTGCCCACTTCTTGGGGAGGTACAACAGCCACTGCAAAACTGGCAGAGCAGGAAGAGAGAAGCCTGGCTCCAGGGTGGCGTCCCTGAGCCGCTGCCCAGCACTGGGCTGCCTAGCTTGGGACTTCCTGTAGTGTGAAGTGGACCAGCCCTGGAGGTTTGCCTGGGCTCAGAGCGTGAAGCTGGACATTTGAAGGGGGATCTTTGTCCTACAGGCTGTCACATGAGCTGCAGGACATTAAGCAGCATCCTGGCCTCCCTCACCACAGCCAGGAGCACAGCCAGGAACACAGCCAGGAGCATCCTCCCCTTCCTCCCCCAAGTCATAACAATCATAAACAAGATGGACAGTGTTGCCCAGCCAGTGTGGGTCAATGGTTGAGCATCAACCTATGAACCAGTCGGTCACAGTTCAATTATCTGTCAGGGCACATTCTCAGGAGCTGGTTAGACCCCACTAGGCATTGTGCAGGAGGCAGCCAATCAATGATTCTCTCTCATCTTAATGTTTCTCTCTCTCTCTCTCCTCTCTCCTTCCCTCTCCCTCTTCCTCTCCCTGTCCGTCTTCCTTCCTCTCTGAAATAAATAAAATAGATTAAAATAAAAACCAAAAGGATTGCCAGTGTTCCTGGGGGGCAAAATCTGTCCCTGCCCCCTGCTGTGGCTGGACTTGCTGGTCTGAGCTGCAGCTGAGGGAGGAAACTGGTAACCCAGGAATCACTGCTGGATTCCCCGGACATGGCTGTGATCCTGGACTCGGCCTCTTGCAGGCTGGGGTGCCAGGGGAGGCATGGCGCTGGAGGGCCTACCTCCTGGGCTTTCTCAGCCTTCAGGGTCTCTATGTCACGGAGCAGCTGTTCTCTCTCCTCCACCAGCTCCTCACTGAGGGTCTCCAGATCCTGACTGGTCTGCTTTTCTCTTTCCATCTGGACCCGCAAGTCTTCAATCTGCAGAGTCAAAGACCCAGCCCATGCAAAAGTCAGTTTCAGGAAGTGAACTTTGTTTTAAAGCAAACCCACAACCTGTCAGCCCCGTGGAACACTTTATCAGGTATTTTCTGAAGGGAAACCTTCCTGCCCACTTCTTGGGGAGGTACAACAGCCACTGCCAAGACTGCAGAGCAAGAAGGGAGAAGCCTCGGGCCTGGATGGTGTGCCTGGGCCCCAACCCCAGCACTGGGCTGCCTACCCTGGGCCTTCTTATACTGTGAGGCAGATCAACCCTGGAGGTTTGCCAGGGTTCTTAATGATGTTGGGCATTTGGAGCAGGATCATTCTTTGTCCTGCAGGCTGTCCCATGTGCAGCAGGACATTTAGCAGAATACTGGCCGCTCCCCACAAAAGCCAGGAGCACCTCCCCTCTCCTCCCCCAAGTCATCCCCATCAAAAACAAGATTGCCAGTGTCCCTGGGGTCAATTACTATCCCCACCCCCTGTTGTGACTGGAATTGCTGGTCTGAGCTGCAGCTGAGGGAGGAAACTGGTAACCCAGGAATCACTGCTGGATTCCCCAGACATGGCTGTGATCCTGGACTCGGCCTCTTGCAGGCTGGGGTGCCAGGGGAGGCATGGCGCTGGAGGGCCTACCTCCTGGGCTTTCTCAGCCTTCAGGGTCTCTATGTCACAGAGCAGCTGTTCTCTCTCCTCCACCAGCTCCTCACTGAGGGTCTCCAGATCCTGACTGGTCTGCTTTTCTCTTTCCATCTGGACCCGCAAGTCTTCAATCTGCAGAGCCAACGACCCAGCCCATGCAAAAGTCAGTTTCACAAAGTGAACTATCTTTTAAAGCAAATCCAAAACCTGTCAGCCCCCTGGAACACTTTATCAGGTCTTTTCTGAAGGGAAACCTTCCTGCCCACTTCTTGGGGAGGTACAACAGCCACTGCCAAGACTGCAGAGCAGGAAGGGAGAAGCCTGGGGCCTGTGAGGTGTCCCTAAGCCGCTGCCCAGGTCAGGCCTAGTTGTGCAGTGAGCTCCCCACACCATCACCTCTCAGCCCACGGGGTGCACGTCCAGCTCATGGTAGAGAAAAAGCCATGGACACCAATTGGTCAGCTTCCCTCCCAGCTTTCCACTGCTCACTCTCACTGCCTCCACACCCCACTGCCACCCAGGCCAGACCACCTCCGTCCTGCCTGCACGACTGCCCAATCAGTGGCCTGACACAGAGCTCTTCTGCGGGACCCACCAGTGCCCACTCCCTGACCATGAACTGCCTGGACCCGCACGTCTCCCACTCTGTGCCTGACACCTGACCACCGTGATGGACGCAGCTTTAGACTCAGGGTGGGACCTGAGGTGCGACTCCCAGGCGAGGCCCATGCCTCTGTCCCTTCCCACTGACACCAAACTCATGATCACCCGGGAGGTGAAAGGGTTGCTCCCTGCTAACAATGTGACCACGAGCGGTTTCCGTAACTGACAGGGCCAGCAAGCAGCAGGCATGGGCACCCGCTTCTGTCAGGGCGAAGTGCTCAGCACACACCTGGCAGGTGGCAGGTCCAACAAGAGCTGACCCTCCTGAGAGCGCTGGCCCCTCCCACCCTCAGAGCTACTGACACGGTCCATCTGGGCTGGGGTTCAAGAACCTGCATTTGGACTTGTGACCCTGATGCTGCTGGTTTGGGATGACGGCTCTAAAACTAAAACAGAGGATCCCCACTATCAAAGATCAGGTGGTTCTCAGAGCTTTCAAACACCCCAGACCTCAGGCCACTGACTAGAACCTCTGGGGGCAGGACCTTCAAACGCCCATCGATCACGTGAGCAGCAGGACCAAGAGCCTGCTCCTTCACCTGGGTGGGGGCGGCCTGGCACAGGTAGGTTCACAAACTCCCGGAAGGACCGCTGCTCTAATGCCAGCTCTGCCTACTTCTCCTGGGCCGAGGGCCGCCCTGCCTTATCTCACAGGTCTGGGCACAGGTACCTTCTCTCAGGTCCTCCCTTAGAGAAAGGTGGTGAGTTACAGGGAAGGAGGTGAACTTCGGCAATTACGGTTTACACAGACCAAAGTGAGCCTACAGCCTGGGCGACACTGGGCGGTGGGAGAGCTGAGCTGGCACCAGGGGGCCTGGGACTCCGGGCCACCTGTCCTGGCTGACGCTTGTACCTCCTCAGACACCTCCCAGAGGGTCATGTTTTCTGGTCGTGTTCGAGGCTGGGCCTGCCCTGGCTCCAGGGAGGTCAATGTCGGGCCATGTCCCCTGTGATGCTCATCTGATAGCCCAGATGCACCATCGATTCAACATGAGGGAGGACCCATGATGCAGCCAGGCTCGGGGGAGAAAGCCCAACCAGCCCCACTGGGCCAGGACAGATGCAGTCAGGTCGGAGCAGGTGGAGCAGGACAGGGAAGAGCAGCAGAAGGGCCTCCTGGCAGCAGACAAGGGACAGCAGTGCTGGTCTGGGAACTGCGGCCCCTCCCTCCCACCAGGGGCTCAGAGCCAAGACTGGCCTCCAAGGGCTGTGGCAGCATTGTCAAGGTGTCCTACAGGGAACTGATCCAGAGAGGAGACAGGGGATGGGACCCGAGAGACACGGCTAAGGAGTCATGCGTGGAGGCGGCTCCCCCCGCCAGTCCTGTGTGTGCAGAGGAGGGACCCGAGTGGGCCCCGGGGGCATGAGAAGCATCAGTGGTCATCGGTCAGGCCTGCCAGGAGCTGAGCCAGAGGCTACAGCACAGGCCTCTGCGGCTCACCCATGAGAACCCGCCCCGTTGGAGGTTCACGTCTTTCTAAAGGTCAAGCCTTTCTATCTCGGCCAAGGTTGGCTGCCATTTAGAGACATTCCTTGTGCCTGGCCCACATGAATCTAACACCCAGACTGTCAGGTGGCTTCCCTGAGCTGCTCTGTGCGGAGAAACATGGAGTGAGGAGGGCTTCCTCCTGGACCACAGACAGGACACACGGTGCCTCAAAGACGAGAAGCGTGTCACCGAACCTCAGAGGTCCCACAAGAGGCCTGGAGAAACCACTTCACAGGAGGAGGGGCGTTCCCAAGCCTCCCCAGAGATTAAGTTCCAGCAGAGCTGTGACCATGGGACTCAGGTCTCAGGTCTGCAGCCCACATCCCTCCCATTGCTGGGGCAGCCTCAGCAAATGACGCTCGCAGGACCCCTGCGCAGGTCGGGACAGATACCCAGACACCTGAAAGCACCAGTCCTGCCAGGCGGTCAGCAAGCAAGATCGTCCTTGCGCCTCCCTCATGCGGAATCCGGCCACCGGTCAAGGTGTGCTCAGAGCACACGACGCAGCTGTGTCACCTGCAGTGGCTACATGTACTGAGGCCTCTGACCCAGAGTGACCTGCACAGGAAGGCTGTCACTAGCCTCTCAGGGCCCTTCTTCCCATGTGAATGTGAATGGGGTCCTGGTAACTGCAGGATGAACTGGCTGGTGAGCCTGTCTGTCCACCCAGATGTCTGTTGTACTGCACTACTGGGAAGACCTGGGTTGTCCAGAAAGGCAGTGCAGTCCAGCCATCTCTTCTTCCTCATCGCCTGGACCGAAAGGAGAGTGAGCACTGCGCTCCTGTCACCAGCAGCCATGCCCTGAGATGGCCACCCATGTCGTCTACACACGAGCGTGTCTTTCCTCGCTGCTTCTCTCCCGGGCCCACCCGTGTTTTCTGTTTTATTTTGTTTTGATTTGTTATGTTTTTTCAATATATTAAAAAGTAACAGTACAAAAATACTATAGTTATTGAAAAGGATCCAAATATAGGAAGGAGTGAATTTGTACAAACTAGTTCTATAATTAAAAGGAAACATCTTGATACAAAAAAGTTTTAACAGGATTTAAAAATTTTTAAATCAGTAAGTGTGTAAGACTTAACTCTTTCAAATGTTCAAACAAAAAGACAACATGTACAATCCCTATAATAAAATGTACACATACCCGGGGCACTTTAAAAATTCTAAATTTTTAAAGTTTGAGTAATAGAGGCAGCACTTAAAGGCTGTGTGAACCTTTTCCCAAACAAGCATTCTTCTGGTAAGTCATGTTATCTGACTCTGCATTTGCATTTTTGTTCTTCTTGAAAAGGAGACTTTACTAACACTGAATTTTTAATTTAAAAAAGTACATTTAGAGATATTTAAATAACTTCAGTTATTCAGGCAAACATGACTTAATGAGAAAGTTCCAATATTTTAGAATGAAATAGGAAGTGAAGATTTACACTGGATATCCAATTAGGGCAAAACCCAAAGAGCAAGTCAATGAGCTTAGGTTCTCCATGAAGTTAAACAATATGATTAATCCCAAACTTCACCCATGTTAGTAAAACCAATCATTGAAATTCCATTTTCTCATTTGTTAACAAAATACTAGTATATTGTAGACTACCAACTTGAATGTTTTCTATTATAGACACAAAATGTGATTCACTAATAAGCAGGTTCTTGCAATACAATAGATAATAGATCATTAAAATGTTTGCTTTATGATACAACCAATACATATAACATGTGCCTTCCTCAATTTCTAAAATGATTCGGAATCGTGGAACTTTCTTTTGCATAAAACACTTTCCTCTTCATGAAATCCTGAGGTGAAAGTCTATCAATATAAAATTGTAAGAACAAGTCTTCTCATTTCTGTATTAGACTATAGCTATATGTTCAAAAATTTTTATAAAGAAATGTGGCAACTTATAAAACTGCTCTCGACAGTTTGAACAAAACATTCCCAGACCCACTTAGTCCAAAGGACCTAGGATGACCCTATGAAAACAATGTCCTTTGAACACTTGTTAGCTCCGAGATGAATGCCACTTCCCAGCTCTACTGCTGTCTCTTCTGCTATCGTGGCCATGGCTCCAGCCATCACGATTCCTGTCTGCATAGAAGTCATCACCTCCGTGTCCTCTGTAATGCTGCTCACGGCTGTAGTGTCTGTCTACTAGGGAGGGATGAGGGCTCTGCCTGGCTTTACGCAGTGATGACGGTGTATCTTGATGCCATTTGGGAGCTTGGAGACTCCTTATAACTATGATTATGTGACTGAACTGATGGGGAAAAACCTGATCGATCAAGATGTGGAGAACCCAATTTCCTGCCATATGACCTCTGTCTCAAAACGTTGTTCATCCCTGCTTGATTCTGAAATTTTTCTGGAGAAGAGAAAGATCTCTGAATGACCTGTGGTGATGGAGTCATGTTATCCACAGTCCTTTCATGTCTGTTAGGAGATGGAGAGGCAGAGCTTGAATTTCCAACATGATACTGGGAATATGACAAAACAACCTCCTGCGAGGCATGGCTGCTTCCTGATCTAAACTGAAAGTTGATGGGCCTTCCAAAAAGCTTTATTCCATTAAGGAGATTCATGGCCTAAGGAACAGACACTTCCTGTTTGAAATTCACCAATGCAAACTGCTTTGGTTTACCATCCTTATCTGTTGGAATTTTCACCTGCATCACTGGCCCAGCCTGGTGGAAAGGCTGGGAAAGGAGCTCCTGGGTCACTTTAGTGTGTAGGTAGCCCACTAAGAGAGTAGGATCTGCTTCCGAGGCTGCTGCCCCCATCTTGGCGTCGCCCCTCCCAGGAGAGGCCCAGGGATCCTCGCTGAGGCATCCACTGCGCACTGTCCAAAGCTCATGTCCTCGTGCTCCCAGCCGTTGCCCACGTGTCAGTCACGCTCGTTCCCGCCTGGTGTCAAGTGCACTGACAGAGTGCACAAGCTCCGAGGAGAGCGCTGGTTGAAGGCCATGGCTCCCAGGAAGGCTCGCGGGGCAGGCTGTCTCCATGCCGGTCATAGGCTGGACTGACCTGGGAGTGTGGAGGCCTCCCTGGGCCCAGGGACATGAGGCAAATACAGCGGCCGCGTTTGAAGATGGCCCTGAACCACGTGTCCCTGTGCACAGGGGACCCAGGGAACACGGTGGCCCATCGCGCTCCCCTCAATGGCCGCAGCACTGGCGAAGGTCTCTGGAGACAGCGTCTTCCTGGCCAGGCCCACCAGGGACCTCCTCCTCCACAGAAGACACAGCTCGGCTTCTGGACCAGAGCCCTGGGCGACTGGAAGCGGCTGTAACCCACCTTGCTCAGTGAAGGGAAGGGACCAGAATGGGCGGTGCCAAGGCCACAAGGCGAGATTCTCCCTCTACCTGATCCCCATGGAACTGCACCTGATGCAGAGCTCTTGGTACAGGATGCTGTGAGGGTGACCCTACTGCTGTGTGACCCTGGCCTGAATTACGGCCCTGGCCGGTGCTTCCCAACAGGGCGCTGCTCTCCTTTCCTTAGGCACTTACCACGAGCTGGACCCTTTGCCTGCACTGACTCACACCATCCTCACCACACCTACTAGGGGGGTACATCGCTAACCCATTTCACAGATGAAGGCAGCGAGGCACACAGAGCTCCATCGGGTGCGGTCTCACTGCTGCAGGGACACCTCATGCTGCCTCGTGACGCCTCTCCAGGAGGACTCCTGTCCCCCTCCCATAATGGTGGCTGCACTGGACTCTGCCTTTCCCCCAGCTGCGCATGCCCACCGACCCCTGGGTGCTCCACCTGGCCACCTCCATGCCCCTAGGTTCCGGACACCACCCACGGGTACCTGCTTGCTGAGCTGCTGGTTCTCCTTCTCCAGCTCCTGGCGCTGAATGCTGCTCTCCTGCAGGGCCAGGGAGGCATCCCGCAGCCCCTGGATGGTGCCCTGGAGGCTCTGCTTCTCTTTGTCCAGCTTCAGGAAGCAGCTGGAGGCTGAAGAGCAAAGTGGAGTCAGAGCCTAGAGCCAGGGGCCTCAGCTTCTGCTCTCTGCCCCCGGCCCCGAGCCAGCCATCACCCCCAGCCCTAGGTTTGGGGGGCCGGGATGCTCAGCTGGATGCCCTCCCTTTTTCCCAGGGTACTGTTGCTGTCTGCATCTGAGGGCTCCTTGGGCAGTTATGGCCCCTCTGCTGGCTCAGCTGGGTTTGTCAGGGAAGCAACCAGAGCTTAAGAAGAAAGCAGGTGACGGTGGAGAAGCCAACGCAAAAGTTCAAGATGATGGAACTGCTGGGTCCACATTTTACAAAGTTATAACCTGACCATCAAGTCAAGGATTTCACAAACTTACAGAGATGGCAAAGAGAGTGTGTTCTCTGTGCCAGCCTCAGAGTGGTGGGAGTCCAAGTGGCTCAGCCGAGGGTGTAGGGGGGACACGATCATTAACCCGCATGTCTGTGGGTGGTAGAGGCAATGGGGCACATATGCCCAGTACTCTCCATCTCTGGGTAAGGTCCTTCAGACAGAGATTTCATTTTGTACTTTCACAATTGCATTGAAAAAGAATGAGACAGTACATCTAAGTTGCTTTAAAAATTCTAAGCAAGATGAAAACATAAGGTAAAGCCAGAAAAAGGCAGATTTCCTCCTCTGCTTTGAAACAGCTTGAATGAGGAACAGAAAAGGGAGCACAGACCTGAGGAGAATGGGACTTCTCGGCCCCTCCCTGCCACGAGCAGGTGTGTGACTTTGGGTAAGTCCCGGGGCTTGTTCAGGAGGAAAACATGAATGTATGAGGGGTCAGGGCTGTTCCCTCAGCTGTCCCTCCAGGGCCACACACTCAGCCCTGGGAGCCATATCGCACTGGACTGCTAATAGGGCTGCTCATGAGCACCCCAAGAAGCAGAGCAGTGGGCATCTTTGGGTAAGACAAGGGCGATAAGAACAGCCATCCTTTGTTGGCGCCCGTGGGCCAGGCACAGCCTAACGCTTCACTGTCTCCTCACAAGATACCCATAGTAATCCGGTGAGGCAGCTTCATTGCCCCATTTTGCAGATAAGAAAACTGAGGTTTAGGAGAGGTCACTTAGCTAACAAGTAGAGAAGCCTGGACTTTAAACCAGGCCTTTCTGACTCAAGAAGCCACCACACCAACCACACCAAAGTACATTCACGCTTTGTTCGTGAGCTGCCAGCTAAGCAGTAGGAGTTGGGAACACCAAGAAGAAGTCAGACACTGACCTGAAAGGGCTCACTAGCTACACTGAGCATCTGACTCAGGGAGGCTTTGCAACCCCATCAGCCACCCTGGTGGTGTCTAACTGAAGCACATTTGGTCTGAGCCAGTCCCTGCCAGTGGCACCGCTTCTGTGTCCCACCAGGGGGTAGTGGTGCTCCCCAGGAACCTGAACTCCCAGAGCCTGGGTTCCCAGGAGTGGGGAGACACCAAACCACAGAAAGAACTAACTCCCACACAGACTCCTGGTTATATGAACTGATTTTAGGCTTGGAGCAGATGGGACGCCTTGAAGAGAAGGAATACCCAGCAGCTTTCAACAGCCTTTCCATGACGCTTAGGAATGTTGCTCAGAATTGAAAAAGCAGCTCCTCCCCAAACCAGCCACAGGCCCTCCTGGCTCTGCAGAGCTCTAAGGGAGCCTTCACCTGCACTCTCAGGTGCACGCGTGTGATTGTTGGACACGGGAACTGGCTTGTTGCTTGCAGGGTGCTGAGGCTCCTGCTGCACTGTTGGCTGCCCCGCCCACCTTCCCTGGCCAACCCCACACCTCCTCCGGGGGCTGGGAGGGGGCAAATGCCAGAGGGAGAGGAAGAGGCCTGGGTCCCCTGAACAGCAGCCACTGAGCAGCCCCTGCCCAGGAAGAAGGAGAGCAGACTACACCCATCTGCCTGATTATGAGAGCATCTAAGGAAACCAGGCCCCGGGGGCAACTACAATGGAAGTCAGTGACCACTGGGGATTTCTCCTGCATCCAGAGCTTCCAGTGCTCCAGGGAGAGATCTGAAACACCCTCTGGGTGTCAGCGTGCTGTCACCTGGAAGCTCCAGGGCCTGGCCGAATGGCAACTGATAAATCTGGCAACACTTCCTTTGCATTTCATGTGCTGACTTCAAGGCTGCCAGGCCCTTCATGTTCTTGGGAGAATTGCAGTGAAAAAGTTCCAAATGGCCCTGGAATAAAACCCTATTGACTTGGGCTGAGGATGGGCTGACATATATGACTCAGAGCCAAGGGCTCAGCTCCCTGGGTGAGGGAGAAGCCAGTCAGCTGTTCTTGGAGAAGGCCCTTGGTATCCATCAAAGTGTAATTGTCTTCAATCAGGCTGGCTCCCAGGCACCAGGGGCTGCTGCCTACCCTCTGACAGCTGCTCCAGCTCCCAGCGCAGGTGGGCGGACTCCTTCACACTCTGCCCCTGTGCAGCCTTGAGGGCCAAGTTCTCTTCCCGCAGCTCCTCAAGGCGTTTCTGGTCTGTGCACTGGGCCTAGTGCAGAAAGGGGGGTGGTGGTGGTGAGGGTGCGGCCTGCGGCACACTCTGGACAGGCCCCAACCCCCGTGCATCTGCCCTCGTTCCCCCAGGATGAAGGGCCTCCATGCCCCTGCTCACTTCCAAACACACAGCTGCACAGAAATGACCCCAACACACAGCCCAGCTGTGACAGTTACAACCACTAAAAGGCATGTTGACCCAGTGACCTAGAGGATGAAGACACCCAAGGTCTCTGAGCAGTTTCTGAACAAAGTGACATACAGCACAGGGCTTTAAAGAAAGCGCTATGATGATGGCAACTCTGTGGCCCCTTAGCAGGCCTAACGCCTTGGAAAGGCCATAGGGACTCACACAGCACAGCTCATTCCACACATAAACACCAGCAGAGACCCATTTTGCAACAGATGCCCACATCCATCCACCCTCACAGGAAAGCAACGCAGCAACAGGCCCTCTCTGCGTTCGGACCCTTAAGTGGCGCCCACTCAAGCCGCTGAGCTTACCAAGAGACTCTCTGCCGTCAGCGGGTCACTGTGTCGGCAGCAGCACCAACCCAGTAGCCGAACATCAGAGAAGGGCACAACATGAACCTAAAACTGCCCTTATCTGTGTTACATGTGGCGACAACAGCCTGTCCTACCAACTGTAGGTGGCGCAGCTTTGATTTCAGCTGCACATTCTCCTCCTCAAGCTCGTACAGCTTATCGACCCGGGACCGAGCGACAGTCAGCTGCTCCTGGAGAAGGCCCTTGGTGTCCATTAAAGTATAATTGTCTTCAATCAGCTCCTAGTCAGCAAGAACACACATGAGAGCCATCAGGTTAAGGCCCCTGGTCATGACGACAGCGCTTCCAGGCCCCTGGACCCAAACCAACAACCTAGGGATGACTCTGCAGCCTCAGGAAGTTCTGTCTCTGCTATTGAGCCCCTGCCCTTCTCCATGAGGCCAGACCAGATGGAAAAATCCCAAAGCAAGACACTATTTAAATTCTGGAGGGAGTGTCTGACACGTACAGCCTCGGGTGGTTGGACGAGTGCACCTGTTGACAGGTGTGGGACTTGGCTGAGCCCCTTTCCTTAACAAGGAAGGGGTGGAGCTGAGAGTCTATAGTGGGTTTGAAGTCTCAGTCTAGGCCTCTCAACTCAACAGTCACTCCACTGATCTGGGTCCTAAAACAAAATTCAGATGAGCTTTGGTTCGATATGCAGTTCCTATTTGAACATTTCACACACCTGCTCTCAGCAGTTTCCTGGAAATGAGGGGTCTATAAGACACAACAAACAAGTACTATGGCCTCTGAGTGTCAGGCACATGCTGAGTGTGGAGCACAATGGCTGGACCCTCGCAGGTCCACTGCACTTACTCCTGTCCCAGTGCCCAGCACACACAGGGGAGCCGTTCAGCTCATTCCCTTCATCCCTGGTCCTGCGCTCCAGAGCCCTCCCAGCAGCACACAGTGTTTTAGGGGGCTGAGTCTCCCCTGAATGCCCTTACAGTTTGTGAGCCCCCATACATAGGGACATGTCTGTTTTTCTCAGGGAGCAGTTTTCCAATGCTTGCCCCACTCATGGTTCTAACAACTGGGCATGGGCCAGTAGCCCCTGCTTATCTATCACGTGTTCATTTCCCCACACGGGAAACCATGCACCTACTGCCAGTGGACACGGTTCTGGTCTAAGTCTGGCAGCGAGAAGGGCATGGTCACTGACTCTGGCTTCTCCTGGCTGCCCCCTCTCTGCCTGTCCACGGCCCTGCACTCGGAGCTCTCTGCACATTCACTCTTCACAACAGCCCCAGAGGGAGGCAGGGACAATCCCTTCCTACACACGAAGAGGCTGCCTTGAGTCAATTAATGAATGAGCCCCAAGTCACAAAGCCAGCCAGGGGTGAAGTTGGGCTTGATCTCAGGCTGGGGAGCTCCAGACCTGTCTCTCTACTGCCCTCAGCGCCTGCACCCCATCCTTGAGGAGCCCGCGTGGGTAAGGGGCCCCGACTACTACCAGCGATGTGAGCCGGAGCTCATGGAAGGGCTTTAAGCAGGAAGAAGGCTAAGCTCTCCCCCTTTGGCCACTGCCGCCAGCATTCTGATCTAGTGTTCCAGCAAGTCTACCCACCAGTCCTCGCCAGTATCACCATCCCCCCAGGCCCTGAGCTCCCATAGCACAGCCTGCCCCTTCACCTTTACAACCCACTCCTGCACAGCCTGAAAATCCCAGCCGGAATAGTCCCTCTAAGAAGGACTTCAGCTCCACTCTGTCCCACCCACTGAGTCAGGCGCTGGGGCACCCCGAGTGCCTACTATGAGCAAAACACAGAGCTGGCCTGTCCCCCACCCAAGGCTAGTTCTGCAGGGCAGGACTATGCACTTCTGTTCTCCTGGGGCTCCCAGAAGTGTTCAAAGACACTTGTCAGCTGAATCACGCCATGAGGGGGAATCAGAGGTGCCATGTGAGTTGGGCCCTGAAGGACCTGGAGACAACAGGGATGGACAAGTGTCCAGAAGCAGAGTACAGCGTGGAACTAGATGGTTTATAGCTACTGTTCCCATGTGCACCATATATCAGGCAGCAGAAATATCTAAACTTGCTTTGCACAGCCCAGCACTGCAGAAGTGAGAGAACAGATGGCAAGAAGCTGTGCCCGAGTCCTAAAGTGGCAAAGGCTGGGCCTGGAAGAGGCAGAGAGTGTGAGACCACCAGTCCCGAGGACGATCTTAAACCCAGCTCCTACCTGTCTTGCCACCACCCATTCTGCCCCTCCCTGCATGATCAGATTCAGGGGCCCATCTGTGGACTTTGACCAGAACCGTGTCCACTGGCGGTAGGTGCACCTAGTGTACCCCCACTTCTCACTGTGCCTAGGGGCTCCCAGGGCTCTCTCCTCAGGTTGTGGCACTGACACCCTCCCCTTTTATGTGCTTGTCAGTGCTGACCCTGGACGGGCTCTCAGGGAGGGCACCCGGGCTGTCTGTGGCTCCCCCTGTACCCATAGGAGAGCCCCTGCCTGGTGGGTGTCCACGTGACAGTCGTGCTGGGCTCTCTGCTCCGCTACCCGTCACACCCGACACTGTCACCATTCCAAAGGAGACAAAACCTCTGATTCCCCCGTCCTTCTCCCCAGGCCGCAAGTCTTTCATGATGAGATGGATTTTACGTGACTTGTGAGGTCACTACCAAGTGCCTTGTGTGTGCCAGCCCCAGGCATGCAATGGGACAGGACCCTGCCCCTGCCCTCAGGGGCTCAAGCTGCACGCAGGAAACCTGGCCAAGCAGGGCTGAGGGAGGCCTGCGCACAGCCTGCAGGGCTGTTGGAACCACTGCGATGTAAGCATGAGGTCGCGAGCACTGTCCTCACTGCTCCCTGGGCCCCGGCACATGGGCCTCGGAGAACAGTGTGACTCATCCTCTATGTGGCCTGGCCTCCACGGACCACGCTGTTTCTCTTGTTATTCATTTACTAACGCCAAGTTTAAGGCATTACTAGTTTCACAGCAAAATTATTAATCAATATGAAAAACGTTGCTGCTCTTATCCTGAGGCATGCACCTTGAGAACACGGAAATGGGGTTTGCAAAACCCTGCAAAAGCCCAGAAGCTCCCGAGTGCAGGGAGCCAGTCTTGCTTTGTGCTCCATCCCCTGCTCCTGGCGCAGGGCTCGGTGCCACACAGACCTTCAGTCACCGCGTATGCATGACTGAGCGAGGCTGCCTGGACAGGCCGGAAAAGACACGGAGACAGAGGCTGAGCCCTGAAACCCACCCCCATCCACAGGGCAGACTGTCGGCTGAGATGTGGGGGCTGCCTTAGGTCCCCAGTGTGCAGGAGGCTGCGGAGGCAGCAGTCTGGGGAAGCTTGCACATGACCTTCTGCAACCCTCCCACCTGTGGCATTTCCAGTGAGTGAGGGTGCCCGTGCCCCACACCGGTCTGTGCTGCAGATGGATGCCCTTCATCACCAGCAGGGCCCGGGGACCATTTCCAGGACAAAGCTGAGAGCTGGCCTCCCACCCCACCCCTGCCTGGGCCAGGCTGCTTTGGCACAGCGCCCAGGGCGCCTTCTCCACAGGGGGTAGGGGAGCTCGCCACCTACATTCCTGGGGAACAGCCACGCTCTGAGTAGGTCTGAGGAACCACCAAACCTGGACCACAGCCATCCCCAACCGGGCCCGTCTGCAGCAGGAGAGCATGTTGAGGTCTCCGGTCAAACCGCCTGCCCCTGCGCACCTGCCTACCAGCAGCGTGGCCAGGAGAGGGTCAGCCTGTGCTACAGACCTGTGTTCCCCTCGCAAGCTTCCTGCTGGCAGCGGGGATGATTTCTTACATCCAGCAGGCCCGGCACTGTGCGCTGCCATCCTGATTTCACCCAGCTCCCTCAGACTGCCTCTAAACCCCGGGCTCAGCAGAAGAGGCAACATTCCCAAATCCTCAAGGAGAGGGTCTGTAACCCGCTGTTGACGTGAAGCAGTCGGCTGCGTGCTCAGAGCGCCAGTAACCCTGCCTGGTTCTTGGTTCTGTCCCCTCTTAACCCTAACACCCTCCCCTGAACAGACCCATAACCTAAGGATCCGAGTAGGCTACACCACAGAGAGCTTAATATGGGACTTGCCCAAATACCAGGTATCTTACCTCTTTCATTGTAAAAACCTCACGGACTAGTACAGTTATCTCTGTTTCACAGATGAGAAAATAGTCCTGGTAAGATTTAGCCACAGAAATTACAAGGACTCTTAAAAAAAGATTAGTGACTAGAAAGTCATCACTGTAGCATGAAGGAGGAGAAGGAAAAGCCCTAAAAGAAAGAGGCCCTTCAACCACATTCCCAACCCTGTTCCTTCCACTAACAGAGGGAGCCCAGGGGTCCTGCAGATTGGCTGGGATGCAGGGAGAGGGCCAGCTGGGGAGGCATCACGGCCCCTCTCCCCTCTTCCAGGACACAAGTGCCCGCTGGCTGCCTGCCTTGGCTGGGCTCACCTTCATGCGGGCTGCATAGAAGTCTGCGTCTTTCTGACTTTGTCTGAGGCCCTTCGCCTCCATCTCCAGCCTCTCCACGCGGCTCGCCTTCTCCCTCAGGGAGTCCAGCTCAGAGAGGGCATCACGAGCAGACTGGGCACTGGCTGCCAGCTCCATGTTCTGGGAGGTGGGCAAAGGCAGGGGACCTGGCTCAGGGCACCCTCGGGGCTGGGGAAGGCCCAAGTCCCTGCAGCCCCAGGAGAAGCCAGGGGCGGCCAAGCTGGTCCATGTGCAGACCCCCGAGGGGGAGCCCCATATGCTGTCACTGAAGCATGTCACCCCACAGCAGCTCCCAAGACAACTGACTCTCAGGCAGCGCTGCTTTGAGCGGGAAGGAGAGGTCCCAGATCACATTCCTGGACCTGAGGCCATGGTGACTGGGGCGCCCTAGCCCCCCAGCCACCCCCACAGGACAGGCCTCCCGCTCACATAGCGATCGGACTCCTGCAGCTCCAGCAGCAGATGGTCCACCTCATGCCGGGTGTCTGCCAGCTGCTCCGTCTTCTCCTCCCTGGGGGCGATGGGAGGACGTGGTGAGGGCTTCCTCAGAAGCACCCGGAAAGCCCACCACCTGGGAGACCCCAGCGGGGAAGGAGAGGGGACCTGGCTTCTGGGCGTGAGGAGGGCGTCTGCACCCGGGGCTGCAAAAACGCTCCCGACTCCAAGGTGAGCTTTACGTTTTCAATGCCTGCTCTTACCACACCACAGACCTGAGCTTTCCTCTGAGGGTGCGGGACAGGGAAGGAGCCCACAGCCAGGCAGGCAGCGAGGCCCACTGGCGGGGAGTTGAAGGCGGGCAGCTCCCAAGATACCAGGCATGGTGCTATCACCAGCTGCAGGAAAGGGGGAGCAGGCCCACCAGACAGGACAGGAGAGTCACATCCTCCCTCCAGCCAAGAGCACCCACACTGGGCCTGAGGGTGAGCAGCAGGCTGCTGCTCTGAGCCTCCCATGTCTGGACTGGCAGGAGCCCTAAAGGCCCAGCAGAACCCTGCTGTGCAGGCCCGGGGATGGGCAGGGAGCAGACTACCCAGGGCCCAACAGGGACCAGGATCAAAGCAGAGCCCAGACCCTCCCAGGCACGTGAGAGAGCACCCCCGTTTACTGCCCTGCATGGCAGTGAACCACAGGTGCTAGCAGGTGTGGTGACACAGGGCACAGGGCGGAAAGAACGGGGTCACTGGGGGACTCACAGCTTCTGCCTGATGCTGCGCAGCCTGGCCTTGGTGTCTGCCAGCTCCACGGCCAGGTGCTGCGTGTCCTCGCTGGGGCGGCTGCTGGTGTCCCGCTCCAGGGTCAGGGTCACCATCAGCTACAGAGGGCACACAGAGGGGTCTCACCTGCATGCTCCTGTGCCTGGCACAGTGCCCGCACTACAACTTGCTGAAGGATGACCAAAAGACGGAAGAAAGTAAAAGAGAAGATGGCAGCCGAGACTGCAATGCCAGGAGGGGCGCAGGTGAAAGTTGGGGGAGTTTTAAAAACGCGAGGATACATTTACTGAGACAGCAGGGCGAGTGAATGGAGCAGGGCCCCCAAGCTCAACATCTGTCCTCACGCAGGTGTCTGGGAGGGGACTGGGCCCTGCAGGTTAAGTGCCCTTGCCCAGCCCCCAAGAAAAATGGACCAGGAGGACAGACAGTGTGCAAGCTTGAGAGGAAGGCAGGATGAGGAGCCAGGCCCATAACTAGAGCCCCAGGCCCAAACCCCTCCCCACCTGTCCCCCAGCTGCCGGGCCACCTGCAAACACACCTCCCTGCAACTGTCTCGCTCATCCACCAGCCTCCTGAGCTGAAACGCCATGTTCCTCGAGAGGGACTGCAGCTCCTCCAGGGTCATGCCTGGGACCTCCAACCACTGCAGGTCAAACAGGCTCTCCTGGTGGTGGGTCACCTGTGGGGACACAGGGGGACGGTGCTGTGGAGGCCGGGCAGGGAGCAGCTGTGGGGACCTGTGACCCTTTGGTCAGCAGTCCAACACTCTAACCACTGAGCAAACCAGCTAGGGCCTGACCTCACCTTCTCAACCTGAGCCCCCAGACCAGCCCGAGGAGGCAGAAGGTCTGTTTTCAGTCCGTGTCTTCTCAGTGTGGGAAGGTGAGTGTTGGTGCACTCAGGCCTCAAGAGGGGAAACAAATGGCAATCCACTGAGTGAGGTGCACCAACAAAGTTCTTCCATTGCCCAGAGGGGCAAGTGGAGGGGGAGAGCACCTCAAAAGCCCTGCTACCCTGCTCGGCTGGTTTCACTCAGTGATTAGAACACCAGCCTGGGGAACGAAGGGTCTCGGGCTTAATTCCAGGTCAAGGGCACATACCTCAGTTAGTGCTTTGAGCCTGGTCCCTTGCAGGAGGCAACCAGTGGATGTTGCTCTCTGACATCTAAGTCTTTCTCTCCCCTTCCTCTCCCCTCTTCCTGCTTCCTTTTCACTCTCTCTCGAAATCAATGGAAAAATATCCTCGGGTGAGGATTTAACAAAAGCAGAATGGTCCTCAGGCTAACAGGAATGGCTGAGCCTATTTAGGACAATGTTGACTTCCCCTCCACTTTGACCAGTTACTTCCCTCTCCTGCTCCAGTGCTAACTCAGCACCCACCACTCATGGTGCCTGGGGATGGGTGCCCTTCAGCCCAGCCTGTCCCTGGCACCGGCTTGGGGTGCTGTGTTCAGCGGCCCCTGCCAGCCCCACACCTGCTCCTAGGTGCTCCTGCTCATGTCTTTCTCATGCCTTTATCTCATCTGTCCAATCGGACTGAAGGCTGAACCACATCTCCTAAGGTAACTAAATCATACAAGGCTTCTTCTGCAGGGAGGGGGGATGTCAGGGAAATACACTTTCAGGTCGGTGGCTGCCCCACAGGCCCAGTTTCCAGGGAAACCACTTCTCTGATGTGACCACCTCTGCCAAGGTCCATGACAGAGGGGTTGCCCTCAGTGCAGAGCCCTCCCGCCCCCACCCCAGGGCCCAGTCTACAGCGACTGCCCTTCTGGGACTTGGCAGCCTGTGTCTCTGCCACGTCACTGACAGAAACGGAGACCCTTTCCCTGGGAAGATCAGCCATGGGAAGCAGAGCCACATGGGCCAGAGCACATTTTCAGAGCAAATCAAATTCTGAGGCCAAACCCCTTGACAGTACTTAAAACCAGCTTGGCTCCATAGTAGGCAAGAACAGGAGGCAAACGGAGACCTGATTGAGGTGTTTTAATTTTTTTTTTTTTTTTTTTTTACTTTTTTACCCTCATTTTGTTTTAGCTTGCTGATGACTACCTTTCCAAACAGGTTCAAGATGTCTAGTGTATGAAACCTAAAATTAGGACAATCACTAATGGGTGATGTAGTCTTTAAACTTTCCCTTGGTGGTGAGAGTCTGCCTCCTGGTTGCCACCAGAGTAGAGGTCCACGGCTAAGCCCCACAAAGCCAGCCACACACCTACCTCCCGGATATGGGCCATAATCCCGGCCTGGGTTTCAATGTCCAGCTGTTGGATTTTGTCAAAAAACTCCCCTTTCCTGTCGCACTGTGGAGGTAACACATGTTAATG
Organism: Eptesicus fuscus; assembly: GCF_027574615.1. Taxonomy (NCBI): domain Eukaryota; kingdom Metazoa; phylum Chordata; class Mammalia; order Chiroptera; family Vespertilionidae; genus Eptesicus; species Eptesicus fuscus. The sequence continues at coordinate 58,862,660 of NC_072488.1, forward strand.
GAAGCATTCTGCAAGGGAGGCAACCTGGGCCCACCACAGCCACAGAAATAGTTTCCAAATGAACTGCCCACCAGCCCCTGGCTTCCTCCTTTATAACCAAGAATCTGTCCTCCCTACTGTCCCTTAGACAGAGGTTTCTCTAGAAGTTGCTCTGACCACCCACAGAGGAATCACCAGGGGTACTTGTTTTCAAAAAGCCCATCAGGTTGAAAACACTGGGGGTGAAGCACAGAAATCTGCACGTTAAACAAACTCCAGTGACTCTTAAACCAGATAAGGTCAAGAGCTCCAGGGTGACAGCCTTCCTCTTCAAAGGGCCGATGGTAGGAACATCTCCGAGTCTGCGGGTCATTTAGTCGCAGCTCTGCCATTGTGCTGTGCCAGCAGCCAGAGATAATACATGAAGAATCCAGTGGGGCCCTGTGCCCATGAGAGTTTTTTCCAAAATCAGGGAGGGTCAGATGGGGCCCCCAGGCAGGATGGAGTTTCTGATCTTTGGTCTAGGTGTCCCTATACTGGGGACAATTTGCTAAGGGCACCCTGGGCTGAGGACTCCCCACTTGCTTCTTGCCAAAGGTGCCCTGGGACTAGAATCGGCTGCCACCTAATGAGTGGTACCTTCTCTCAGGAAGCCGGGACGGGTCATGTTGGACTTAAGGCAGCTTCCCTCCTACCTCACTCACTAAGGGGGAGTTTATCCCCACAAACCCACACACAAGATGGCAAGGGCAGGCCCCCTCCACCCTTGCCCAATCCCTACCTGGACAGCACAGCCCAGCACCAGCACCAGCATCTTCTTCATTTCCTCCATACCCTTTGCTAAATGAAAAGAGCAACATATTTAAGTAGACTCATCTCCTCATAAAATCTCACCAGTGATACACCACTCTGCTGGTGGGGGGGAAATCAGATAAGCAAAAAAAAAATCATTTCTCTACCCAGTGATTTCAACTTGGGTGTACCCTGCCATCTGTTTTCTACGTATGGGCTTGTATATTGTTTAAGCCAGATGGGAATTCTGTACATAGTATTTGTGGTCCTTTCCCACTCAAGTATGTCATCAATATCTTCCCATGATAATCCATGAACGTCAACATCAGCATCTCTTTAGTGTGTGCAGGAAGCAAGCCCAATGGCAGAGAGGCGTCTCCTGAGGAAGAGCTGAGTGGACGCTAAGATGAGGCGCACACAACTCCACCTGTTCATCGTGCAGCATTGCAAATAGACAAGCCCCAGACGCACCCCCAGCTTCACGCAGCCCACATCCTGCACGTCTGTCCCGCTGCCCTCCTCCTGCTGTTCCTCAGCATCAGTGTTTGGCTGGAGTGTTGCAAAGCAAACCCAGACAACCTAAGGCGTCACTTTTGTACAAAGGCCACCAACTTACTCAACCAGTTTCCTTCCAGAGGCTCAAGTTTTCTTTGTTTAAATCTAAATGATGCTAAACAACATCTTAGTGGCCAGTTTGTTTGGTTTTTAGAAGGAAGAAGAGCAGTTCGTTTAAAAAGTATTTTAGAGAGGAAAGGAGAGAAAGACAAATCGATGTGAGAGAGATGCATTGGCTGCCTCCTGCACACCCCCTCCCGCTAATTCCCCCCACCCCCCACCTTGAGATAGAGCCGGAAACCCAGGCATATGCCCTAACCAGGAATGAAACCAGCAACCTTTTGGTGCACTGGATGATATCCAACCAACTAAAACCACACAGGCCCGGACTTAGAGCGGGGGTGGGAATGTCCTGCCCTAAAGGCCCCCAAAATCATTTGGCCTGGTCCTCTTCAGGTATTAGGCGTGTGATTATTAAATGTTCGACCAAATATAGCAGCTAATTTTTAAGTTGATAATTTAGTATGGCCCACGAATAATATCATACATACCCAAATGGCCCTTGGCAGTGAAAAGGTTCCCCACCCCTGGCTGCTGGTTTGTAAAGCAGATTCTTATTTACCTCTTTAGGGAAAACTCGTCCTTTAAGCTTTTCCTACTGCCAAATTGCCAGGCAGAAAGGCTTTTACAATTTCACTCTCTCACAACCAACATATGATAAGCCCGATTTCCCCAGACCCAGACCAACTCTATCAAACTGCTCCTTTTCAGCTCTGCCAATCGGACAGGACCCAAAGAATCACATTTCATCTCTTTACACTGTCTCCTAGATTATGCATCTTCATGTGCTTACAAGTGCCAGGCACTTATATCAACAGCCTCAGAATACTGAGCTCTAGACCTGGCTGGTTACCAGGAGCAGTGTGACCCCACCAAGCTGTACCCTGTCCCCCAGCCTCAGTTCCCATCTCTGAAATGGAGACAGCTGGCCTGGGTGATGTGCAGAGTGGTTTTGGGGGGAAAAAAATTCTCTAGTATTCTAGCTTTCTCATCATATCCTGTTCTACTTGGGGGAGAAGAAATGTGCCAGAAAAAGCATTGTTTTCTTGGAAGACTGACCCACATGCCCTTGCACTGTGCTAAATGGCCCAAGGTACTACCAATGACCCCTGGGATGAAGAAAACAAACTCGTGTCCCAAGAATGAGTGCTGTGCTTTATTTCAGATCCTGGGCTGTAAGGTGTGTATGGAGTAATAGGTGACCTCGTCCTAATAGCTCTCAAATGAGAAATAGCTAAAAACAACCTTTCCTGTGATGAAGACACTATGGTTGAGTCTCAGATCTGGGGGCTGGACATTCACTGACCTAAACTGCACCCTCCTTGCCATCTCCCAGCCTGAAGGAGGGTGGGCGGGGTGAGGGCTGGACCCCAGGGTCCCCATGGACCATCCAGATCCCACTCTTAACAATATGCTCAGTAAGGATGGGTGCTGCAGATCCATCCACTACCCGCAAAGACGTCCCTTTGCTGATAAGTGTAGAACTCAGTGTTTAAAATGGAATAATTTCAAAGAGTTATGATTATTATTTCACTTGAGGCATTTCATTTGGCCCCAAGGCTCCAATCCATAGTCATTCATAAATATAATCTCCATCCTGACTCACTTCTCTATTCATGCTGAGCTGATGATCGGCCACATTTCAGTTTTGATAAAAAAGAAAGGGAATGAGCATAGGAGTGTTAAAAGCCTCCAAGCAGTCCCACCAAAACCTTTCCATGGCCACAGTGCTCTCACCCACCAGCCCATGTGCCCATGTGACCTTCCCTCCACCCACCCCCCAATCACTCCCCAGATGACAGGCAAGTAAGTGCCTCTTGTAAGCCCTTTGGTGGATATTACAGGCACAGACCCTCCCAGCCATCACCAGCTCCTCTTCCTACAGCGATTCACCTCCCCCAGGCCTGTATATGGTGCTGTAGCCAGCAGAGAGCTGACACCCAGAGAGAAAGTGTTTGGAGGGCGTGGAGCAGCAGAAACAGAAGGCAGAGTTCATACAGAATATCTTGATGTTCACGGCAGACGGTCTAACTGTACCATACTTTGGAATAACTCCAACAGCTCTGAGGGTCCATGTTCCCAGCCACCGCAGAGGAAAACAGCATTAAAAGTGGAAACACATGTAGGATAGGCCCACTGCTCCACTACTAATAGCAAGAGCATAAGCAAGGAGGAGACTAGAAACCCTGTATACACACACACACACACACACACACACACACACACACTCAATCTACAGTCTGAGCAGGCTCAATGAAAGAGCAAAGAGTTCCACTCCATCAGCACTGGCAATTACACACATGACAATCATGAGCCATTCATTCATTCACTCATTTATTCATTCATTCATTCCCACCCATCAGGCATCAAGAAAAACTAAATCTGATCCAGAGCACTGTTAGAAAAGTATGGTATGGAATTCCTGTTTCCTATGTTTTGTTAACAGAGGTGGGGAGGGGGGAGAAGGTTTAAAGGTAGAGAATTAATTTTTAAAAAATCTTCATGGAAAAATGATTTAAAATAAGCTTTGGGGCGATAAACAGGGCACTAGGAGATTCAGGTGGAGCAGTGCTGTGTTTGTTCTCACCAGGGTGAGTGGATAAAAACAAGTGTTGCATACAAAGGCATCCTGTGACTGTTTTCCCTAAACAGATTCTGATGAAACTTAAGAGAGCAAGAGAGAGAGAGAGAGAGAGAGAGAGAGGAGAGAAGCAGGAGTTCTCTCACTTTTTATGGGAGGTTATACCCAATTTCTCTCAGGATTTCAGAAGTAAGAAAAACTGGTATTTTCATAAATCTACCAGACTGTGGGTTTTGAATAGTTTCAAACACACAGAAGACTCTCTAGTGGGTCCCCGCCAGCGAGATTGGCTCAGTGACAGTTAAGCAGGCAAATTAGAAACAAACCTACAGACAGCTCCCTTCCAGGCACCCATGTGTTCCGGCTGCTGGGAGCTTTGTCGTAATCAACACCGTCCTCTGCCTCAGACCAAGAACATGGACAATGCACAAGAGCTGGAAAGCGCCCAGGGAACCTGGAGAAGGACCTCTAGTCTGCAGTGAGATCAGGCAAGGCTTCTTAAAGGACGTGACCTCTGAGCTGAGACCCACAGGGTGAGGGGGGAGCGTTAGACACAGTGAGCGAGAGCGTTGCAGGCACAGGACAGCACGTGCAAAGGCCCAGAGGTAAGAGAACATGGTGCTGGTCCGGAGCCATGGTGCAGGCAGACGCACAGGATGTGGCGGAGGAGATCCGCCGCCTGTTTACCTCCCCAGGAGCCACCTGACAAGCATGAACTAACTCTGACTTTCTGGAAGACGTCCAGGAGCAATTTCATTCGGTCTTTCAAGGTCACAGCGAGTGTCCGAGGCTAGGACTTGGAACGCTTGCCCTCTCGGGCCTCAGTGTGTAGTGGCAGACCTGCCAGGACTTCCTGGTGAGACCCACCACGGACTGAAAAGGGCATCACAGTGTCCCCGTGGAAGAGAGATGTGAGTTCCTCCACAGATTCTTCCTTTCTTACCAAAAGGTCCCCACCCTGTGAAGGTGGCCCTGACTCCACATTTACTGAGGAGGAGAGACCCCCAGAGAGGCCACATATGACTCAGGCCCTAAGCCCACCAAAGCAGGGGCCATGGCTTCATGCCCAGAGGAACAAACCCATCCTTTAAAATCTCACCGGGATGACCCCGTGATTTCACTGTGCTGGCTCCAAGCTGGCAGCCAGAGCTCTGTGTCCAACAGCTGCCCAGAGCCACTGGCACTGGCCAAGCCCATAGGGGGGACGGGGGCTTTCACTCACCAGACAGCGGGTCTTTGCCAATAATCAAAACATCCGGCAAGCTCGTTACGATCAGCTGCTGCAGAACTTCCTACAGAAACAAAGAGGAAAGATACCACTGAGAACAGAAAAGGAAAATAAAGAATGACTAACAACATGACAGCTTATCAAGTCACTGGGGGAGCGCAACCACTGCAAGGTAACTGGGAACATGCTGTGTGAGAGGAAGGAATAGTTAGGACATAAATAAATGTGAAAAGTCAGAGCTGCCTGTACTTCTGCCCTCATCATAACCAAATAAACATCATGTCTGCATATGTTCAGAGACCTTGGGAAGAGGATACGTTACATGCCAGGACAGCAGCATCAGGTGTGAGTGTCTTCTTAAATTTTTTAAAATATGTTTTTATTGATTTCACAGAGGGAGAGGGAGGGAGTGGAGAGAAATATCAATGATGAGAGAGAACCGTCCATAGGCTGCCTCCTTCACGCCCCTTACTGGGGGATTGAGCCCCCAACCCCTGCATGTGCCCTGACTGGGAAGCCAACTGTGACCTCCTGGTTCATAGGTTGATGCTCAACCACTGAGACACAGCGGCTGGGCTGGGAGTGTCTTTTAAAAAGATGTCTTTATTTCCGTGGTATGATTTGCTGGTGCAACCAAAGTAAAGAATGAAAATTAAAGAGATGCTGCGGGGTCTCTATAGGATATTCAGGATGCTGTGTCAGCAGGTCCCTGGTGCAGGCTGTAAAGGTGGAGACTTCTCTCCTTTACAGCAGCGCCCTCCCTGGGAGAGGGATAGACCACAGCCACACTGCACCCCTCAGAGAGGTGGCTCGGGAATGGAGCTGCCTTCACAGAAGGGTCTTTGAAAGCAGGCCCAGGCACCAGCCCCGGGTCTGGGGGTCTCAACCAGCCCTCCTCGGAGTGTGCGGCTCACCCTGACCCTCCAATGTGTTTCCAGAGCGCCTCCAGGGCAGGTGGTCTTCCCTGTCCAGAAGGGCCTTGCTGTTTACAAATCAGAAGATAGAAATCCAATTTTTCAGAAGACAAGTAAGGGGGTAGGTTTCACAGGTATTCTTGCCCTTAGACAGTGGTCACTAGAGAAATTCCTCACCAACAAAGCTCTTCTTATCCCTTTTAAAACATGTTTCCAACTTTTTCAGGAGTCTCTCTATTGAATAATTCACTGAATGTCTGCATTCAGTGTCCTGCCAGCCAGCACTGATAAAGAAAAGGGGGACCATAGCACCATGGGCCCAGCGGAACACCCCAGAACTCTCTCTGAATCATCAGATTAGAATGGTGGCCTAGGCACAGCCACCGAGTTTACAGGACCGTCAAACATTTATGCACTGACTTTATCCTCCCTTCTTGTCATCTTTCTGTGGCTCCTGTCCACACCAGAACTTGGGGAGGGGAGAAGGGAAGGGATGCTACCCCATGAGGCGTACCCACTCCCAACACACCAAGCCCCTCTCCACTCAGTGTTGGAGAGTGTTTCTTGGCTATCTGGGGTCCCATGTCACCACATCAGAGGTGACTAACATTTTCTTAATCATGTCTATGTTCCTCCAACAATGTCAGATGTACATTTCCTTCTATTCTTGGAACTAAAGTTTCCATTTTTCAAATGGAGCATGCACATTTCTAAAGATAATTCCAATGTTTAGTCGTCAGCCCCATGCTCATCCAATACAACTGCCACACAGAGCTGACAGGTCTCAAAGGGAAGGCGGAGTGGGGAAAAGGTGCAAGCAGTGTATGGAAGTTTATCTAAAGACATCACACAAAGTAATGTTAGTGTGTGTGCATGTGTGTATATATAGTGACACACACAGCTGCACATACAAACTCATGTATACACACACATGCACAAATACATGCACACATATATGCACACACGGCAAGAGTATAAAAATTTGAACTGTTAGCCAGCAAACTGATGATAGCAGTTATCTCCGGGGAGGGAGATAATTGGACTCAGTAGAGGCATCCTGGAGACTTCTATCAGGAAAAAAATCTTTCTTTTTATTAAAAAATATGTTTTAATTGATTTCAGAGAGGAAGGCAGAGGAAGAGAGAGCTACAAACATCAATGATGAGATGCCCCCTGCAAGGGATTAAGCCCTCAACCCAGGCATGTGCCTTGACTGAGAATCGAACAGTGACCTTCTGGTTCATAGGTTGACTCTCAACCATTGGGCCACACCTACCAGGCAAAAAATTTATTTCTTAAAAAAAATTTAAAAGAAACATTTTAAAAAATCACATCTATAATAATAAAAGGGTAATATGCTAATTAGACCATACATCCTTCCGGACAAAGCTGGGGCTGAAGGGAAGCCATCCGGGTCCCGGGTGCCAGAGGGAAGCCAGGTGCTGGCAGCAGGCAGAAGGAAGGCTTACTCTTCCATGAATTGTTGTGCATCGGGCCTCTAGTATGTTCATATTCATTCGAAAAAAAGAATACTCAGGTGTTCATTATAAACACTGGTACTGTTAGTTTTTTAATTTTTCAAAACAATGAAGAGAAGAAGGGATTACAGAAGATCACACAACCCCAGACTATTTCTTCTGCTGTTTCCTCATAGACATAAAACAATATTGGGGTCTGCTGAGCCTTCTAACCAAGGTGAGAGTTCAGAAGGAAGAAGCCAAGTTCAAGGAATCATAAACGACACTTCCTCGAGGTGCTCTTAACTGGAAATTGTGGTGGTCGCTGGCCATCATGGGATGTGGAATATCAGGCCCAGGCCCATCCTCTGCTTGACAGATGAGAACTCAGAGGCCCAGAGAAGGAACACACCTGAGGGGAGGAGCTCAGAGAACCTCAGCAAACCTCCCATTTCAGAGTCGGTCCTACAGGTGGGTCCCTACATCCATCTAAGGGTCCAGGTGTCAGGATCGATGTCCCTATGTGGACTCGAAACAAACATGTACATGTCCGTCAACAGACACGGGATGTATCCAGCCGCTGACCGAGGGCCTCCCGCCACCATGCAGCCAGAGAAGCCTCAGCAGCTTCACATGACAACGAGGCCCTGACTGCCCAGAGGAAGGGCCAGATCGCAGGCGTCCAGGGCAGGGAACGGTGGTGGGACACAATGCACAGCCCAAAGAATAAACATGCGTCTGATATTTGTTGCACGGGGGAATTCCCGCTACACTGGCCTTATTTTCCTACTGGCTCCATTATGGAGTGAACCTGTGCTTCATGTAAGGACTCCAGGCTCCGATGTAAAAAATGAACCACTGCGCCCCAAAATTCAGTTTAAAAAGACTCAGGTTAAAAAGAGCTTGGCTGTTAGCAAGTACAGCAAGGGCTGTGTGGCACTGACACAAAGCTGACCCGCAGGCAGCTGGAGGCGGTCTGCGGCTCTGCTCCAGAGTCAGCTTTCCTCCAGGCTTCTCACCCCTTGGGGTGTCTGTCCTGGAGCTGGTGCCCCCTGACCCCCACCAGCCTTTCTTCTTTAAAAGCAGAGACTGAATGAGGCCTTCTGCCCAACTGTGGCTTCCTAGGCCCCTTCCTGGCAACTCCCTCAGTGAGCCCTCTGGTCACCTGGGCATCACTGGGCCCCTCCTCACAGGGCTGCCAGGACCGCCTTCCTGCCCCAGAGCAGGTGAGATGTGTCCACTGTCTGTGATGAGAGGAGTCACTGGGGAGAACAGAGCTCTAGGCCCCAGGAGAACTGGGGGAAGGTGCCCCTTCCATACATCACTCCGTGTGCTCTGTAGCCTGGGGTTCCCGTGGGAGGGTGCATCAGCATCCCCACAGGCTTGTTAAAATGGAGGCAGGACCTCCACAGCAGGTCTTGGGGCGGGGAGGGGTGCTGCTTAGAGACGCAGACCCAGATGGTTGCTGACAAGTTCCCAGGTGCTGCTGCTGCTGGGCTGGGAACCCCCTTTGAGAACCACCGCTCCAGCCAACTGATTCCCAGTGCGACAGGAAGGACGTAAGACTCAACATCCAAGGAACTACTGAAAACACAGAATCCTGGCCCCAACCCCAGAGGCGACCAAGCAGCGGGCCAGGAGGAGGCCGGAGACCCTGGTTGAACACCAGCGCTCAGACTGAGCCTGGCCATGCTGCTTCTCATGCCGTCCCGTCCTCTAAAAAAGGTCAAGGACAAAGTCTCCCCAGGTTTTCAGAGGCAAAACTTGAGCTTCTTAAATAGCTGGTGCTATTCAAGAGGGGCCTCTGGTATTCCCAAGTGCCCTGCCCTGATGCCTCAGAAGAGGACAGCCAGGGTGGCAGAAGCGCTGCCTGGATTCTGTGACTTTGACATGTCTCCCTGAAAAGCCACGGGCAGAGGGATCCCACTCTACATAGGGGTGACCTCTCACCCTCCCTGGTCAGAGTAAGGAATGTCTGTCTCACTTCATTCATTTAAGCCCTCACAACAAGGGGACGCTGGGCAGTACTTCTTTTGGAAAACTTTCCTGACTGTCGCTTCACAACTATGACCGGTTATGCTTACACTGTCATGTCAGGAGAGAGGGAAAAAGGCAGAACATGAAAGGCAGGGCGTGAAACACAAGTCCCCATGCAAACACTGGGAGGAAACATTAGAACTGCTCATAGTGACTGTCTTTCAGTGGTGGGATTCTGGGTGGTTCTTACTCATACTACTTGTGTGTTTCCGAGCTGTTTGTAAAAAGCACATATTACTTATATGACCAGAACTTAACTCTATTTTCCAATAAATCGGAAGGAAATACACAGCACAACCCTGCCTGCACCTACCTGTGTCAGCCCAGAGGCAAGTGCCTGTGGCTTTCTCCATGTGAGCAGGACTGAGGCAGGGGCGCCCTGCGGCCCTTAGCAAGTGCTGCAGCAAACATTTACTCTGGGCCTCGGGGCTGAGGCTGCCACGCACCCCTGCCCTGCCCTCAAAGAGCTGCCAGTGCAGAAGCCGGGCCAGGAGGCAGGTCCTTCCTTCTCCCTGTGATTCTCTCTGGGCCCTGAGGGTGGACTGGCCATCTTTTCCTTCTTGGGACGACTCCCGTGTTCTGGAGTGCTACCCAGTGCCCAAAAGCAGCAAACTGCCTGCAATGGTTGAGCCCCCTTGGCCAGCCTAGAGCTGAGCGACAGGGAAGCTGACCACCATCACCTGCACCCTCCTCGACCAGCAATACCAGAGGACGGCATGCGCATGGCCACACAGCTCGCCCCAGAGCCTGCCTGCTCCCTGCTGCTCACGGAGAGCCTCAGGAACCTCCCTCCCCTGAGGCCTTCATGGCTGCCACAGGGAGAGGTGATGCCCTCCCAGCTACACCTGAGGCGGGAGGCCTGCCTGTCAAGGGTCCCACGTTGGCATCTCCCTGGTTTTGATGCCTGTGAAACCAGGACAACAGGCCTTCATCCCAGCAACTGTGGCAAGTGCTGACTGGGACAGACGCTGACAGGACTGCCTTCACCTCAACGCTGTTTCCCCCGTCTCCTGCCCATAACCCTCCAAACGGGAAACTCAGTTGCGCACCATCACTCCACTCAGGTGTCATTTCCTCCAAGAAGCCTTCCCAGCTGCCCCCACGCAGCCTGAGTTAGGGGTCTCGTCTCCTGAACTGTTGGCACCATCCACCTCCCTGGCACTTAGCACACAGCATCAAAAGCACCTGCTTACCACGAATGGTGCCTGCAGCCAGGAATCAAGGTCCCTCAAAACCCAGACCCAAGTTCAATGGCACCACCCCTCCCCCTGTCCGTGGCTGTCACAAGGGCAGCACTAGATGAAACCCACCAGCCTACAGCATGCCCAGCCCTGAGTGTGGCTCCCCTCAGACCAAGAAACGAGGCCACTTCAGCCCCATCATCTGAGCTCTCCCAGGCCCCGCCCAGAGGCTGCTCAGAGTCAGGGTGCTGTGCTGCCAACAGGCCATGGAATGAGCACAGCTGTGAGCTGGGAACAGGGCCAGAGGCGGAGTCTGCCCAAGATCTCAGTGAAACCACAGAATAATCCTGGGACTTGTTGGGCAGTGAGTGTTGCTTCAAAAAATATATATTTTATTTATTTCAGAGAGGAAGAGATAGAAACATCAAAGATGAGAGAAAATCATTGATCCGCTGCCTTCTGCTTGCCCCAACTGGAAACTGAGCCTACAACCTGGAGCCACACAGGCCCAGCCCAGGAGTGGTTCTTAAACCATGTTCCCTGAGGTCCCTGGAACTCACAGAGATGCCCTGGAGGGAAAGGTGGCGGTTGAGCAGAGGGCACTAGGGTCCCCCAAACCCCAATCAATCAGAGTCATGGGGCTTCACCTGGGATCTTAAGAAAGCTCATATGGGGACACAAGTTTCAGTGCTCAGAAGAAGTGTGAAAACCAGGGCCCAGCGGGGCAGTTTCAGTCCATATGGCGTCCGAGCTGGTCATATAAAGACCATAAAGATCAGAGATTTCACCCCACCTTCCCAAAGCTGGGGTGGGGATTTTAACAGCCCTTTGCCATCAGGTCCTCCTGCCACGGACTATCTGCGAATGAGATATTGTGAGCATGACAAGTGGACACTCTATAGGCTGAAATCCAGTGCTGCTGTCGGCACCCTGGGGGCTCGTCCATTACAGTCCTGACCCAACATAACCCTCTGTGGCCCCAGATCTCCTGCAACTCCTAGAATTGCTGCTATACAAAGTCTCGCTGAGCTGTGGATAATAACCAGGTCAGCGTGCCCACCCCCCAGAGCCCATTCCAGCCACTTCCAACTGGTGCTTTGGGACTCAGTGGAGACTCATCTCTGGGGCCCTCACAGCACCAGACCCAATGCCATGCACATGGCTCAAAGGACATTTGCTGGATAAAGTAAAGAATCCAACATCTGCCATCTGGCCCTTCTCACAATGCTCGGGGGGTTGGGGGGGCGGGGAGGGAGGGTTGGATAATAGATGCAAGTGATAAACCCCAAGTGTCAGCAAGCAGCTGCCTCACCGTGAACACCATCTCCTCTGGGCTTCCTGCGGGGAAACCTTTTGAGTGACGACATTGTCTGGAGCACAGAAGTCCTGGGGAGCAGAAGCTGCCCTTACCTGGTAGAAGGTCTTAATGTGTCTGACCAGGATGGTCAAGTTCTCAATGCGGAGGTTCACATGGCTGTTCACGTGCTGGTGGAAGCGCTGATTAGGCCTGGGGTCTCTAGGGGAGGAAACACGAAACTGGACACATCCCTCCCAACCCCACGACAAGCCCTCCTCAGGCCCTTAGTCAATGTCATTTCCATTCCCACTCCTAGCAGCACCCACAAACCACCACCAAATGCAATGCAGACCCAAAAGTTTACACTGTGTGAAAATTGATAATCCACCCCAAAATATATTTAAAGATTAAGAGAGTTAGAAACTGAACACACCAAAATATATGAACCATCAAGAAAGAAAGGGGAGCTGAAACCGGTTTGGCTCAGTGGATAGAGCATTGGCCTGCAGACTGAAAGGTCCCAGGTTCAATTCCCATCAAGGACATGTACCTTGGTTGTGGGCACATCCCCAGTAGGGGGTGTGCAGGAGGCAGCTGATCAATGTTTCTCTCTCATCAATTTTTCTAACTCTCTATCCCACTCCTCTCCCTTCTTCTCGGTTAAAAAATAATAATAATAAAATATTTTTTTAAAAAAAGAAAGAAAGGGGAAACATGGTACATTTTCTGACTTAAATCCATAAAAATCATTAATGTTCTACTTCACATGGGTCCCCCTCCTCTGTCACCAGCCTGGGTCTCTGGCTGGTCCTGTGATTTTACATTCTAGGGACACAATTCCACTTGGACAAAAATCGACATCATCTGTCAGTGGCACTATATGGTGTACGCCACTGCCCAGGAGACAGGCTAACAGTAGAGACACAAGCAATTCATGTGGGAACCCCCAAAGCCTCATTTACTTTCCACTCTCCAGCAAAAGTCCAATCTGGTCGTGATGAAACCAGAATTCTCAATCAAGTGACTTATAACTTCACTCATCGATATGTGTTCAGGATATTTCTCAAAATTCTCAGGCTCCAAAAAGGTTTCCTATCTGAAGAGGACACACTCAACAGGAGGCCTTAGCTGCTGCCTCTCCTGCTTTTCATAACAAAGCCCTTCCCCACAGTTACTGTCCCAGGACACAGGAGGGTGATCATTCAAATGAGGGCTGTCTTCATGGGTTCAGGAGGGCGCTGAGCCTCCTGGGAGCTGGTCTGATGGGAGAGAGGCAGGCCTCTTCCTCTTTCCACAGTAACCTGCCCCCCTCAGTAACGAAGGAGAGATTGGAGAAATACAGAAATCGATCTCAATGCCATTAGGCTCATTTGAAGCCAATAATTAATACAAAATTGACAAATAGGAAAAAAATCTACAAGCAAACATTTCAAATGTCACTGGAAGTACAATTTAAAAACCACCACCACCACAAGCTGTTTGAAATTCAACCAGGACACCAGCAGCTGACTCGGAGAGGAGGACACTGGGGCTGGGGCTGTGGCAGCCCCGACTGCCCATTTGGGAACAGGAGTGAACAGTCATCCTCAGAATGTCTGCGAATGAGATACGGTGTCTGCAAAGACTGAACTGAAATCTTTCCCTGGCAAATGAAGGCCAGATTAAGTCACATGGGACCTCCCCAGGAGTGCCAGCAGCCAAAGGGCCTCAGCACACAGGGTCGCTCGCTGCACCTAAAAAGCACTCCACGCACCAGGATGAGGGCCTGGGCTCTGACCCTCTGCTTCTCCCACCAGCTCTGAAGGGCAGTACTAACTGAAACTATGCTCCAAAAGAGCCCTGGCATTTACTACCTGAGCAATCAGACTAATTATCATGATCATTAACCAATACTCCCTCCTTTAAGGCTCTCAGGGCAGAGAAAGGTTATTAGGAACAAAATCTAAACAAGACAACTAAGGAAAGTCTATCCCACTCTGCTCAGGATGCATAAACCCCTCCTCTCCTGCTGTGGGAAAAAACAGAGCAAGCACGGCTGATTCCAATCTGGGTCATTCAAAATGGTGTCCACTCACAAGTACATACACATTAGCAGAGGCATGCAGGCACATGGAAACATACACACACACACAACCCAGTTCTGAGATTCACTCTAATGACAATGATGATGGACATTTGTTGGGCATTTTCTATATACATGATCTTTTTTAATCCTCTCCAACTCTATGAAATTCCATCCCTTATTACAGATCAGGAAATGGAGGGGTGGAGAGTTTAAGGAATTTTCCCAAAGTAATAAACTAGTAACTGGTAGAGGGGGGATTAAATGCTAGAGTCAAAGCTCTTAGATGACTTTCCCACAAGACAGTGAAAAATGCGTGCAATGTGAATGAGACACCTTCTTTTCCCTGGGGTACCAGTGGGTACCCAGAGATTCTGCATTTACAGAGGAGCCATTCGGCAAGTTTCCCATGCATCTCCATCCACGGCCCTCAAAGCCTCGCTTTCATTCAGCGATTCTCCTATACCAGGGCCTCCCCAGAAAGCTGACAGTCCTTCAGTTCCAAATATCCTTCATCAAACAAACTGCAGTTCTTCATCCACAACAAATGGCAGCAAAAGGCCCTGTATCCTGAGGGACCACTGGCCCACGAGAAACCCTCCCACAGCAACTCAGGTTCCTCCATTTCTACACCCTTAAATCACACCTTCTGAGCATCAGTTTTGTCCTTTGCCTGTGAGGACAACTTACATTTCGAGCATGACTTGGTTCAGCACGATGCCATCCACCAAGTGCATGTACAGGTTGTCTTCCTTGCCGCTTGTGACTGGGCTCAAAGTTTTCACCTGCGAGGAGGGGGGTGCGGGCAGAAAGACAGGAAACGTCACCCCACGTGCACATTCTGAAGCTCTCCATGGCAACAGCGGGCAGGGCCCCTGGGGGCTGAAGGGTCACCCAGTGCCCACCCTCGCTTCAGTTGGCACCAAGCCCACCTTTCCTCAGGGCCTGTCTCCCTGCCCCGATCCCGGCTATAGATGCGAGACAGCAGGAGGCAAACTTTCTCACCACTTTTCTCCAGTGTCACAGGACAGGAAAAAATGAAAAATAAAAGGGACTTTCAAAGTATTTCTCACGTCTCTATTGGAGTCACTGTGCCCGTCCCAGCCGGTACACAATCCCACTCAGACACACCCCAATCCTCACCTGTCACCACCATCCACTGACTGGTCTCGAGATCAAACACTACACCAGGATATTTGGGGGAGTGAGTGCTTTTCCCCAGTGGTCCAGCCACATGGGCCGGGTGACCCCTCAGACCCTGTCCACTCCAGGACCGGCATCCTAGTGCCCAGGCAAGAGCAGGTGAACCCATCTCAGTCCAGGGCTGGGAGCGCCACGGGGTCCTGCACCTGGTGCATGGGCTCCAGAGTAGGAAACCCCTCAGGCCCCCAGGCCAGGACCCCCGCCCCTGCTTGGAAACCTGTGAAGACCCCCGAGTCCCAGGACTGCCAGGGCCCAGGGGGGTGGGGTCAGTGGAGTCCCCAGGGCAAAGTGGGAGAGGAGCCAGGGCACCAGTAATGGGACAGGGAGGCAGGTGCACTCACCCAAGCCACCAGCGGGCTCTGTAGAAAGAGCTCCATGAGCTCCCGGACAGTATCGTCCATCCTGAGGCTGTGTTCACCGTCCATCGCTGCGCACACCGGCTCTGGGCCCACCAGCTCTGTGCCCACCAGCTCTGCGCCACGCATTGCCAACGGCTATTCGCCCCACATTCCAAACGGCTCCTCACCCCACATTCTAAACTGCTCTTTGCCCCACATTCTAAACGGGATTTCCTCCACATTCAAAAAAGGCTCCTCACCCCACATTCTAAACGGCTCTTTGCCCCCCATTCTAAACGGCTTCTCACCCCACATTTGAAAATGGCTCTTCGTCCCTTATTCCAAACAGCTCTGGGCCCCATATTCCAAAAGGCTCTGGCAGGGAACACAGCTGGGTGGCAGCTCCTGGCCAATGCTAAGTGCTTTGGAATACACAAAAATTATGACACAATCTCTATGAAATTTAAGATCTATATGGCATATAAAAGGTAAGGAAATATAAAGGCTCTACATCTACATCAAACTTACCAAACTCAAAGGCTAACACTGGCCAAATAAATAAGGTTAAAGTTCATGTCAAATTGAAGGTTAAAAGCTTCAATTTTCATAGAAATGTAGCTTTATTTCGATAGAGACATGCTGAATACAAAGGCCTGAAGTAAATGAGTAATTCCTATATAATAAAAGGCCAGAGGCCATAAGCGTCACGACCAGAACAACCACTCAACTGGTTGCTATGAGGTGAATTGACCACCTCTCGGTCCCTCCCCCTCGGCCTGCAGGCTCTGATCTCAGCATGGAGAATGGGGAAACATGGTGAACCAGGTGGGTAGAGGCGGTGGCTGGAGCAAAGCAGCCCAGGTCCCAGGTGCCAGAGGGAAGCTGGTGCCAGCAGCCAGGGGAAGGAAGGCCAACTCTTGCACGAGTTTTTGTGCATCAGGCCTCTAGTTGTTAACATAAAGTAATAGAACATTTTAATAAAAAATTAATACTTTTTCTTGAACATTAACTTACCAGACACTGAATAACTGCACAAATTAATAAGCGTAACACAAACAAACCTATTTTTCTTGTTCTCCAAAAGTGAAATATTTCCAGTTGTGCACACCAAACAGGTCAGTCCAAGACTAATGACGTGACAATCGGCTGCTAAAATGTTTGCTGCTAGTATTAGTGTAGAGAAATGGTGCACCTGTGTGTAAGGTGCATAAGGGAAATGAATGGAACATGATTATAGTAATCAGTCATTAGTGAATGTTGTAGTTCGTTATGTATAACAGGATATTGTAAAAATTAAGCTATGAAATTTTTATTAGAATGTTTCTTACATGCCGTTATATTGGCTGGTCTACAAAAATACTCATTGTGGGCTGCATGTGGCCTGCAGGCCGCGAGTTTGAGATGCTTGATCTACATACTATCCTATATAATAAAAGCCCAGCCACTGAACAGCAGAATGACCAGAACAACCATTTGACCAGTCACTATGATGTGCACTGACCACCAGGGGGCAGACACTCAATGCAGGAGCTTCCCCATAGTCATCAGTGTGCTCCCACAGTGGGAGCACTGCTCAGAGAGCAGGTCCACAGCTGCTCGGCTGACCGGGATTAGTAGCACTCCCACAGTGGGCTGATCCCTGCATACCATCCTCCACCACCAGTGCACACATCCCGTGCACCGGGCCTCTAGTCTATATATATAAAAGCCTAATATGCAAAGTGTTCCCTCGGGAGTTCGACTGATCAGGAGTTCGATCACTTGCTATGACATGCACTGACCATCAGGGGGTAGCACAGAATGTAGGAAGGCCCCAGCAGGTGGCTGGCAGCCACTAGAGACCCTACCCATGTACCACTTTCGTGCACTGGGCCTCTAGTATGATTATAAATGAAAATTAATCACATAAACCTAATTTTGCCAATCTCCATTTTAAAAAATTATTTTTTTATCAACCAAATTACAGAAATTTGATCAGTTCCTTTGAGGTAACAATTCATTCATTTTATTGTGTTAAGTCTGACCTCATAGCTCAGTTTGGGAATTCTTCTCCCCATTGACAGTACTGCTCCTGCCAATGCTGCTGCACTTACCAGCCATGAGCTTGGCTTCTGACTGAGTGGTGCTCCTCCTGTGGGAGCACACTGACCATCAGGGGGCAGCTCCTGCACTCAGTGTCTTCCCCTGGTGGTCAGTGTGCATCATAGTGACTGGTCATTCTGCTGGCTCTCTGACATCCCCTCAGGGGTTCTGGATTGCAAGAGGGCACAGGCCAGGCCGAGGGACCCAACTGATGCACGATCGAGGCTGGGGAAGGATGTAGGAGGTTGGCCATTGGGGAGGGATCACAGGAGGGCTCCAGGGCATGTCTGGCCTGTCTCACTCAGTCCTGATCGACTGGACTCTAGCAGCAAGCTAACATACCAGTCAGAGCATCTGCCCCCTGGTGGTCAGTGCATGTCATAGCAACTGGTTTACTGTCTGCCCCCTGGTGTTAGTGCACATCATAGTGAGCAGTTGAGTGGCCTTAGCATATCATTAGCATATTACACTTTGATTGGTTGAACGGACTACTGGACACTTAGCATATTAGGCTTTTATTATATAGGATTTTTCATATTGTTCTAACTTTTCCTGTGCTGCTATATTGTTTTATGGATATTTTCCTTCATTTATAATTTTAATCTTTTACAAAATACTGGTCTTTTAAAAAACATATATTTTTATTGATTTCAGAGAGGAAGGGAGAGGGTGAGAGATACAGAAACATCAATGATGAAGAGAATCATTGATTGGCTGCCTCTTGCATGTCCCCTAATGGTGATCAAGCCTGCAAACCAGGCATGTGCCCTGACTGGGAATCAAAACATGACCTCCTAGTTCATAGGTCAATGCTCAACCACTGAGCCATACCAGCCTGGCCATACTGGTCTTTTATAAATCATTACTGTTTAAAGCCAGGGTGAGGAATATCTGGCCCATGGGCCATATAAGGCCTGTGAAATCATTTGGTCTGGCTCTGTCAAGGCATTAGGGTTGTGTTAATTAAACGTTTGACCAAATATAGCAGGCTAATTTTTAAGTTGATAATTTTGTATGGCCTGTAAGTGATGTTATAAATATCTAAATAGCTCTTGGCAGAAAAAAGATTCCCCACCCCTGGCTTAAAGTAATCCCTTTTGTTGCATTTATGGAGCCTAGTTTAATTGCTTAGTAATTTTGTGCCTCCAGGCTTTAGTAGTGTGACTCCTGAGCCATCTAACTTGTGGGAATTTCTCTGGTTCTGTTATGTGTTCCAGAGAATCACCACATTGGACCAGATTTTCTCACTTTCCCCATAGCACGGGGGAAAAGAAGTTCATGCTCCAAATCCATGAGAGATACAAGCCTAGCAAGTTGCTTTCACAAGAGGAACGTTTATTTGTTGTTTTTTTTAATTGGTTAAGGTATTACAAATGTGTGGTTATCCTCCCATTGCCCTCCCACCCCCCAATCCTGCCCTCACTCTCACCCTCTGTTGTCTGCATCCATTGGTTATGCTTATATGCATGCATACATGTCTCTTGGTTGATCTCTCAGCCTTACCCCCACCCTCCTCTACCTTCCCTCTGAGGTTTGAGCATCTGATGATGTTTCTCTGTCTCTGGATCTGTTTTTGTTCATTGGTTTATGTTGTTCATTATAATTCACAAATATGTGAGATCATGTGATATTTATCTTTCTCTGACTGACTTATTTCACTTAGCATGATGCTCTCCAGCTCCATCCATGCTGTTGCAAATGGTAGGAGTTCCTTCCTTTTTACAGCAGCATAGTATTCCATTGTGTAGATGTACCAGAGTTTTTTAATCCACTCATCTGCTGATGGGCACTTAGGCTTATTCCAAATCTTAGCTAATGTAAATTGTGCTGTACAGCAAAAGAAACCATCGACAAAACAACAAGAAAGCCCACTGTATGGGAGAACATATTTGGCAATGTTATCACCGATAGGGGTTTAATCTCCAACATTTACAGGGAACTCATACAACTCAACAAAAGGAAGATAAAACAATCCAATAAAAAAATGGGCAATGGACCTAAATAGATACTTTTTGAAAGAGGACATAAGGAAGGCCAAGAGACATATGAAAACATGCTCAAAGTCACTAATCATCCGAGAGATGCAAATCAAAACGACAATGAGGTACCATCTCATACCTCTCAGAATGGCTATCATCAACAAACGACAAGTGCTGGCGAGGATGTGGAGAAAAAGGAACCCTCGTGCACTGCTGGTGGGAATGCAGACCGGTGCAGCCATTGTGGAGAAAAGTATGGAGTTTGCTCAAAAAATTATTTGTTTGTTTTTTTTAAGCTAGGGCCCAAATTTAAACAAACCTGTGCTACTGGTGAGTTTTACTTTTCCAGACTTCACATTTACTAAGGGTTCAGCTTTCTTAGGTTCCAAGGTTTACACAAGAGTATTAATTCCAGTCCATCCCATTTCAGCAAGCTTCTGGATTGCTGAGACCCGTAACAAATTACCTTCCCTCCCTTTGAGCGCATAGCACAGGGCACATGCTTACCTCACTGGTTTTCAGCACCCTCTTCATGTCTGCCACCTGGGGGTTACCCTTTCTGTCTGATGACCAAAATCTTGGATGATTAGCAATGCAATATTTACTTAAAATCAAACATTTCTAGATAGTCATTTTGAGATTTTTCAAAATTAGGGTGGGGAAAAATACAGGACATGGAAACAACGTTTCATTGGTAATTTACATTTAACTCACACGTTTATCAAAAATGAGCAGATAAGCCGAAGCCGGTTTGGCTCAGTGGATAGAGCATCGGCCTGCGGACTCAAGGGTCCCAGGTTCGATTCCGGTTAAGGGCATGTACCTTGGTTGCGGGCACATCCCCAGTAGGGGGTGTGCAGGAGGCAGCTGATCGATGTTTCTCTCTCATCGATGTTTCTAACTCTCTATCCCTCTCTCTCTTCCTCTCTGTAAAAAATCAATAAAATATATTTTAAAAAAAATGAGCAGATAAGAGCAGGATAAAACATTGGCAAATAAAAACTAGGAATTATTTAATCTAGTGTTTATTGAGAAATACTTGAGAGCTTGGCAGTTGAGTTCCTATTTGGATTCTTCATTAGAAGGAAGCCAGGCTTTTTATCCAGTGTTATCTGATCATTCTAAGGAACAGGAAGCCTCTTTGATCAGCTGATCACGCCAGTGTAACAGAGTGTAACAGTGTATTCTGCCAGGATGGTGCACACATGAAGGGAAGCAAGTCTGTGTACATGCTAGCACCCGGGTGTTTACTGGAACCTTTATGTTTAGTCTTTAGACGTCCTTGCTTAAAGGACACTGCAGATGCATGTGTCTTCTCAAGGCTACTTACCCTGTTGATAGTATCCAGTAGTTAATTTACATAGCACTTAAAAAGAAATAAATGAATTATAGACCATATATTATTTTTACTTATATATCTACACTAATAAAAGAGTAAGATGCAAATTAACCATACCTTTGTGATGCCCATTAGCCAATCAGGAGTGAGTATGCCAATTAACCCAACAAAGATGGTGGGTTAATTTGCATATGCAGGCGCCACACCGCCCCAAGCTGCTCCGGGCCTCTGGGTAGAGTGGGAAGGTGGAAAGGCGGCTACGGGGCAGAGTGAAGGTGGTGCTGGCAGCCAGGGGAAGGAAGCCCATTCTTGCATGAATCTTCGTGCATTGGGCCTCTAGTGTATAATAATTAGGTAGTTTTAATACATTTATTGTCACAGTGTTTAAATACATTTATTACATTCATTGTCTCTGGGCTTAACTTTCAGCCCACAAAGTAGGGGACTTCTACCACTTCTATAACATTGCTAGAATAGTGTTTATACGTTAAAAATGGTAAATAAGAGGAATCCTTATTTTTCTTAACCCTTGTTAGTCAAAGAAGAGTAAAGTGTAAACTGAAGAACTTCCTCTAAAATAATTTTGTAAAAGTATTTTAATGGCACCTAAGTTTCAGACATAGCCATATGAATGTGTGTTATTAAGTGGGATTTTTAAAATCCCTATTTAATATATCTGCATTACAATTCAGATCTTTCTTACATTGGGGTAAGTCAGATGATACAATTGGTCATTAAAAAAATCTTTTAAAAAACACACAGCTGGCTCATCACCACCAAACATTTTATTAGCAGTGCCAAACCTAGATGAGATGGTAAGGTATGAAAATTTTTTTCTCTTTGGGTTCCCTACTCCTCTTATCATTTGGCTTTCCTTTCCCCTCCAAGTTTTCTAGTGTTCTCCTGGTCTTGCCTTTCTGGAAATAAAGCCATCCACAGTAAAGTATTAGATGGTTCATGTTGTCCTCCTTGGACTATTTGCATTCGTACAGAAAAGAATGATCAAGGAAACCAATAATTGAAACCTACACACATACAGAAAAGAAGAAGAAGAGTGAATGAATGGCTTCCTGCGTGAATGGTGGATGCCCTGGTGAATGAATGGTGGTAGGCTTTAGGCATGGGAAGTCTTTATTTCCCCGAGACTCCTACTGTGTCAGTGATGGTCTGTCCTGTGAGAAGAGGGTCTGCCAAGTAGATTCTGCCACTATGCTGCTTTACCATACATCTTAGTAATTACTCTCAGCCACTGACATGTAGTGTGAACTTTACCTTTTGTCACTTGTCATACCAGCTTGAGATCAAATCCCTTTTTGTTTGATTATCTGTTTAAGGCTGAAAGACCATATTTGTTCTGTGGCACTATTGAACACACGACACCAGATACTGTCAGAGGGGGAGACTCAGGACATGACAAGGTATGTTCTATTTTTGACACATCTTTCTATATCTCTATAAACTGTATAATAAGAATCCTAGCTAATGACTTAGGTAGAGTCTCCAACAGAGTCCTCTTTCTGGTGTTGCCTTATCTTTACTTTTTCTCTCCTTTGCTTTGTATACATGAACACATTATGATATCTAGGGTTGTGGAGGAAAAAGATAATAGAAAGGTTAGGACATTCTGGATTTCCTTTTTTCCCCAAGTTTTATTGGTGAGGATAATCTTTTGTTTTATAGAGTAACACTCTTTGTTAAAGGAAACCTTAAAGACAACTAATTCTTCAAGTAATAATGTTATTTCCATTAAAAGAGTCTGTATCTTGAGCAAAGCACCAGTGGTAACTCTATTTAAAACAAAAATCCCTTCATTTTCTGTGGCATGGGACCTGCTCTTTTAGGACTCAGCTGAGCCACAGCACAGCACAGAGGTGTCACTGAATGTGCAAACTGTCCATTGCTCTTGTGTGAGTCGCGTTGGTGATTTTGAACAGCGCATATTGGCATTACTGATTTTTGTTAGAAAAACACACGGGACATATAGTTGGCTGTGTCACCTTAGGTTGGTATTTGCTTTCTAAGACGGCATTGAAATGGGAATCTTTCCTATTTTCTTATTCCCAATTTCTGCTTTTAACTTTGCAGACATACTGGAGACTTTCTTAATTATCTCTTCAACAGAAATAATCATTGTAACACTCCTTGGAGAAAGAAAATAATCCAAGATAGTCTCAGTTTGTTTTCCTCAGACCTTTAAAGAGCTCAATGTTTTCCTCCCCACTTTTCTTTGTATTTGCAAAGTGAAGGCTGGTAAGATGCTTTCTAAGTAGCTATGCTATAAAGTCTAGGTCACATGTGTTTATTTCATGTATGAAAGGGTACAGACCTGTCCAGTTCTTTCTTAACACTTTTGCTTTATTAATAACTTTGTCCAAGTAAGGGTTTCTGACTCTTTTTTGCTTCTTACCTTCCCCTTTTCCTCATCCCCTTTCAAAACCCCACATGTACAGTCTACATATCTTAAATGTGGAGATGTTTGCTTATGACTTATCATATGTTGTTCTACTTTTCACAACTAGGAGCCTGATTGTAGAGCTGTATTTATTGATTTCCAATCCCACAGCAGAACATTCTGAGGGTCTGACTCAGATGGCAGTAAAGCTGCTTGTATAAATAAAAGAATTGAATTGTTAATTTAGTTTGTGCCAAGGTATTCTCTGAAACTATTGGGAATTTTGGTAGGAATTGATAACTATTAAAATTGAAAATTGCCTTCTAAGACCTAATGGACCCAATTTTTTAAAAAAATCATCACCTGAGGATATGCTTATTGATTTTAGAGAGAGGGGGAGAGAGAGAGAGGGAGAGAGAGAGAGAGAATGAATACCATCAATGTGAGAGAAAAATATTGAGTGGTTGCCTCCCTTAAGCATCCTGACTGGGGATTGAACCTGCAACCTTGGTATGTGTCCTGACTGGGAATCAAACCCACAACCTTTTGGTGTATGGAATGATGCTCCAGCCAACTGAGCCACAGCAGCCAGGGCCTGGAACCCATTTTCAGGAAAGAAAACCTTATATTACTCCTAGAAACTTTTCATACCCGAGGTCCAAAGTTCAGCTAAGTCAGTGGAGTTGATGGAGCACCTTGAGGCCTTTGAGTTGGTTGAATGAGCTATAATGTGTGCAACGTGCTCATCACTGTGCCCGGCTTGCACACACTCTTTTGTGGTTTCATCTGCCTGACCCTGTTTTCTATGTCACTGTTACGTGTTTTCTTTAAAACAGCTCGAGGCTCATAAATTTTGCTGCATTTCTCTGAAACCCTGGCCCTGAAATTTGGAAGCAGAGAGTCTAAAATTTTAGCATCCAGTTACTATCTCATTGGCATAAGCTTATATATTGAAATCTTGATTCATGTAATTATAAAGAAGTAATTTTCAATATATCAAGATTCTTTCAATTATATGTAATTTGCTGTGTTCTCAGTTCAGGTCACTACATTTATAAATTTGTTTCCCGTTTAGATCACATTTTGTTTTACATTATTTTAAATCTCATCATGCTTCCCACAAATGAAGGCTATGAGATTTGTGGTAGATTCTATAAGAGGAATTGATTTAGGTGGTTATGAAAAAAAATAACACCTTATGCCCTAGCCGGCTTGGCTCAGTGGATAGAGCGTCAGCCTGCCGACTCAAGGGTCCCAGGTTCGATTCCGGCCAAGGGCACATGCCTGGGTTGCGGGCTCAATCCCCAGAGTGGGACCTGCAGGAGGCAGCCAATCAATGATTCTCTCTCATCATTGATGTTTCTATCTCTCTCCTTCTCCCTTTCCTCTCTGAAATCAATAAAGAAATATATATTTTAAAAAAATAACACCTTTAGGTGGGATTTTTTTTCATTTTTGTTCTTTGACTTTAAGTAATTTGATACTATTTATTGGAGTTGGATAGTTAATAAAATGCTAATCAGTACTCCCCCTGCCCTGATCATAAATCCAAAGATTTCATTTACTTAAAAATTTTATATTTATTTTAAATGAAAATAAATGGTTTTAGTTAACCAAAATAAAACCATTACTAGTTTAGAAAACAATTAAAGCACTTTTAGTTCATTGATTGACAGCCTAAATGTTTAAATGTTGCTCTGACATACCTGCATATCTGTTCTCTAAATGTCTTTCTTGCATGTGCTAGTTTAATGCTCCTTGCACAGAAAGTTATGTACAAAATATTTTTGTTAAAATATTTTCCAAATGTGCAGCTTCATTTTGTACACGTTTCTTTCTTCTAAATTACTTATTATTTAATTCTATCAAATCATTTTTGTAGGCAGTTGACTGGTGGAGCTTAGGAGTTGTAATGTATAAACTACTAACTGGAGACATCTCCCTTGAGGGCTCCCAGACTCCAAGAGGGTGCAGGCTGGGCTGAGGGATGCCGTCTCCAAGTGCACGAATTTCATGCACTGGGCCTCTAGTAATCAAATAAAACTATATAAATGAAAAAATATATATACTAATAAAAAATAGGCAGAGTAAACAGAGTAGACAAAACTAAAGAGAGAATTTGTAAAATAGAAAATATAGTTGAGGAAATTACCCTAAATGTTTCAAGAGTCCCAAGCAAATACAAATATATCCATAGGTGATGCATTCCTATTTCTTAACTTAGGTAATGGTTATGAGTGTTTGCCTTATAATAATTCACTAAACCATAATGGGATTGTGTGTGTGTGTGTGTGTGTGTGTGTGTGTGTGTGTGTGAGTGTTTTATCGTATCTAATAAAGAGGGAATATGCAAATTGACCATCACACCTAACAAGATGGCTGCGCCAAAGCAGAGGCAGGGATTCTGTAAACAAGATGGTTGTGCCCACAGCAGAGGCAGGGTTCCTGTAATAAGCCTTAATGAGCAATCAGCAGGGACCTGAGGCTGTGTGGCACTGGGCCGGGGCAGGGGCAGGGGACCTGAGGTTGTACCCCTGCCTCGTGGGGCTTAACAGGGGACCTCAGGCCACGTCCCTCTCATCCCTGCACCAGGCTGGGGACCTCAGGCCACGTCCCCTGCCTTGCGGAGCTTGATGGGAGACCTTAGGCCATACCCTCCCCCTGTGGGACTTGACAGGAGACCTCAAAGTGCGCTCCCCACCCTGGTCCGGGCCAGGGAACCTGAGGCCGTGCCCCCTGCCCAGTGGGGCTTGATGGGGACCTCAAGGCATGTCCTCTGTTCCAACCCCAGGCTGGGGAACTTCAGGCCGCACCCCTACCCTGGTGCTGGGCCAGGGGACCTGAGGCTGTGCCCCCCACACAGCAGGGCTTGATGGGGGTGTGGCCAGCCGGGTCTGAGTCTTGCGTGATTTTGAGGTGCACATGGGTGGGCGGGGACTTGACTCTGGTTCTGTGGTGTGCCCCAGACTCTGACAGGAGGAAGATTTTCTTTTTTTTCTTTTTATTTATTTATTTATTTTATTAGCATTTTTTATTAAGGTATTATATTTGTACATATCTTACCATTGCCCCCCCACCCCACTCCCATATATGCCCTAACCCCCCAGAGTTTTGTGTCCATTGGTTATGCTTATATGTATGCATACAAGTCCTTTGGTTGATCTCTTATCTCCCCCACATCTCCCTAACCTTCCCGCTGTAATTTGACATTCTTTTTGATGCTTTACTGTCTCTGTATCTATCTTTTTGTTCAACAGTTTATAACTTTCTTTATTATCCATAAATGAGTGAGATCATGTAGTATTTTTCTTTCATTGACTGACTTATTTCACTTAGCATAATGTTCTCCAATTCCATCCAGGTTGCTGAAAATGGTAAGAATTCCTTCTTTTTATGGCAGCATAGTATTCCACTGTGTAGATGTACCATAGTTTTCTGATCCAATCATCTGCTGACGGGCACCTAGGCTGTTTCCAAATCTTAGCTATTGTAAATTGTGCTGCTATGAACATAGGGATGCATAAATCCTTTCTTATTGGTGTTTCCAGTTTCTTAGGATATATTCCTAGGAGTGGGATTACTGGGTCAAATGGGAGTTCCATTTTCAGTTTTTTGAGGAAACTCCATACTGTTCTCCATAGTGGCTGCACCAGTCTGCATTCCCACGAGCAGTGCACAAGGGTTCCTTTTTCTCCGCATCCTCGCCAACACTTGTCGTTTGTTGATTTGTTGATGACAGCCATTCTGGCCTGTGTGAGATGGTACCGCATTGTCGTTTTGATATGCATCTCTCGGATAATTAGTGATTTTGAGCATGTTTTCATGTGTCTCTTGGCCTTCCTTCTGTCTTCTTTTGAAAAGATTCTATTTAGGTCCGTTACCCATTTTTTTAGGAATATGTCCATTTCCTCCAGGTTGTTCAGTTTGTTGGAATAGAGTTGTTAGTAGTATTTTGTAACAATCCTTTGTATTTTGGCGAATCTGTTGTTATTTCTCCTCTTTCATTTCTGATTTTGTTTATTTGGGTCCTCTCTCTTTGCTTCTTGATGAGCCTGGCTAGAGGTTCATCAATCTTGTTTATCCTTTCAAAGAACCAGCTCTTGGTTTTGTTGATCTTTTGTATTGTTTCTTTGGTCTCTATGTCATTTATCTCCGCTCTGATCTTTATTATTTCCTTCCTTCTGCTTATACTGGGCTTTTCTTGTTGCTCTCTCTCTAACTCTTTGAGTTGTTGGGTTAAGTAATTTATTACCATTGTTTCTTGTTTTTTGCAGTAGGCTTGTAGAGCTATGAACTTCCCTTTCAAGACTGCTTTTGCTGTGTCCCATAGATTTTGGATTGTTGTGTTTTCATTGTCATTTGTTGTCAGGATGTTTTTTATTTCTTCCTTGATCTCTCTGGTAACCCAGTCATTGTTTAATAGCATGCTGTTTAGTCTCCATGTGTTTGATTTCTTTGGATTGCTTTGATTGTAGTTGATTTCCAGTTTTAGGCCACTGTGATCTGAGAAGATGCTTGATATGATTTCTATCTTCTTGAATTTGGAGAGTCTTTGCCTATGTCCCAACATATGGTCTATCTTTGAAAATGACCCATGTGCACTTGAGAAGAATGTATATTCTGTGGCTTTGGGGTGAAATGTTCTGAAGTTGTCAATTAATTCCATCTGGTCTAGTGAGTCATTTAGGATTGCTGTTTCTTTGCTGACTTTTTGTTTAGAGGATTTGTCCAATGGTGATAGTGGGGTATTAAAGTCTCCTACTATGATTGTATTGCTATTAATCTCTCCCTTGATATCCTCCAGGAGTTTTTTTATGTATTTGAGTGCTCCTGCATTGGGTGTGTATATGTTTACCAGAGTTATTTCTTCCTGTTGGATTGCTCCCTTTAGTATTATGAAGTGGCCTTCCTTGTCTCTTGTTATGTCCTTCACTTTGAGATCTAATTTGTCAGATATAAGTATTGCTACCCCAGCTTTTTTTTCGTTTCCATTCGCCTGGGAAACCTTTTTCCATCCCTTCACCCTCAGTCTGTGTGCGTCTTTTTTTCTGAGGTGGGTTTCTTGAAGACAGCAGATATATGGGTCTTGTTTTCTTATCCACTCTGTTACCCTATGTCTTTTGATTGGGGTATTTAATCCATTTACATTTAAAGTTATTATTGATAGGTACTTATTTGTGGCCATTTTTATTCTATACCCCTGTGTTCCTTTTTCGCTTCCTATTTCTTTTTTTTTTCTTTTCTTTTTTTCTTTTCTTTTTCCTTTTTACAGCAGACCCTTTAGCATTTCTTGCATTGCTGGTTTGGTGGTGATAAATTCCCTTAGTCCTTTTTTGTCTGTGAAGCTCCTGATTTCACCTTCAATTTTGATTGATAGCCTTGCTGGACCCTTCCTTTGCATGACTTTGTATATTTCATTTCATTCCCTTCTGGCCTGATGAGTTTCTGTTGAGAAATCAGTTGCTAGACTGATGGGGGTTCCTTTGTATGTAACTTTCTGTCTCTCTCTGGCCACTTTTAAGATTCTTACTTTGTCGTTGGTGTTTGCCAATCTCATCTAATAAAAGAGTAATATGCAAATTGACTGTACCTACGCTACACCTACAAGCCACGCCCACCAGCCAAATCAGGAGCAAGTATGCAAATTAACCCAACCAAAATGAAATTGGGAAAGGGGGGAAAAAATAAGAGAGACTAGAATGAGACTAAGAGAGAAAAGAGGAACAAACTATATATATGGGGAGAAAACTCCAATAGAACAACCACTAATCACAGCAAATGCCAGCAACAAGTACCTGGAGATTAATACAACCTACAACACCAACTAATATCAAGCGAGGCAAGGGAAAACAGAAGTAAAAAACAAACAAAAACACATCAGACAAAAAAAAAAGAATAAGCAAAACAATCTCACAAAAAAGCATAAAAATTCGAGATAATCAACATTCAAGCAAACAACAACAAAAGGACAGAGATAAAAACAGTGTGGGTTGTTTTTTTTTATAGTTAAGACAGCAAAGAGAGATGTGTGTATGGACTTGGAGCAGGGGATTGGAAATTATATATATAAGTAAGGTGAAATTTTAGCAGGGGGTAAACAGAAAGAATAGGAAAAATCTAAAGCAGGAAAGGGTTAATATAAACAGGACACCAAAAGGGGAAAGGTTAAGAAGAGAGTGATGGCATAAAGATAGAATACAACAATGGTGAAGGGAAGATGAAAATAGACTGTAGAACACTAATCCAGAAGTAAAAAAAAAAAATAAAGAATAAATAAAATGGCACTTAAAAAAAATAGTAATAAAAGAACCAAGATGGCGGCATAGTTAAACAACTAATCTGCTGCCTCACACAACAATTTCAAAAATATAACTAAAAGACAAAACGTCTACCACCCAGAACCACAGGAAAGCTGGCTGAGTGGAAGATTTATAACTCAGAAGAGAAAGGAGCACAAACGCTGAAAAGCTGAGGTACGGAGGCGCGCGAATCGGGCTGGCGGCGGGCGACTGGGTGCGCGGTTTTTCTTCAACCCGCAGGGAGACAAGCTCCCAATCACTCTGAAATCCAGTTTCTGGGGACACTCGGGGGACCCAGGCACCTACGGGGAGAAGCTGGACTCTCGGCCATCGGGTCAGAAAGTGAGAGTGACATTTTTGCAGTGGTGCGCCCAGCAATCATTGTTTACTGCGCTGGAGCGCGGGGCGCAGGGACTTGGAAAAGTGGAAAGGCAGAGACGGCTGACGCCAGCCATCACCGTTGGCCACGCCCCAGCCTAGTGACGCCCTGCACATTCTACAAACCCGCTCAGGCTCCACACAGCGGCTTTTGCATATAAATGGCCTGCTCTGTGGTAGCTCAACCAAATTAACTGCAGCTCCAGTCAGACTGCTCCAAAACCGCCCAAGCAAAGGAGAAGAAAACTAGTACTTGCTATAGCTCCTGCTGGGGGACACACAGTACACAAGGGTACACCAAGAGTGTCCACCTCAGGTAACTGGGAAGCTGACTCGTTGAACCAATAGGACACCTAGTACACAAAGCTACCCTACCAACTCAGGGAAGCAGAGAATATGAGAAGGCAAGGAAACAGATCACAAACCAAAGAAATGGAGGAGAACAAGCGACTGGACATAGAGTTCAAAACCACGGTTATAAGGTTTTTCAAGAATTTCATGGAAAAAGCCGATAAATTCAATGAGACCCTCAAGGATATGAAAAAGGACCAACTAGAAATTAAACATACACTGACTGAGATAAAAAAAAATATTATACAGAGACCCAAAAGCAGACTAGAGGATTGCAAGAATCAATTCAAAGATTTGGAATACAAAGAGGCCAAGGACACTCCTCCAGAGAAGCATGAAGAGAAGAGAATTCAGAAAGTTGAAGATAGTGTAAGAAGCCTCTGGGACAACTTCAAGCGAACCAACATCAGAATTATGGGGGTACCAGAAGAAGAGAGAGAGCAAGATGCTGAAAACCTATTTGAAGAAATAATGAACGAAAACTTCCCCCACCTGATGAAAGAAATAGACTTACAAGTCCAGGAAGCGCACAGAACCCCAAACAAAAGGAATCCAAAGAGGACCACACCAAGACACATCATAATTAAAATGCCAAGAGCAAAAGACAAAGAGAGAATCTTACAAGCAGCAAGAGAAAAACAGTTAGTTACCTACAAGGGAGCTCCCATACGATTATCAGCTAATTTCTCAACAGAAACCATGCAGGCCAGACGGGAGTGGCAAGAAATATTCAAAGTGATGAATAGCAGGAACCTACAACCAAGACTACTCTACCCAGCAAAGTTATCATTCAGAATGGAAGGTCAGATAAAGAGCTTCACAGATAAGAAAAAGCTAAACGAGTTCATCACCACCAAACCAGTATTATATGAAATGCTGAAAGGTATTCTTTAAGAAGAGGAAGAAGAAGAAAAGGAAAGATAAAAATTATGAACAACAAATACATATCTATCAACAAGTGAATCTAAAAGTCAAGTGAATTAAAAATCTGAGGAACAGAATAAACTGGTGAACTTAATAGAATCAGAGGCATAGAATGGGAGTAGATTGATAATTCTCAGGGGGAAAGGGGTGTCTGTGTGGGGAGTATGGGAAGAGACTGGACAAAAATCATACACCTATGGATAAGGACAGCGGGGGGGGAGGTAAGGGCAGAGGGGGGGTGGGGACTGGGTGGTGGGGAGATATGTGGGGGAAAAGGAGAAACAATTGTAATCTGAACAATAAAGATTCATTAAAAAATAAATAAATAAATAAACTGAACTCACAAGAAAAGAATAAGATGTAAGAAGCAACAGTGAGCAGAAAAAAACAGGTAAGCATGTAAGAAAATCCAAACAAGTATTTAATTTATAAACTGCCAATCATAACTAAAATAATGATTACTTTGAAGAAAGATAAAATATGGTGGGACTAACATAATAAGCAACACTAAAATATAAAATGAGATGGAAAACTGAAGTTAAGACAGGCTAATGTTCTTGAAGTGGTCATGACAATCAAAAACATAATGGTTAATTTCTGACTCTATTAAATCATTATATAAGTTTAAAATGTCAGGGTAAAAACCATTAAGAGAATATAAATACTATAGGTAACTTCTAGACCATTCGGAGGAAATGAAATAACATCATCTTAATCATTTAAATAGAAGATAGGAAAGGAGGGGGAAGAGCAAAGAGAAATTATCATAGAAAGAAAAATGCAGACAGTAAGATAAGAGAAATAAACAAAAATATATCAGCAATCATAATATACAGATTTAACTCTCCAGGTAAAAATCAGAAACTCTGGAACCTGCGGGGCGGGATGGAGCCGATGGGCAGCGGTGGCACTTCCCCCAGGGACCCACCTTCGTGCCCAGCTGCAGGTGGCCAGAGTGAGCAGGCAGGAGGGAGAGTGCCCGGCGGGGGCTGGATCTCCGCGGCCTGGCGGATGGCAGCCCCCCCGCCTGAGCACTGCCTCTGGACCTGTATCTGTTTTGTGAAGTTTGCGGCGTATGTTGGGGGTTGATTGGGATATAAAACCGGTGTTTAGAAGCAGGGCTCCCTCTGGGGAAGTGGGGTCTAAGGTGGTAGAGGAGGACAGGGTGACCCCAGAGGCCTGGAGAGGTGGAAAGACAGCGTTTGTCAGCTGGTTGGGTTTGTGCTGTGCCGGGGCAGGTGCTGGGGAAGAGGCTCCGGGTTCCCCAGGCGGACCAGGTTAGGAAGCCTGAGGAAAGCGGGCTGTGAGAGACAAATGAGTAGGCA
The DNA here is from genome assembly GCF_027574615.1 of Eptesicus fuscus. Classification (NCBI taxonomy): domain Eukaryota; kingdom Metazoa; phylum Chordata; class Mammalia; order Chiroptera; family Vespertilionidae; genus Eptesicus; species Eptesicus fuscus. The sequence goes on from NC_072488.1 coordinate 58,895,413, forward strand.
AAAAGGAACCAAGTTTCTTTCTCCTTCACTTCTCAAAAAATGTGTTGTATTTATGATTTGTTTATATGTTGCTCTGCTGTCCCAGTTCCAGAATGAAGGGATTCTTCAAAACGTCACGATTCTCACTACAATGAGGATGGTACTTTCCACAGCTGGAACTTACGTTCATTCCATGAGAGACCCTGTCCGAAACAGAGTGAGGCTAGCAAGTATGTGTAGATTGGTGGCTCTCTGGGAGATATGGCTGTCATATCAAATTTGTCAGAATGCAGAATTTGTCTGGGAAATGAAAGCAAACATTTCTCACGATGTTTAAAATCTCTTGTAATGTGTTATTTCTTTGCACTATTTGTTGATGTTGTTTTAAATATACTTCTTTATTGACTTCAGAGAGGAAGGGAGATGGATAGAGAGATAGAAACATCAACGATGAGAAAGAATCACTGATCAGCTGCCTCCTGCACGCCCCCCACTGGGGATTGAGCCCATAACCTGGGCATGTGCCCCTGGCCGGAATCGAACCCGGGACCCTTCAGTCCACAGGCTGACACTCATCCACTGAGCCAAACCAGCTAGGGCTCTTTGCACTATTTGACTCTGAAGTCAGTCTCCCTCCTTAACTCATTAAAAGTTGCTATATTAAAAATTTATTGAGAACAAAGCTTGTTCAATCAGTTGAATTTTATATTGATAAGAATTTTGTCTTTTCCTTAAAATTCATCTGAGAGAAGAGTCCCTCTCCCTCAGCGTTCTGGTCACCTGTCCGGCTGCCACTGCCGTTGCTATGATTACTGTCACTAGACGGCTGGGCCGGGCGGCAAAGATGGAAAACACACAAGTAGCAGGGGCTTTCTACGCTCTGGCTGTCGGGCTCGTCCCCATTCCTCACTCCAGCAAGCGAGGCTTTGCCGGGAGCTGTTTGTCCGTCTCCTGTGCAGTTCCCAGGCCCATGCTGTCTCTGAGCCCAGAGGGAGGAGAATGGGGCCGCCACCAGTTTGGTGGTGTTTGAGTTCTGGTTTCCTTCCCAAGACTCCCTGCTCCCATTTATTGCTTTGAGTCTTCAGATGCTGCCCAGGCCTCTGGCTGCCCTCAGTGGGAGGAGGAGGAGGCAGAGCCACCCTGTCTGACCAGAACCGAGCTGCACAGGCCTGTTGTGATTCTCTGCACAGCACTGTCACCACCCAGTACCCCTGCCTATTGGTTCATCCGCATCTGTGTCCCCATCCCTGCCTCTCCCCAGGATGTTGCTTTCGGGAGAGCAGTAGCTTGGTTCACAGTGAATACTGCCACACACAGTAGGCACTCAAGTCATGCTTCAAATGATTGAATCTAGTCTCTCAGGCATAGAGACTTTGGGACAACTGCTTTTATCTTTTACTAGAGGCCCGGTGCATGAAATTCGTACACTGGGGGGGTGTCCCTCAGCCCAACCTGCACCCTCTCCAATCTGGGACCCTCCCTGTGGGATGGGGTCTAAACAGGCAGTCAGACATCCCTTTCACAATCTAAGTCTGCTGGCTCCCAACTGCTCGCCTGCCTGCCTGATTGCCCCTAACTGCTTCTGCCTGCCAGCCTGATCACCCCCTAATCACTCACCTGCCAGCCTGATCAATGCCTAACTGCTCCCCTGCCAGCCCGATTGTCCCCAACTGCCCTCCCCTGACATCCCAGTCACCCCCAAATGCCTTCCCCTGCATATTCCCTCTTTATTAGATAGGTTTTTTCTTTAACATATTGGACAGCCCTAACTGGTTTGGCTCAGTGGATGGAGCATCAGCCTGCAGACTCAAGGGTCCCAGGTTCGATTCCGGTCAAGGGCATGTACCTTGGTTGGGGGCACATACCCAGTGGGGAGTGTGCAGGAGGCAGCTGATCGATGTTTCTCTCTCATAGATGTTTCTAGCTCTCTATCCTTTTCCCTTCCTCTCAGTAAAAAAATCAATAAAATATTTTTTTTAAATAAATATTTAAGATACCTCCATATCTGCCTGGCTGGTGTGACTCAGTGGTTGAGAACTCAGGCTGCTGCAGCTGGCAGGGGATCATGCCATGGGGATGCCGTGCCCCGGCCAGGCTGAGACCCCAGCCCAGGCTGCTGGCGCTGGCAGGTGATCATGCCATGGGGGTGCAGGGGTTGTACTGTGGGGGTGCAGGGGTCGCGCTGTGAGGGTACGTTGCCCCGGCCAGGCTGAGACCCCAGCCCAGGCTGCCGACGCTGGCAGGGGATCATGCCATGGGGGTGCAGGGGTTGTACTGTGGGGGTGCAGTGCCCCTGCCAGATTGAGACCCCAACCCAGGCTGCCTGCGCTGGCAAGGGATGCGGCATGGGGGTGCAGAGGTTGTACTGTGGGGGTGCAATGCCCCTGCCAGGCTGAGACCCCAAAACAGGCTGCCTGCACTGGCAGGGGATCGCGGCATGGGGGTGCAGGGGATCAGCCATGGGGAGTGAATTTGTTTTTGTTTATTATAAAGGGTCAAGAGGGCCTCTGGACAGCATTCCGCCAGGCCGCTTACTCTGCAGGCTCTCAGAGGCAGCCCTCCCTGAGACTGGGGGACTCCGTGGGGCTGAGAGGACTGGGCACCGCCATCTTGTGGCTATGGGCGCTGCCATTTGTCGTGGAGGGATGGTTAATTTGCATATTACTCTTTTATTAGATAGGATTACTCCTCCTCAAGCTCTCTTCCCACCATAAATTGCTTTACACACCTTTCAGAGAAGATTTCTTGGTCACCTGACAAGGGGTTGTGGTTTTTTTTTATATTTTTTTTTACAGAGAGGAAGGGAGAGGGATAGAGAGTTAGAAACATCGATGAAAGAGAGAGAAAGATCAATCAGCTGCCTCCTGCACACCCCCCACTGGGGATGTGCCCGCAACCAACTTACATGCCCTTGACCGGAATCGAACCTGGGACCTTTCAGTCCGCAGGCCGATGCTCTATCCACTGAGCCAAACCGGTTTCGGCTGAACTTTGTTTTTTGAAGGAGCACCTATTAAATGGACATAAAAAGATACAACTAACTTCTTTCTTACATCTAATTAGGTTAAATCACATTCAAATATTACACTGAGTGAAGTGGTTAACAACACAACTTTCTCAAATAGGTTGTGCTGATTTCCCCTTCATTTCACAACATCAATTCTATTAGCAATGATCATACATTTCTATATTCCAGACACTAGACTCTTAAAGACATATGACCTGTACATATCTCCTGCCATCCCCTGGGTTGGATAGTCACTTTCTTCAATAATCATAATTCAGCTTTTGATAAAAATCTTGCTTTTGTACAAATCTATAAGTACAGTCGACTTACATTTGTTAGTTGGTTTTTGAAGAAATTTAAAATTAGGTATAACAGTATTCCTTATAACAACTTATTTATTCAAAGATTCACATGACCAGACAGGTATTTCTTACAGAATGTGGTCTACACAGGACGAGTAAAGCCAAGTTCGGCGTGGCCGGTACTGCTGGCTGCACTTCATGGGCCACCGCTCTCAGGCTGCTTTCTGTCTCATTTCACCCAGGAAGTCGTAGGTCTGCTCTGAAATGTCAAAAGGCTCATGGACACCCTCTGGTGACAGCAGAGCTTGGAGGGCGCCCTGGTTTTCTCGGTTTTGCTTCAGGAAGTCAGCGATGACTTTCCACCGCGCGGCCTCGGTCTCTTCTTCTGCCCACCTGAACGGGGGCAGGAGCGTGGAGTGGAGCAGGGGCACCGCGCAGTCGTGGTAAACGAGGAGAAACGCAGCCTTCAGGAACGCTGTGTCTCTCTGGGAAAACACCACAAGTAACTGAATGGATCTGCATCATTAAGTGTTAAATTCTGAAAGCCATTACGGGTGGGCGGAGGTGCCACAGGGCCTGGCGGGTCGGGTCAGCGGCTCTGCCCCAGGGAGGCAGCAGGAAGCAGCCCCTCAGTGGGAGCGAGTCACGGAGTCACATGGAGCAGAGGGGCTGCGGGTGACTCCTCGAGACCAGGGCTCTGGTAAGGCACTGAGGGTGTCTCACACATCCCCCCAAGGAGAATGGGCGCTGAAGTCTAATTCTGGTGACAAGGGTGTGGGTCCAAGTAAATACAACGAAAGCACAACGTGAAGCCAGCTGTGCCCCTTACTTCCATCACAGCACATCAGACGATGAAGTGTACACGGGAAGGGCCGCACGTGCTCTGCGTGAAATCCAGAGAAAGGACCCCAGCAGTAAGGACCCGCTGTCAGACTCTCCCCATAACAGGAGGACTGCAGTGTACACTGTCACTCAGCCCCCACACGGACAGGCTGAGCGGGAATCACAGGGCAGGGCACTCGGAAGGTGGAGGCGTCCCCACTGTGGAGTCTGCACAAGATGCCGCCCTCCAAGCACACCCTGTGCGCAGGGCAATTTCCACCGGCCTCAGGCCCAACACCTTGCCCATGGCTACACCAGAATAGCATTAAACCTCCCATTCTAGCCTGGCCGGCGTGGCTCAGTGGTTAAGTGTCAACCCATGAACCAGGAGGTCACAGTTCGATTCTCAGCCAGGCACATGCCTGGGTTGCGAGCTCAATCCCCAGTGTGGGCATGCAGGAGGCAGCCAATGGATAATTCTCTTATTGTTTCTCTCTCTCTCTTTCCCTCTCCCTTCCTCTCTGAAGTCAATAAAAATATTTTATTTTAAACTGCCAATTCTGGCAAAGATCAAATAAGGATACAATATAGATACTTTTTTTCAACTTTTAGGGTTTTTAGTTTGTAGATAATTAAGACTTTAGAAGTCCAAAACACCATGCCCATGGGTCCATGTAGCCCCTGCTACTTTTTATAAACCAAGTTTTATAGAACAGCCGTGCTCAGATGTTTCAATGGCAAAGCTGAGTCACTGTGACAGAGAACGTAGGGCCCGCAAAGCCAAAAATACCGACCATGTGGCCCTTTCCAGAACCGTCTATTGGACCCTGGGGTGGAGCAGTCAGGGTGTTGCTCACTGACGGGGATGGGACTGCTGGTTTGTAATGACCACGCTTCTGTGGCAATGGGCACACCCTGCGTTTTCCAATGTCTGACATGGCTCAGGCTGAGTTTCTTTTTCCTTCTCCTTACCTGTTATGCACTTTGAGAGCAGGAGGAATTTTTTTTTTAAAGGAGAAATTTGATAGTCAACTGGGAGCTTTGGTTTAGAATCTCCCCTCAACTAAATGACACTTAGTGACCTGAAATGACTCCTGATCCAGTGTCGGTTCACTTTAGGAATTGGCACCCAGACACTCCTGGGGCGTGTCTTTATAACCGTAATGACACCGTTTAAAGGACTAGGGGGAATATGACTATGGCCACTTTGCCTAAAAGGAGCCTGTGTTAGAATGTGTGAGCAGTGACGCTGCAGATGTTAATGCGGACGGATCATGAGAATTCTTGTGTTTTCATATTACACAGTGTTTTACAAAATATCATACTTTAAAAAGATATTAGCTTGTAAGAGCATGTAATAAATAACTTCAAAATGCAATGGGTATTTAATTTTAAGGCGTGCCTTTAACATTTAGGCAAAACGTTTTGTACTCATTCAGTAGAAACTTATCTGGCCACTGGGTCAAGCTAGCAATAAAACTACTGGTCCGCAATGTGTTAAGTGCATGTGGAAAAGCAGGTTACCTTCTCCGATCTTTTTAATGTACTTTCTTTCTCAGCCCACGAAGTCTGAAAAGGAAACAAATGCTATATTAATCTGAGGGTTCACAAGTCTTTGCCACACGCCTGCAAGTTTACTGTCATTAAGCTGGTGCCCGGGGTTTAGAACCCTGTCAGAACCGCCACCGTAAGAACGGTCTGAGGGCGCCTGCTTCTAACCACGGAGCCAGACCGGCCAGGCGGGGAGGGACGCCCCAGAAGCCCGTGCTTCTTACACGTTAAACCAATTTAAGATCAGAATCAGTGAGCGCGAACACACACATTCAAACTGCACAAACACACACCCGAACAATGAAACACTAGCGAGCTTTTCAGGCGAGCCAGTAGAGACGTGGAAAACTGCCGAGTACCACACCTGTCTCCAGTTCTGTCTGCTGGATGATGACAATGGTCACGGGACATAAATGCTGTTCAGCTTTGCAAGTAAATATTCTAGCTGCCCACGAGGCTTCACCAATGCTCTTCTACAGACATAAGAACCCCGAGTTCAGGTAGCCCCACAGAAGTCGGGATTGAAGCCTCCGGTGCCAGCTCTGCACACTGTACCCGAGGGGGTGCCCAGGCTCTAGCTGCTCGCTCCTGGGCCTCTTGCGGTGCCTGTTGGCTGGTATCCTTCCTCTGGCACCCGAGTTCATGCTTTCTGTGGGTGCATCGACCTTCCTCAGTGGGGAGGCCCTGGGGTGAACATGACATGTGGCACCAAGACGAAGAGTCTCCATGAAACAAAGAAGTTCCCCACCGAGACACAGAGTGTCCCTCTTCCCTCCCCCCTGCAGGAGCCGCCTGGCAGGAGCCTCGCCCCAGATGCTCACAGTTCCCCTGGGAAGAACCGCCTTAGGGGCTGTGCTCCTTCCCCCTGGCGGCTGCGCCTGGGGCCTGAGAGTTTGAAAGGATCCTTAAGAGGCCAGAGCACGTCACTAACCACCAGGAGCCATTATCATCATCAAAGCACCAACAACAAACTGAACTTTGCTAAGTTAACAGTAAGAGGCTCACGCGTCACAAACTCTGTAAGGAATCTGACTTAACCCGAACAGCACTCAGGAACTTTAGACTCACCGGCTGGTGTATGACCTTTTTAATGTATTGCTAGAGTTGGTTTGCTAATATTTTGTTGAGGAATTTAACATCTATGTTCATCAGGCATATTGGCCTATAATTTTATTTCTTTGTAGTGTCTTTATCTGGTTTTGGAATTAGGATAATGCTGGCCTCATGAGATGAGCTTGTCTTTTCCCCTGGAATTTTTGGGAATCGTTTGAGAAGGATAGGTATTAGTTCTTCGAATGTTTGGTAAAATTCACCTATGAAGCCATCCTGTCCAGAACGTTTGTTTGCTGAGAGTTGTTGTTTTTTATTATTATTATTATTACTGCTTCAATTTCATTAGTTGGTATTGGTCTATTCAGGTTTTCTGAGTCTTCCTAATTCAGTTTTGGAAGATTGTATGTTTCTAGGAATTTATCCATTTCGCCCAGGTTGACCAATTTGTTGGTATATAGTTGTTCATAGTATTTTCTTAATAGTCCTTTGTATTTATGTAATGTCAGTTGTTATTTCTCTTTCATTTTTTCTTGATGAATCTGGTAAAAGGTTTGTCAACCTTGTTTATCTTTTCAAAGAACCAGCTCTTGGTTTCATTAATCTTTTGCATTTTTTTTTTTTTTTTTTTAGTCTCTATGTGATTTATTTCCACTCTGATCATTATTATTTCCTTCCTTCTACTTAGTCTGGGCTTTGTTTGTTGTTCTTTTTGTAGCTCTTTTAAATATAGGGTTAAATTGTTTGAGATTTTTCTTGTTTCTTATGGTAGGCCTATAATGCTATGAGCTTCCCTCTCAGGACTGCTTTCACGGTGTCCCATAGATTTTGGGTTGTTGTGTGCTCATTTTCATTTGATTCCAGGTAATTTTTTATTTCTTCCCTGATCCGTAACCCATTCATTGTTTAATAGCATGCTATTTAGCCTACATGTGTTTGAATGTTTTTTGGGTTTTTTAATTGTAATTAATTTCTAGTTTTATACCACTGTGATCTGAGAAGATGCTTGATATGATTTCAGTCTTCTTGAACTTGTAGAGACTTATTTTGTGTCCTAACATGTGGTCTTTAAGAATGTTGCATGGGCACCTGAGAATAATGTATATACTGCTGCTTTTGAGATAAAATGTTTAGTAAATATCCATTAAATCAACCTGATCCAGTGTGCTGTCTCCTTGTTATTTTTTTGTCTGGAAGATCTATCCATGATGGTAATGGGGGGTGTTTAAAATCCCCTACTATGACTATATTGCTGTCAATCTCTCTAATGTTCACCAAGATTTTCTTTATATATTTAGGTGCTCCTATGTTGGGTGCATATGTTTACAAGGATTATATCCTCTTGTTGGATCAATCCCTTTAGTATTTTGTAGTAATCTTCTTTGTCTCTTGTTATTACCTTGTTTGGAAGTATATTTTGTCAAATATAAATATTGCTACACAAGCTTTCTTTTTCCCTTTCCATTTGCATGGAATAATTTTTTTCCATCCTTTCACTTTCAGTTATGTGACTACTTTGTTCTGAGGTGGGTCCCCTGTAGACTGCATATACATGGGTCATGTTTTCTTATCCATTTTCAGCTACCATGTCTTTTGGAGCATTAAATCTGTTTACATTGAAGGTTATTATTGATAAGCATTTATTTATTGCATTTTATACTTTATACTTACGTTCATCTCTATATATATTTCTTCTTCTTACAGCAGGCCCTTTAACATTTCTTGCAATACTGGTTTAATGGTAATGAACTCCTTTAGCATTTTTTTTTCTGGGAAGCTCCTTATTTCACCTTCAATTTTAAATGATAGACTTGCTGGATAGAATAGTCTTGGTTGCAGGTCCCTGCTTTTCATCACTTTGAATATTTCATGCCAATCTCTCGTGGCCTGATGTGTTTCTATTGAGAAATCACCTGACTGCCTTATGGGAACTCCCTTATAGGTAACTGTCTCTCTCGATGCCTCTTTTTTTTCTTTTCTGTCTCTTGATGCCTTTAAGATTCACTCTTTGTCTTTAACCTTTGCCACTTTAATTATATGTCTTGGCTTGGGTCTTTTTCAGTTTCCTGAACTTGATTGGGACTCTCTCTGTTTCCTGAACTTGTACATTTTTTTTCCTCCACCAGGTTAAGAAAGTTTTCAGCCATTATTTCTTCAAACATTATTTCTTGTCTATCCCTTGCTCTCTCTCCTCTCCTTCTGGTATTCCTATAATGTGAATAATTGATTGGCTGTCTCCTGCACACTGCCCACTGGGGATCAAGCCCAAAACCTGGGCATGTGCCCTTGACTGGTATCAAACCCGGGACCCTTCAGTCCACAGGCTGACACTTTATCCACTGAGCAAAATTGGCTAGGACTCATGGCTTTTTAAAAATTTGACATTTAATATGACTCAGCGCCAGACTCGCTGCCACTTCTCCTGGACCCTCTCCTCTCCCTAGCCTCTGTTCAGACTCCACAAGTCCACACCATCTCCTGCACCTCAGCGACGGCTCTCCTAGAAGTCCCAATCCCAGCACCACTCAGAAGAAGCACTATATGTAGCTGTTAAGTGGTGTTTCTTTGTTTTTCCACCTTTTCATACACCAAGTAATGAATCTCAGATTTTACCCAAGATAAGCTGCTTATGTTGACATTCTGGGAGTGAAAGCTTAAATGTGAAGAAATGGCTATGAGCACAGGCAAATTTATAGTTAAAATGGCTCAGATATTTGGCTTCCAGAAACTTCATTTAGCAAGGGGAAAGAAGTTTATGTAGCTCTTACAGTTATTTTATAGGAACCTGAGCTCACCATCTCTGCCTACCCACTCCCTCTTTCACTGCACACAGCAATGAAGAATGGGCCTGGATCTGGACATTCACGTGCAAGTGTGGCATTTGGATTTAGGCTTATTTGTAAATAGCATTATTCAAAAAACCCATGTGAATAACAAAAGGATGAAGCTTTAATTAATGTGAAGCTCAGAGAGGATGTGCAAACTGTCAATTTCTTCCTAGCTGAGTGCGAAGCAGCTGTTCAAGAACAGTTTGCAATCTCAATAAACAATAGTCGGAGAAAACCAAGATGGCGGCATAGGTTAAACACCTAACCTGCAGCCGGGCACAACAATTTCAAAAATACAACTAGAGGTCAGAACGGACATCGTCCAGAACCACAGGAGAGCTGGCGGACTGAAATGCCCACAGCTGGGGGGAAGGAGAAGGCCACGGGGACAGTCGGGGAAGCCGTAAAAGCCTAAGGTATGGAGAAACGGGCGGAGACACGAGCACACGCGCCTGCGGGGAGGATGGAACCGGAGAGGAGGGGGCGGCTGATGACCTGGCCGGAGTTCACTGGCAGGAAGGAGATAAAGGCTCCCGAGTGCGCTGAGCACCGGCTCCGATTGCACTGAACCCCATTCCGGGCGAAACCCTGGGAAACTCACTCACTTTCGCAACTCCGCCGCCCCCGCAGGCTGCCCGGCCCGGGACGCTGGGGACGCCGCCGCAGCAGCGGCGCCCGGAGCCCGGCGGCCTCCCAGCACCCGTCCCCGCCGCGCAGCCCCCCGCGCACCTGGTGCCGCGGGCCGCGCGCCCCGCACACCGGACGGAGGCCCGGGCGCCCTCTCCGTGCACCTCCCGGCGGCGCTAGACTTCAGTAGAGTTGACTGAATTCAAGGGATTAAGAAGTATAAATTGGGGGGACGCCGCGGCGGCGACGTCCGGAACACGGCGATGGCGGTGCCTGGAGCTCGGCGGCCGCCCAGCGCCCGTCCCAGCCGCGCGGCCCTCGCGCGCCTGGTTTCGCGGGACGCGCGCACCGCGCACCGGACGGAGGCCCGGGCGCCCTTTCCGTGCACCTCCCGGCGGCGCTAGACTTCAGTAAAGTTGACTGAAATGAAGGGATTAAGAAGTACAAATTGAGAAGTTTGAAAAAGATGGCGGCGGAGGTTAAAGGCTGTTCTGTTGCCTCGCACCCAGCGAAATCGGAGGGGATGAGGTGTGGAGGTGCGTGGGTCTGGCTGGTGGCGGGGGAAAGGGACTTTTGTTCCAAACCTAAGGGAGATTAGCTCTCCATCACCCTGAAACCCATCTTCTGGCGAACCCCGGGAGACCCAGATGCCTGCGGGGAGAGGCGGGACTCTTGCAGAGGTGCGCCCAGCAATCAGTGTTTGCTGCGCTGGAGTGCAGAACGAGGGGACTTAGATACATGGAAGGCAGAAGGACCAGACTCACAGCCATCGAGGCTCGCCGCACCATGGCCTGTTGGCGCCCTGAGACCCCGCCCCGCCCTGGGACCCGCCCCGCACGTCTTGAAGACCTGCCCCGCAAGTCTTGCAGGCACACCTGCGCCCCAAGCAACGGCTTATGCATGTGGGTGGACTGCCCTCTGGCAGCGGACCAGATGATCTGCTGTTCTAGTCGGACTGCTCCAGGGCCACTCAGACAGGAGGAAGAAACTACAGTTTTTGCTGTAATCCTTGCTGAGTGCCTAAGGCAGTAGCTGATCTACACCCCATTGGAGACCCAGAAACGAGGGCATCTAGTGGTCTGTGGGAGATGACACCAGATTTCAACCACGTGCATAAGGGACACATTCAACGGGAATATTCAGTGAGCGCCAAAGCTTTGCTGCACCAAGACCCGGCCCATAAACGTGTCTCCTGCACAGCAACTCTTCCTTTATAGACAAAGAGAGCCCCCCCAGTGACACCAACAACAATCAAGACTTAACTATACAAAGGAGGACCAAGATGGAGGCATAGGGCGGAAGCCTGATTGTTGCCTACCACAACAACTTTGAGACTACGACAAGAGAGCAGAGCAGACACCATCCAAGACCACCATAGGGCTGGCTGAGTAGATGCTCTACAACTAGAATAAAAGAGGGGGATGTGGGATGATGCTGATGCCGGTGACCCAAAGACCACACTTTAAGAACTACAGCTCAGGCGACACAAAAGAACTATGGCTCAGGCGATACAACAGCGGCCTGGAACGTGCTCGGCGCAGTTCCCCCGGCGGTCTCCGGCTGAGGGGACGGCTCCACTGGCAGCCAAGCACGGACAGACGAGCCCCTATGAGACATGGGGTGGGAGACTCCGCGCTTGCTGACCTCTGAGTCCGTCAAGAATCTCAACGCCCCGGAAGCGGCCAGGTGCGCATGCTCGGCGACCGGCCACCGATGCAGACCCAAGGGCCGACACAGCGACGCCAGACTGGCCCACCGCCATGCACCGGGTGCACCGGAGCTTCGCCGAGCCGCCGCCCGACGAGTTCTGCAGCAGCCATACTGGAGCTCCGGAAGGATGGCCAGGGGAATTGCTGAGGGGGGATTGACCAGCAGGAATTGGGATCGGGAAGACGGGGCCCCGCTGAGACCCGGGTGCGGGCGGGGTTGCGCGCCTCTGGGCTCGGGTGTGGTCACACGCCTCTGGGTATAAGTGAGGCCTCACGTCCCTGGGTCTAGGTGAGGCCACATGCCCCTGGGTCCAGGTGAGGCCGGACTCCGGGTCCGGGTGAGGCCAAGTGCCCCTGGACCTGGATGACGCTGGATCCCGTGCCCGGGCGAGGCCAAGCGCCCCTGGGTCTGGGAGAGCCCACACACCCCTGGGTCCAGGCGAGACCATGTGTCCCTGGATCCGGGTGAGGCCGCGTGCACCTAGGCCCGGGTGAGCCCAAGTGGCCCTGGGTCTGGGAGAGGCCAAGCGTCCCTGGGTCCGGGTGAGACCATGTGTCCCTGGATCCGGGTGAGGCCTCGGGCACCTAGGCCCGGGTGAGGCCACGTGCCCCTGGGTCTGGGAGAGGCCAAGCGTCCCTGGGTCCGGGCGAGACCATGCGTCCCTGGATCCGGATGAGGCCTCGTGCACCTTGGCCCGGGTGAGCCCAAGTGGCCCTGGGTCTGGGAGAGGCCAAGCGTCCCTGGGTCCGGGTGAGACCATGTGTCCCTGGATCCGGGTGAGGCCTTGTGCACCTAGGCCCGGGTGAGCCCAAGTGGCCCTGGGTCTGGGAGAGGCCAAGCGTCCCTGGGTCCGGGTGATACCATGTGTCCCTGGATCCGGATGAGGCCACGTGCATCTAGGTCCGGGTGAGCCCAAGTGGCCCTGGGTCTGGGAGAGGCCAAGCGTCCCTGGGTCCGGGTGAGACCATGCGTCCCTGGATCCGGATGAGGCCTCGTGCACCTAGGCCCGGGTGAGCCCAAGTGGCCCTGGGTCTGGGAGAGGCCAAGCGTCCCTGGGTCCGGGTGAGACCATGTGTCCCAGGATCTGGGTGAGGCCTCGTGCACCTAGGCCCGGGTGAGCCCAAGTGGCCCTGGGTCGGGGAGAGGCCAAGCATCCCTGGGTCCGGGTGAGACCATGTGTCCCTGGATCCGGGTGAGGCCTCGTGCACCTAGGCCCGGGTGAGCCCAAGTGGCCCTGGGTCTGGGAGAGGCCAAGCATCCCTGGGTCCGGGTGAGACCATGTGTCCCAGGATCCGGGTGAGGCCTCGTGCACCTAGGCCCGGGTGAGCCCAAGTGGCCCTGGGTCTGGGAGAGGCCAAGCATCCCTGGGTCCGGGTGAGACCATGTGTCCCTGGATCCGGGTGAGGCCTCGTGCACCTAGGCCCGGGTGAGCCCAAGTGGCCCTGGGTCGGGGAGAGGCCAAGCGTCCCTGGGTCCGGGTGAGACCATGTGTCCCTGGATCCGGGTGAGGCCTCGTGCACCTAGGCCCGGGTGAGCCCAAGTGGCCCTGGGTCGGGGAGAGGCCAAGCGTCCCTGGGTCCGGGTGAGACCATGTGTCCCTGGATCCGGGTGAGGCCTCGTGCACCTAGGCCCGGGTGAGCCCAAGTGGCCCTGGGTCTGGGAGAGGCCAAGCGTCCCTGGGTCCGGGTGAGACCATGTGTCCCTGGATCCGGGTGAGGCCTCGTGCACCTAGGCCCGGGTGAGCCCAAGTGGCCCTGGGTCTGGGAGAGGCCAAGCATCCCTGGGTCCGGGTGAGACCATGTGTCCCAGGATCCGGGTGAGGCCTCGTGCACCTAGGCCCGGGTGAGCCCAAGTGGCCCTGGGTCTGGGAGAGGCCAAGCGTCCCTGGGTCCGGGTGAGACCATGCGTCCCTGGATCCGGATGAGGCCTTGTGCACCTAGGCCCGGGTGAGCCCAAGTGGCCCTGGGTCTGGGAGTGGCCAAACGTTCCTGGGTCTGGGTGAGACCATGTGTCCCTGGATCCGGGTGAGGCCTAGTGCACCTAGGCCCGGGTGAGCCCAAGTGGCCCTGGGTCGGGGAGAGGCCAAGCGTCCCTGGGTCCGGGTGAGACCATGTGTCCCTGGATCCGGGTGAGGCCTCGTGCACCTAGGCCCGGGTGAGCCCAAGTGGCCCTGGGTCGGGGAGAGGCCAAGCGTCCCTGGGTCCGGGTGAGACCATGTGTCCCTGGATCCGGGTGAGGCCTCGTGCACCTAGGCCCGGGTGAGCCCAAGTGGCCCTGGGTCTGGGAGAGGCCAAGCGTCCCTGGGTCCGGGTGAGACCATGTGTCCCTGGATCCGGGTGAGGCCTCGTGCACCTAGGCCCGGGTGAGCCCAAGTGGCCCTGGGTCTGGGAGAGGCCAAGCATCCCTGGGTCCGGGTGAGACCATGTGTCCCAGGATCCGGGTGAGGCCTCGTGCACCTAGGCCCGGGTGAGCCCAAGTGGCCCTGGGTCTGGGAGAGGCCAAGCGTCCCTGGGTCCGGGTGAGACCATGCGTCCCTGGATCCGGATGAGGCCTCGTGCACCTAGGCCCGGGTGAGCCCAAGTGGCCCTGGGTCTGGGAGTGGCCAAACGTTCCTGGGTCTGGGTGAGACCATGTGTCCCTGGATCCAGGTGAGGCCTTGTGCAACTAAGCCCGGGTGAGGCCACGTGCCCCTGGGTCTGGGAGAGGCCAAGCGTCCCTGGGTACGGGTGAAGCCAGATCCTGGGTCCGGGTGAGGCCGTGCGCCCCTGGATCCATCCGGGTGAGGCTGGGTCCCAGGCCCGGGTGAGACCACGCGCCCCTTGGGTATGGGTGAGGCCACGTGCCCCTTAGTCCAGGTGACGCCGTGCCCCTGGGTTCGGCCGAGACCAAACCAGAGGGAGTCGGACCTCCATTACCACCATTTGTCCACCATCCAGAGCTGAGGGGTCAGTGCTGACATGTACACATAAGGAACTACTGGACATCGAAATTGGGTCTCAAAAGAACTGTTGGTCCAGGGGGAAGCTCGCTACAGAGTGATTCATTTGCCTGTCAGCATAACTATTATTGCTCGTCTCACATTCAAAAAAAAAAAAATAAAAAAAAAAAAAAATAAAAAATAAACAATAGTCATGCAAAAAAAAAAAAAAAAAAAAAAAATTTGACATTTAATATGGGCGTTTAGCTAAAATGGAAGCATAAGTATGGCAGCACAGAGTGGAGAGTTGAAAGTGTACCCATAAAAATGCAAGTTATCTGAAGTTTAATGTGACCAACTTGGAGTGGGAATTTCCCACATTATTGTTACTAGCAGTGGGAGACCAGGTGGTGCACTCCCCAGGCTGCTGCTGTAACAACAGATTGCTCATCCCTGTGAAGGTGGCATCTGGGTCTTTCAGGTAGACTGAAGACCCACTGATTTTCACCACCAGATGCTATGTGGGCTCCTCTTCCCATCTCTGTTGCTCTGGGTTCTCTCTACATGGGGTTGAGACCCCATGATACTGGGGGGAAGGAGTTTTGTAGCCACAATATCCCTCCAGCTTCTCAGCCACTGTCGCACCTGGGTGTGGGGGCCAGCCCTTTCCACGTCTCCACTCTTCTTGCCAGTCTCTATGTGGCTCCTTCTATAAATCCTTGGTTATTTCAGTTTAGCTAGCCTTCAGTTGGTTATTCAGGTTGACTGCTCTATAATTTAGCTGTAAACCCAGTTTGGGGTGGGGAGCAGATGAATGTAGTTCTCATCTACTCTGTAGCTATCTTGGGATCTATCCTGTAATGTCTTCCACTCACATTTCAGCACGTCAAAACTGGACTTGGCTCCAGTGTGTACTAGGTCCATCTCACCCAGGACCTCTTTAATGGAATAGTCCCTGGTCCTCATTTGCTGCCTTATTAAGTCTCTAAGGACCTGGGTCATGCTTCCCCTGTGGCACCTGCCATGGTATCTGTACATCTGCCTTGTGGGCATACAGGTCTTCTAATATTTGTTGACCCTGTTATGATAAGTTGAACTTTATAAAATTGACATTTTGAAGGTCAAAAATGGCTGAAAATTGAAGAATTCATGTGGTTCAACCAGCTGCTATTTCATGCAGCAGACAGTATATGTTGAATTAAATAAAGAATGATATGGGTGCCCTGATTCTCCCCTGAGAACTCAGTTCATGTATCTAACAAACCATTTTGGATTTTTGCTCTTAGGCCACAATTATTAGTGGCCATCTTAAGTTAAGGAATAAACAACAAATAAGAGATTGCAACAGTATACACAGCATGCCCTTCACCTGCTTACTGGGTGTTGGGCAGCCTGGAAAAGTAACACTCATGCTAAGAAAGGAAGGATGAGCCCAAGTCAGCTAAAAAGTGGACACAGATCAGGAGATGTCATCCAAATAGGGGGCAAAAAAAAAAAATAGGTGTCAGAATGCACTAATGTTGTGTGTTTAATTGCTTTCAGAACCCACCAGATTCCCATCATGATACTACCCACCCTGAGCGCATCCATCACATCAGGCTGCTCCAAGAGCTTGGGGAAGGTGGCCAGTACAGGATTACTGATTACATCTGAAATACAAAGACCAAAAAGGATTTACACAAACTTTATCCAATATGTTTTACTGCAACAGACATAACATATATTCAAATTAGAATCACTGTGTCACAAGATTTGTTGACAACACATTCTAACACTTTAACCTCTAGGAGCTCAAAGCTATCCCCTCAACCTCCATCCCCCACTATATCCACACCCAGAGCGTTCTGGAATGAGTCTTGTACCAAGTAAACAGAGCTTTTAGGAGGGGAACATCCTATTATTTCTGAGTTTTTTTCCAGCCTCACTTTTCTCATGACTGGTCTCACCTTTGGAAGCAGAAGATACAGGCCGACATAGGTTACATTTACTCAAAGCATGATGCATTACTGTACAAAAGGAAATTGCAAACGCCCCCTTACCAGCACTTTGCATGCTCAACCTGTCTTTCAGGAGTACATCTCCAAGAATTTGGCGATAAAATATCAACAAATGAATGTAGGACATGCTTCCAATTAATGTTTCCGGCAGTAAACTATTAAAGAAGAAAAGAAATGTATTCACTAAACAATATCCTACACTCCAACTTACAATGTTTTTTAAATGTGTGTTTATTACTTTAATGAACTATTCCAAGTTTTGTTTCATCATTAGGAAAAATGCAACAATTATATGGGAAATTCCCACTCAAGTTGGTCACGTTAAACTTCAGATAACTTACATTTTTATGGGTACACTTTCAACTCTCCACTCTGTGCTGCCATACTTATGCTTCCATTTTAGCTAAACGCCCATATTAAATGTCAAATTTTTAAAAAGCCATGAGCCCTAGCCAATTTTGCTCAGTGGATAGTGTGTCAGCCTGTGGACCGAAGGGTCCCGGGTTCGATTCCGGTCAAGGGCACATGCCCAGGTTTTGGGCTTGATCCCCAGTGGGGAGCGTGCAGGAGACAGCCAATCAATTATTCTCTCTCATCATTATTGTTTCTATCTCTCGTTCCTTCTCCCTTCCTCTCTGAAATCAATTTTTTTTTAAAGGCATGATTACGTGTTTTGGAAATAAAGAGACTAGTCAGCTACATGTTTTAACAAAGCCATGTAGCCATCCCACCTGATGTGATGAATGCAGAAGAAATGTGAGCTGATTGTTCACAGTACTGGGTGGGACATGGGAGGGTGTGGCAGACCTGGACTGAATTCTGACTTTGCTACTTCCTAGCTATGTATCTTCTGGTTAATTATTCTCCTTGTGTTTTGGTTTCCTCATTTGTAGAATACAGAAATAATACCTGAATTTCAGAAGGCTAATAAAAAGATTAAAATGAAATAAGTGTGGAGTGTTCAATGCAATGCATGGTATACATTAAGGGTTCAAAAACAAAATAAATTTCAGCATTGAAGTTAAATTATTATCAGTTTAAAACAGATTCTTATAACTATGTAATCCCCATAGTATCCACAAAGAAAAAAATCTATAGAATGCACACAAAAGAAAATGAAAAGGAGTAAGTGTATCACTACAAAAAAAATCAATTAAACACAAGAGAAGGACCCTAGCCGGTTTAACTCAGTGGACAGAGCATTGGCCTGTGAACTGAAGGGTCCCAGGTTCGATTCCAATCAAGGGCACATGCCCTGGTTGAGGGCTCAATCCCAAATAGGGGGCGTGTAGGAGGCAGCTGATCAATGATTTTCTCTCATCATTGATATTTCTCTCTCTCTCCCTCTCCCTTCCTCTCTGAAATCAATAAAAATACATAAATAAATAAATAAACAAACACAACAGAAGGTAAGAAGGAAGGAAATGAGGGACAAAACCAATCTGAAACATACATAAAATCAATAACAAAATGACAATAGTAAGTCCTCTCCTATCAGTAATCATTATAAATATAGATGGATTAAACTCCCAATCAAAAGACAGATTGGAAGAATGGACAATAGGATTTAACTATATTCTATCCTATATAGTAAAAGGCTAATATGAAAATAGACCAAATGGCAGACAACCAAACAACCGGTTGCTATGACATGTACTGACCACCAGGAGGCATGTGTGGAACATGACGGGTGTTGGCAGCAGGAGGCAGAGTGCGGAACATGGTGGGCGTCAGCCGTGGCTGGATAGTGGAGCAGGTGAGCGGGACGCCAGACCAAG
This sequence comes from Eptesicus fuscus, assembly GCF_027574615.1. Lineage (NCBI taxonomy): Eukaryota > Metazoa > Chordata > Mammalia > Chiroptera > Vespertilionidae > Eptesicus > Eptesicus fuscus. The sequence goes on from NC_072488.1 coordinate 58,913,981, forward strand.
GTGGGGCGCCAGTCACTGTCATCAGGGGTGGTTACTAAAAATTCCTTGCTCCCGCGCACCGCGGACCCATCCGGCACTCGCACCTGCTGCCGGCGCCGGCCCTGCTCACACCTGCTGCTGGCGCTGGAGCCACCACTCGCACCCACTGCCGGCGCCTGGTGCAGGCCCTAATTGCCCCTGAAGGCTTCTCCACCTCACCCTACTCCTGAGGGGCATTCAGGGCAGTAGCCACTGCTTGCACCCACTGATAGCACCGGCCCCGCTCGCACCTGCTGCTGGTACTGGCCCCAATTGCTCCATGCCGTCAGCAGGTGCGAGCAGGGCTGCCAGCAGACAGGGGACCAGGGGCCGCAGCAGGAGAGGCTGAGCGGGGATATGGAGGGTGGGCTGAGACCCGCCCCTCTGCCCACCGCAGCCTCTCGGCCCACATTTTCTTTCAAGGTGCACGAATTCGTGCACTGGGCCACTAGTACTACCTATAAAGAGACTCACTCTAGATCTAAGGACACTCATATGTTGAAGATGAAAGGATGGACAATGACATACCATACAAATAATAAACAAAAGTGAGCAGGGATGACTAATAATAATATCAGACAAAATAGTCCCTTAAGCCAAAAAATGTTACAAAAGACAAAGAAGGACATTATATAGTGAAAATAGGGTCCATTCACCAAGAAGATATAAAAATTATAAATATATACACCAAAATTAGAACTTCTACATATATGAAGCAAGCATTGACAAACTGAAGACAGGAGACAGATCTAAAATATAGACTTCCATACCCCACTTTCTTTTTCTTACCTTTATTACAGATGTACTCAACTTTTTTCTCCCCACTGTCCTTTTCCACCCAGTTCCTGCCCTGCCCTAGGCCTTCACCACCCTATTGTCTGTGTCTATGGGTAATGCACATACACATATAAGTACTTTGATTAATCTCTTCCCACCCCGCCCCTTCCCTCTGTGATTCATTAGTCTGTTCCATGTTTCCATGCCTCTGGTTCTATTTTATTCATCAGTTTATTTTCTTTACATTCCTTGTTCATTTATTTTCATTTTTAGATTCAATTGTTGGTAAATGGTATTTACTGCCATTTTATTATTCATATTTCTTCTTCTTCTTCTTAAACAAGACCCTTAAACATCTCTTGTAGTACTGGTTTGGTGGTGATGAACTCCTTTAGCTTTTTCTTGTCTGTGAAGCTCTTTATCTGACCTTCCATTCTAAATGATAGCTTTGCTGGGTAGAGTAATCTTGGTTGTAGGTCCTCGCTTTTCATCACTTTGTGGGGGGTTTTTTTTTGGGGGGGGGGTTGTGGTTTTTTTAAATATATTTTATTTATTTTTTTTACAGAAAGGAAGGGAGAAGGATAGAGAGTTAGAAACATCAATGAGAGAAAACATCAATCAGCTGCCTCCTGCACACCTCCTACTGGGGATGTGCCCACAACCAAGGTACATGCCCTTGACCGGAATCAAGTCTGTGACCCTTCAGTCCACAGGCCAACGCTCCATCCACTGAGCCAAACCAGTTAGGGCATCATCACTTTGAATATGTCCTGCCACTCCTTGTGGCCTGCAAAGTTTCTGTTGAGAAATCAGCTGACAGTCGTATGGGTTCTCCCTTGTGGGTAATTAACTGCTTTTCACTTTTTATGTCTTTGATATTCTAAGTCTCTTGAAGCTCTTATTAAGATCCTTGAGTTTCTGTATAACCATTATTTTGAACTCTATATCTAGTAGTTTGCTTGCTTCCATTTAATTTAGTTCTTTTTCTGGAGATTTCTTCTGTTCTTTCATTTGTGACATGTTTGTCTCCGCATTTTGGCTGCTTTCCTGTGTTTGTTTCTATGTATTAGGTAGATCTGCTATGTCTCCTGGAATTGGTAAAGTGACCTTGTGTAGTGGGTGTCCTGTAGAACCCAGTGGCTCAGCCTCCCCGTCACCTGAGCTGGGCACTCTAGATGTGCCCCTGTGTAGGAAGTATGCACTGGCTTGTTATAGTTGAGCCTTGATTGCTTTGGCATCACTGGGAGGAACTGAACTCCAGGCCATTTGGCTGTGAGGACCAGCTGCAATTACAGTGGGAAGCTGCTGTGCAGTAGACACTCCAATGGAGCAGGACTTGTTTCAGTGGGGCTTTGCTGCCCACTAATTCTGCACCTTGAATGTGTAGCTTATGGCTGTGTAGAGTTATAATCTGGTATGGTCTGATTATATGATGTCCACTGGGTGCACTGGCTCTGGGGCCTTCCAGGAGGTGTAAAGTCAGCCATTGCTTGGGGCCACCTGGCAGGAGCTACAGAGAGAGCTGCAGATGGCTGCTACTTGTATTGGGCTAGGAAGTGCCCAGGCAGGGCCCAGATGTGAAGCAAGGCAGGCTGGTGCTAGTGCAGGGTATTGGGCCTCTAATTGATAGGTTTGACACTAGCTTTGCAGATTTTAGCAAAGTCTGAAGCCTAAGCCAGGACAGGCCACTGACATGGAAAATCAGCTACAGACAGTGTGGGTGGGGCTGCAAATTGGATGAGGAAAAGTCTTAAGAGAATCACCAGGGTGGAGAAAACAGTTGGGTCAAGCTGATGGAAACTCAGCTATGGCTGCCAGTCAGGGCTGCCAGTCAGGAGCGACTATAACAGAAGAGCTGCTGTGCAGGAGACACCCCTATGGAGCAGGACTTGCTTAAGTGGGGCTTTGGTGCTCCACTTAAGTGTGTTGCTCATGGATGTAGTAAAGTTATAATCTGCCGTGGTCATATCCCACTTTCAATAAGGGACAGGACAACCAGGCAGAAGATTAATAAAAATATAGAGGACTTGAAACAACACTGTGGACAAATTGTAGCTAACAGACATATTCAGAACACTCTGCCCAACAACAGCAGATACACATTTTCTCAGGTGTACATGGAACATTCTATGGGCTAAACCAAATGTAGGGCACAAAACAAGTCTAAATAGACTTAAAGACTGAATCATACAAGTATCTTTTCTATCACAATGGCATGGAACTAAAAATCAAGAGCAGAACAAAAATTGGAAAAGTCACACAGGTGGAGATTAAACAATACATTCTTAAATAACCATGGTTAAAAAAAAAATCATGCCCTCGCCGGTTTGGTTCAGTGGATAGAGCATTGGCCTGTGAACTGAGGGGCCTGGGTTCGATTCTGGTCAAGGGCACATACCTCAGTTGCAAGCTAGATCCCTGGCCCTGGACAGGGCATGTACAGGAAGCAACCAATCGATGTGTCTGTCTCACATAGATGTTTCTCTCTCTCTCCCCCCTCCCTTCCACTATCTCTAAAAATCAATGGAAAAATATCCTTAGGTGAGGATTAACCCACAAAAAATGTACTTTGGTAATGATTTCATGTAACTGTGAATATACTGAGAACCAGTGAACTGCACACTTTAACAGAATGCACTTTACAGTGTGTGTGTTAAACCTCAATAGTGATGTATAAATAAGTACATAAATAAATGTCTTTAAAAAAATCTCAAGGCCTCGGCCAGATGGCTTAGTTGGTTAGAGTGTCATCCCATACACCAAAAGGTTGTGGGTTCAATTCCTAGTCACGGTACATACATACCTAGGTTGTAGGTTTGATCCCTGGTTGGGATGCATACAAGAGGCATCAATGCTTCTCTCACACATTGATCAATGCTTTCTCACACATTGATGTTGCTTTCTCTCTCTTTCTCTCTCTCTCTCTCTCTCTCTCTCTCTCTCTCTCTCTCTCTCTCTCTCTCTCTCTCTCTCCATCCTCCCTTCCACCCTCCATCCCTCCCTCTCTCTTTTTCTAAAATTAATAAACATATCCTTGGATGAGGATTTTTTTTTTAATTACAAGAAAATACTTAGAGATGAATGAAAAAGAAAACACAACATACAAAAACTTATGGGACACAGTGAAAGCAGTGTTAAAGGGGACATGTATAGCTATAAACACTTACATTAAAAAATAAGAAAGATATCAAATCAATAGCCTAACTTTGCGATTTAACAAACTAGAAAAAAAGAACAAAGTAAACCTACAGATAGCAGAAGGAAGAAAATAATAAAGATTAAGGGAGAGATAAATGAAAGAGACTAGAAAAACAATAGAGAAAATCAATGAAACAAAAAGTTGGTTCTTTGAAAAGACCACCAAATTGACAAAACTTTAGCTAGGTGGACTAAGAAAAAGAGAGAAATCAAATTACTAAAATTAGAACTGAATATGAGGATATCACTTTTGATTCTACATAAATAAAGGATTATAAGAGAGTACTATGACAATTTTAAGTTTTTAAAAGTTAAATCTAGATGAAATAGACAAATTCCTAGGAACACAAAAGCTATTAAGACTATATCACACACAAAAAGACTATATCACAAATTAATAGAAAATCTGAAGAGACCTATTACTAGTAAGGCAATTGAATCAGCAATAAAAATATATCAAAAAAGAAAACTCCTGGACCAGATGGCTTCACTGGTGAATTCTACTAAATATTTAAAGAAGAATTAATCCTTCTCAAGCTTTTCCAAAATTGGAAGAGGAGAGAATAGCTCCTAAATCATTCTATGAGACTAGCATTACCCTGATACCAAAGCCAGATGAATATACAACAATAAAACTACAGACCAATATCCCTTATGAACATCGATGCAAAAAAATCTTCAACAAAACACTAACAAACAGAATTCAGCGCGGGACAACATGAGTCAGAGCACAGCTCTGAAATGATACTTCTACAGCAGCAGGAAGATCTCTTTAACAAACATTTTTCAGTGCCTACTGTGTGCTATATTCAAACAAGTGCCTGGATTCCTGAGGTCTGGGGACAAGGACTCAGGAGCCTGCTTTACCAGCCCAGCACACAGAAACGTCCCTGCTTTGGAAGAAGGCCTGCCTACCTGACCTCTGCACACCCAGCCACTTGGATCTCTAGTTAGAAGTATCTGCAAACCAGTCCCCGGGCCAAAGAAACGCTATTGAGAGCTGTGCTGAAAGAGGCTCAGGAGAGCTCTGGGCTCTGGGAGGCTGATCAAAGAGGGAGATAGTGAGAGGAAGAGGAGAGGGAGGAGGAGGAAGAATGAGGCCAAACAGGTCCTTGCTTTTCTGTTACAAAGACTGCTACTGTGCTTTTTTAAAAAAATAATAATAATAATAATACATTTTTATTGATTTAAGAGAAGAAGGGAGAGGGAAAGAGAGATAGAAACAACAATGATGAGAGAGAGTCATTGATCGGCTGCCTCCTGCATACCCCACACTGGGGATCAAGCCCGCACCCCAGGCATGTGCCCTTGATTGGAATTGAACCTGGGATCCTTCAGTCCACAGGCAGATGCTCTATCCACTGAGCCAAACCAGCTAGGGCTGTGCTTCTTTTTCTAACCTTGATAAATAATTTTCCAAGGGAAGATTGGCCAAAAAATGGAATTTACAGGCTCTAAAACACCCCAGGGAAAAAAAGCCAAGAGAATAGTAATACCTATGAACACATTATTAAGGGTTATTGAAAGATTTAACTGTTAATACTATATTTATGAAACACATTTCATAAGAACAAGAGAAAGTTAAACTCAGAGCATGATCTAGAATGACAAAAGCAACCACTCAGAGAGGTGGGCCAAGTTCTCATTCATTACACTGCTTCTTGACAATCTGCTACAGCAAAAAGGTCCTGCTGGGACAGTCAGGAGAGTGCCCAGTCGTGTCCCCATGCCATGCTCCCCCTCCACCCATATAGCGTGCGCCTCTGTGGAAAGGCCCTTTCCTGATGTCTTCACAGGGCACATCTCCAATCCTTCAAACCCCATTTCAAATGCCCTCTTGTCTTACCAGCTACCTCCACTTAGATGAATGCTATGACACACTGCACCAGCTAGCTGGCATTACATTTGCATTTATCTATACACTAGAGTATTGGTGCACAGATTCTTGCACCAGTGGGATCCCTTGGCCTAGTCTGCAGGGATCAGGCCAAAACTGGCTCTCTGACACCCCCTGAGGGGTTCCGGATTGCAAGAGGGCAGTTCTCAAGTGACGCACCCCGGAATCGGAATCAGGCTCCCTCCTCTCTGGTTCCGGGTGTGTCACCCAAGAACCGCAGCTGCCAAGTCACTGCAGCTCGGCAGCTCCTGTGTTGAGTGTCTGTCCCCTGGTGGTAGGTGCACATCATAGCTACTGGTCGGAGCATCAGCCCCCTGGTGGTCATTGTATGTCATAGCTACCAATTGGACAGTCGGACAGTCGCTTAGGCTTTTATATATATAGATATAATAATAAGATTAGTCAATTATTAGAGCTCACACTGCTTAATTGCATGCCATGTTCTATAAATACTTGCTAAGTGTTTTATATGTTGTTTTCATTAAACTTCATTACAACTTATGGGGTTGATATTTCTACAGTGCCCTTTATAAAGATGTAGACATTGAGACCCCAAGAAAGATGATTCTATGATTTTTCCAAGATGTTCCTGAGTTTGAAACTGATAGACCTGGAAACTACTAGTATAAAAGCTCCCTGCAGAAAATGCAAAACAAAAATCATGAGATGCCACTGCTTACTTATTAAAATAGCTAAAACAAACAAAAAGGCTGAGAATACCAAGTGTTGGCAAGAATATAGGGTAACTGAGCCTTAGCTGGTTTGGCTCAGCACATAGAGCCTCAGCCTGTGGACTGAAGGGTCCGGGATTCAATTCTGGTCAAGGGCCTGGGTTGTGAGCTCGATTCCCAACAGGAGACAGGCAAGACGCAGCCGATCAATGATTCTCTCTCATTATTGATGTTTCTATCTGTCTCTCCCTCTCCCTTCCTCTCTGAAATCAACAAAAATGTATTTTTTTAAAAAAAGGACTATGGGGCAACTGAAATGCTGATACACTGCTGGTCAGAATGTAAAATAAGTATAGTCATTTGGAAAATAGCTTGGCAGTTTCTTATAAAATAAACACACACCAGATGTCCCAGAAAACCCATTCCTAAGTGTCTGTACTCATCAGAAATAACAGCACATTTACACATACAAAAATTTAATATACAAATATTTAGAGGAAATTTTATCCATAATAGGCCAAAATTAGAAACAACCCAGATGTCCATCAACTAACTCATGGGTAAACACACTAAGATATATCCAGCCAATAGAATACTGGCACACCTAGCTTTATTGTGCTTTGAAGATACTGTGTTGTGTGTATTTTTAATTTTTACTGACTTTTTTAAGAGAGGAGGGGAGAGAAAGAGAGAGATGGAGAGAAATATCAATGTGAGAGAGAAACATCAATTGGTGGCCTCCTGTAAGCATCCTAACTGGAGATCAAATCCACAACCTGAATATGAGCCCTGAACCAGAATCAAATGCAGTACCTATTGGCGCATGGGATAATGCTCCAACCAAGTCACTTTAGCCAAAGCGATACTACATTTTTTACAAATTGAAAATGTGGCCCTGGCTGGTGGGGCTCAATTGGTTAGGTTTCATCCCATGCACTGAAGGGTTGCTGATTCGATTCCAAGTTAGAATACATGCCCAGGTTGCAGGCTCAATCCCCAGGGGATGGAAGTATGCAGAAGGCAGCCGATCAATGTTCCACTCTCACATCAATGTTTTTCTCTCTACCTCTCCCTCTCCCTTCCTCTCTCTCTAAAAATCAATTAAAAATCTTATATTAATAAAAAAAAAAAAAGCCCTAGCTGGTTTGGCTCAGTGGCTAGAGCAGCATGTGGACTGAAGGGCCCTGGGTTCAATTCTGGTCAAGGGCACATGACGGGTTGTGGGCTCAATCCCCAGTGTGGGACCTGCAGGAGGCAGCCAATTAATGTTTCTCTCTCATCATTGATGCTTCTATCTCTCTCTCCCTCTCCCTTCCTCTTTAAAATCAATGATATATATATATATAATAATAAATTTTATATATATATTTATATATAATAAAAATAAAAAGATAAAATATATATACATATATATTTTAATCTTATAAAAATTGAAAATTTATGGCAACCCTCAGTTGAGCAAGTCTATTGGCCTTTTATCCAACAGGCTCAGATAATGGTTAGCATTTTTAAGTTGAGGTATATACATTGGTTGTTGGTGTGTTGTTTTTTTACACATAATGCTATTGAACATGTAATAACGAAAGTATGGTGTAAACATAACTTTTATATACACTGGGAAGCCAAAAATTCATGTAACTTGCTTTCTTGCAATATGTACCTTATTGCAGTGATCTGAAGCTGATCCCACAACATCTCCTGTACTGTTTAAAACAAAAACAACTAACTACTAACACAGGCATCAGCATGGATGAATCTCAGAAGCACTATGCTGAGTGAAAACCAGACTCACAAGCCTACACACTAGATGATCTGATGTATAAGACAATCTGGGAAAGGCAAAGCTGTTGGGAAGGAAAACAGAGGAGTGATTGCCTGGGGCTGGAGCTGGGGCTGGGCATTGAGGACAAAGATAAAACCACAGAGGTAACTCTTTAGAATGATGGACACATTCCTATCTTGACTGTGCTGACAGTTATATGACTATATACATTTGTCAAAACTCAAAGAACTGTAAACTAAAAGGAGTAAACTAAAGTATACCTCAACAAACTTAACATTTTAAAAAGTTCTCTGAAGAGAGACTCATGGATCGGTAAGCCCACTTAATAGAAGTTCTCTACTCTATTTCTGACCAAATCTGTCCTTTGTGCTAACTGGTAAGTAGAAGAGTAAGCTAATCTGAGCTTGTTATTCCATTTCCCTGACCTTTGGCAAACAAGTTAATCTATATATATAAAACACTAATATGCAAATAGACCAAATGGAAGAATAACCAAACAACTGAACAACCAATCGCTATGACGTGTGCTGACCACCAGGAGGAGCATGAAGAACATGGTGGGTGTCGGCAACGGGCGGCAGAGCATGGAACATGGCGGGCATCAGCCACAGCGGGATAGTGGAGCAGGTGAGTGGGGGTGCCAGACCAAGGCAGGGTGCCAGTCGCTGTCATCGGGGCGAGCCTCTGGTGGTTACTGAAAATTCTTTGCTCTCGCACACCACAGTCCCACTGGGCACTTGACCTGCTGCCAGCACCTGCTACCGGCGCCAGAGCTGCCACTCGCACCCACTGTTGGCGCCCAGTGCTGGACCCGATGGCTCGGTGCTGTCAGCAGGTGCAAGTGGCGGCTGCTGGCCCCAGTCATCCCTCAGGGCTTCTCCACCTCATCCTGCTCCTGAGGGGCGATTGGGGCCAGCAGCCACCACTCACACCTGCTGCCGGCAACAGCCCCACTCGCACCTGCAGCTGGCACCAGAGCCACCGCTCGCACCTGCTGCCGGTGCCCAGCGCCAATCCCAATTTAATTGCTCAGCGCCGTCAGCAGATGCGAGCGGTGACTGCCGGCCCCAATCGCCCCTGAGGGCTTCTCCACACCCCCTGCTCCTGAGGGGTGATCAGAGCAACAGCAGTCACTTATACCCACTGCTGGTGCCGGTCCCAATCGCTCTGCGCCATCAGCGGGTGCAAGCGGGACCAACGCCGTCAGCGCATGGGACTGGCAGCAGTGGAGCAGGGCTGCTGGCAGACAGAGCACCAGGGGCCACGGCAGGAGGGGCCAGGCAGGGGCGCAGAGGATGGGCCGAGACCTGCCCCTGTGCCCACCACAGCCTCGCGGCCCACAGTCCTTTCAAGGTGCACAAATTCGTGCACTAGGCCCCTAGTGAGGAAATAATGACCAACAAAAGATGACCAAGCAGCAGGGAAGCTGAGAGCAGAGATGGTCTACACATGCTGAGTGACCCGAGCTCCCAGACAGACAGAAACTGCAGAAGGCATACCAACCTTAGTAGGTCTCTTGATCTTCTGTTCAAAGACCTCAGTTTTATTAGAAGCTGTGGCTGCCTCCTCATCATCATCATCTGATGGAAAACACTACCTTGTGCTTAAAAAAATTAATAAATGTTACAACTTTAAGTGCTTGGGACAGTGCGTATAACACAACAAAGTATTTTCATTTTAATTTAAAAGCATGGTATTTTGCTTTTCACCACCAGTGCCTTACCCCGACAGCTGCATTGTTGTGGCTGAATTACAAAGAAAAAAAGGAGTTTAAAAAGCATGTCTGGGAGAGTGATGTCAAAGGAATGGCAGCATGAGAGATCCCCCTTGGCCTCTCCTCTGAAATTTTAACAAGTTTATCAACTATAACTCAACAAAGGATTCCATGCTCAATATAGAAGCATGCCTGAGAGACCCATGAATTGAAGCATCTAGAGGTGGGCAACCAGGAGTAAATGGGGAGGCAAGAAAGGAGGAGAGCTCACACAGCCACAGATGCAGCCCTGCGGCTGGGAGCTGGCTGCTAGCTCAGCCCCAGAGAGAGAAGGAAGCAGGTATTTCCATGGGCCAGGAAGAACAGAGAGTCTCGGTGGGCTCTCCAGCAGGACAAGTGGTGCGAACAGCAGCTGAGCCAGCTGAGAGGCTGGGGTAAGGACACAGTGCCAAGGTTCTGTCGTGACTGTCTGCTGTTGGGTGGTTAGTGTTCCAGGCAAAGATGGAGACACAGAGGCCCATCACCCCTTGGACTCCAATAACTCACTTCCCATTGCCCTTGGTGTCAGGTCAAGGAGCACATTATTTGTAAACTGAGAGAAATTGCAGCAGAGTCCCTGTTTCCTCCGGTGATTGATCCCCATTTGGAGTTTGGGGCGGGGAGGACACCATGGAGATCCGGGGGTCACCATTATGGTGAGGGTAAAACAAAGCCCACCCCCAAGCAGCACGGCTGTAATGTCTGATCGGAGCTATGGAGGGCAGCTCTGGATGTCACAGAGCTAAAAATCTTGTGATTCAGCACCACCTACTAGAAAACAGTACAAAGAACTGTTCAAAGAAAGATGCTAGAGAAGGGCCAATATAATACATAGATGCCTAGACAAAGGGACCAGCAAATACCATGAATAACCATGGAAATAAGGAAGCCCAGAAAAAAATGAAAGATCTCCATAAAGCAAGCTGGAACACATGGAAATATATTATATAACTGACAGAGAATTCAAGATTGCAGTTCTGAAAATACTCAACAAGATGTGAGAAAACACAGACAGGCAATCTAATACACTTAAAAAACAAATTAATGAACAAATGAGTACTGCATCAAAGAGTCTAAAACATTAAAAAAGAACCAATCAGAAATCCTGGAAATGAAGCATGCAATTAAGGAGATTAGGAGTAAACTACTGAATATAAGAAACAGAACTGACCAGATGGAGAAAAGAATTAGTGATATCAATATAGGAATCTAGAAATGATGCACAGGGAAAAAGAGAGAGAGACCCGAGCATTAAAAAAAAAATGAAAGAGCTCTATAAGAACTATCTGACTCCATCAGAAAAAAGCAATCCTACATAATAAAACCAAATATGCTAAGTGTCCGGTCGGCTGTTCAACCAACCAAAGTGTAATATGCTAATAATATGCTAAGGCTGCTCAACCACTCACTATGACATGCACTGACCACCAGCGAGCAGATAGTCGACCGGTCAACCAGTCACTATGACATGCACTGACCAGCAGGGAGAAGATGCTCCAACCAGTAGGTGAGCTTGCTGCTGAGGTCTGGCTGATCAGAACTGAGCGAGATGGGCTGGACACACCCTGGTGCCCTCTCGCAGTCCCTCCCCAGCTGGTCAACCTCCCACGTCCCACCCCAGGCCCAATCGTGCACCGGTGGGGTCCCTTGGCCTGGCCTGCAACCTCTCGCAACCCAGGACCCTTTGGGGGATTTCAGAGAGCCGGTTTCAGCTCGATCCCACAGGCCAGGCCAAGGGACCCCCACTGGTGCATGAATTCATGGACCGGGCCTAGTACAAGAATAATAGGCATACCAGAAGAAGAAGAGAGGGATAAGGAAACAGAGAGCCTATTTAAACAAACAATGGGTAAGAACTTCCTACACCTATGGAAACAACTAGATCCTCAAATCGAATAAGCAATCAAGAAGATTGGAAGAGCACCTAGTTACCTCAGTCCAAAGAGGCCTTCTCCAAGGCACATTGTATTAAAATTGTAAAGAATGAATGAGACACAAAAAATTCTCAAAGCAGCCAGGGAAAAGAAGAAAGTTATCTTCAAAGAAAACCCATCAGATTGTCATCGGACTTCTCAGCAAAAACTCTACAGGCCAGAAGAAAGTAGAACCAGATATTCAAATGACTGAAAGAGAGAAATTCTCAGCTAAAGAATAATATATCCAGCAAAGTTATCCTTTAAATATGAAGGAGAAATAAAGATGTCCCCAGATATACAGAAGCTGAGGGAATTTATCACCAGAAAACCACCATTGTAAGAAATACTCAAGGGAATGATTCTACTTGAAACAAAGAGCATAAGGCTCCAACACTATGAGTATGATCACCAAACAACTTACAGCATAAATAGGAATAATTTGTTATAACAAAAACATAAAAGAGGAGAGGAGTGAGGGTCTGAACTGGCAAAGGAGGATAGAGATCAGATGCACTCAAAAGAGAAAAAACTATGATACATATGCAACTGTATTTTTCATAAAGCTGATGGTAACCACACACAAAACCCCCAAAATTAAGACACATAGCTTAAAAAAGAGAAATCAGAAGAAAGAAGTGTAGAATACCACCAAACAAAACAAGAGACAGAAACACAAAGGAAAAGAACCACTGAAGGCATAGAGCTACAAGAAAACAAAAGATAAAATGGCTATAGGAAATCCTCTTACATCAATAATTATACTAAACTAGAGGCCCAGTGCACTAAATTCCTGCACTGGTAGGGTCCCTAGAGGCTGCTGGCTGCCAGCCTGGTACTCCCTCCCTTCCCCCAGCCACCTGCCGCTGACGCTGGGCGGAGCCTCCCTCCCTTCCCCCATCAGCCCTTCCCCCTGGTGGAACTCCTGAACAACCTCGGGGTCAAAGGAACAATTTGCATACTATGTTTTTATTATATAGGATGCAAATTATCTAAATTCACCAATAAAGAGGTACAGAGTAGCAGAGTGGATCAAAAAACAAAACCCAACGATATGCTGCCTACAAGAGACACATCTAAGCTGCAAAGACAAAGGTAGATTCAAAGTAAATTGGTAGAAAAAGATTCTCCAAGCAAAAAAACATCCACAGAAAAGCAGATGTTGCCATACTTTATCTGACAAAATAGAATTAAAGATAACAAGAGACAAAGATGGACACTTTATAATGATAAAGGGGACACTACATCAAGAGAACATAATACTTCTTAATATATATGCACCTGATCAGGGAGCACTGAAGTATATAAAGCAACTATTATTAGAACTAAAGGGAGAAAGAAATCAAAACACAATCATAACTGAGGACCTTAATACTCCATTCACAGCTCTGGATATATCATTCAAATAGAAACTCAGTAAAGAAATATGGATCTTCAATGACACACTAGACCAAATAGACATAATTGACATTTATACAGCTTTTCATCCCAGAACATCAGACTATACATTATTCTCCAGTGCACATGGAACATTCTCAAGGATAGACAGTATGTTGGGTCACAAAATTAGCCTCAACAAATTCAAGAAGATTGGAATTATATTCTCTGACCACAATGCCTTAAAATTAGAAGTCAGCTGGAAAAAGGAAGTAAAGAAAGCCACAAATATGTGGAGATTAAACAACATACTACTAAAAAATGACTGGGTTAAGAAGAAATAAATAAAAACATATCAAGAACTCATAAAACTCAACACCAAACAAACAACCCAATTAAAAAATGGGCAGAGGACCTGAATAAACACGTCTCCCAAGAAGACATACAAATGGCTAACAGATATATGAAAAGATGTTCAACCTCACTAGCAATTAGTTAAATGCAAATCAAAACTACAATGAGATACCACCTCTAACCTATTATCAACAAGAATAGCTATTATCAACAAGACAAGTAATAAGTGTTGGAGAGGTTGAGGAGAAAAGGGAACTCTCATTCACTGTTACGAATGTAGACTGTTAGAACCATTATAGGAAGCAGTCTGGCAATTCCTCAAAAAATTAAGAATAGAACTACATATGATCCAGCAATACCTCTCCTGGGTATACATACCTGAAAAACTCAAAAACATATATTCACAAAGATATATGCTCTCCTAAGTTCATTGCAGCTATATTCCCAGTGGCCAAGACATGGAGACAACCCAAGTGTACTGCATAAAGGACTGGATAAAGAAGTGGTAAAAAAAAAAAAAAAAAGTGGTACACACGCAGTCAGCGTGGCTCAGTGGTTGAGCGTCAACCCATGAACCCAGAGGTCACAATTTAATTCCCTGTCATGACACATGCCCAGGTTGTGGGCTTGATCCCCAGTTGGGGGCGTGCAAGAGACAGCCGATCAATGATTCTCTCTCATCATTGATGTTTCTATCTCTCTCCCTCTCCCTTCCTCTCTGAAATCAATTAAAAAATATATATTAGGGAAAAAAAGATGTGGTACAGCCCAGCCAGCGTAGCTCAGTGGTTGAGCATCAACCTATGAACAGGAGGTCACAGTTTGATTCCCGGTCAGGGCACATGCCCAGGTTGGGGGCTCCATCCCCAGTGTGGGGCATGCAGGAGGCAGTCAATCAATGATTCTCTCTCATCATTGACGTTTCTATCTCTCCCTCTCCTTTCCTCTCTGAAATCAATAAAGATATTGAAAAAAAAAAAAAGATGTGGTACATATACACAATGGAATACTTACTACTCAGTCATAAGAAAACACAAAATACTGCCATTTGTGATAACATGGATGGACTCTGAGAATACTTTATTATGCTAAGTGAAATAAGTCAGGCAGAAAGAGCTAAGAACTATATGATTTTACTATATAAAACTGAAACTCGTGGACACAAACAGCAGTGTGGTGGTTGCCAGAGGGAAGGTATAGGGGTGAAGGAGGCCTAATATATAGTGACGGAAGATGATTTGACTTTCGGTGGTGAACATATAGTGCAATGTACAGGTCTTGTGCCATAGAAATCTACACATGAAATCTATGTGATTTATTAACCAATGTCATCCCAATAAATTTAATTTTTAAAATAAAAAGCATGTTGTCCTAGCCAGTTTGGCTCAGTGGAAAGAGTGTTGGCCTGCAAACCAAATGGTCCCGAGTTCAATTCCAGTCAAGGGCACGTATCTTGTTGCAGCCTCCTCCCTGGTCCAGGCCCTAGTCAGGGCTCATGCAGAAGACAACCAATTGATGTGCTTCTCTCACATCGTTTCTCTCTGTCTTTACTTCTCTGCCACTCTCCATAAAAATCAATGGAAAAATATCCTCAGGTGAGAATTAACAGCAATGGTTCATAGGTCTATACTCAACTACTGAGCCTCGCTGGCTAGGCTAGAAAAAAGCATATCTAGCCTAGCCAGCGAGGCTCAGTAGTTGAGTATAGACCTATGAACCAGGAGGTCACGGCTCAATTCCCAGTCAGGGCACATGTCCGGGTTATAGGCTCGATCCCCAGTAGGGGATGTGCAGGAAGCAGCTTATCAATGATTTTCTCTCATCATTGATGTTTCTATCTCTCTCTCCCTCTCCCTTCCTCTCTGAAATCAATAAAAACATATTTAAAAAAAACAAACAAAAACATGTTAACCCACCTGCATCCCAGACCTCAAACACCTTTCCCTTCTAAGAAGAGAGACTGGTACTGCTGGGGCAATAGCAGTGTCCTGAGCTGTGCACAAGGAGGGTGAGGTCTAAGGAGCCAAGGTGAAGTTTCAACGCTGTCAGGCTCACAGCTGCACGAGGCAAGAACCATACCTGTCTGAATCTCTATTGCCATTGTCTAGCACAGTGCCTGGCCAGGGAACATGGTGGAAGGTGCTCAATATTGCTGGAGGGCAATCTGGCATATACAACACAACTGCACACGTCTACACCCTTGGACTAGCGATAGACAATCTCTGGATTAGCCTGTTTATGAGTTTAGCCGAGTGTTCAATGAGAAGGAGCAAATGCGGGCTCCTCCCACTTCCTCATTTCCCACAGTAGAGTCTCAGGTGTGCTAGCAAGGAAAGAAGCATTCAGGAGAGAACCAAGATGGCGCATAGGTAAACAGCTGTACTTGCTGCCTCCCACAACCACATCAAAATTACAGCTAAAATACAGAACAACTATCACCCGAACCACAGGAAAGCCGGCTGAGTGGAAGTACTACAATTAGAGAGGTAAAGAAGAAAGAACACAAAGACTGGTAGGAGGTGTGGAGGTGCAGAACAGGCTGGTCCGGCACCCAGGTGTGCCGCTTTTTTAATCAGGAGGGAGATCGGCTCTGCTTTTTTAATCAGGAGGGAGCTAAGCTCTGCAGAGGCCGCCTGGAGGAGCGAGGGATCCCAGTCCCACACCAGACCCCCAGCCCAGGGTCCCAGAGCTGGGAAAATAAGTTTCTATGGGCCGTAAGCACTATGGACTGTAAAAACCAGTGTGGATTGGGGCTGAGTGATAAACAGGCTGTTGAAGACCCAGCTACTCCTCTTAAAAGGCCAGCACCATGAAATGAATTTACAAGCTCCCACTTCTTCTGAGCTCCAGTGCTGGGTGAGGCTCTGTGGGACCCAGTCACATACAGGGAGAAACTGGACTGTCTGGCATCGGGGAAGGACCTCAGGGCAGCTTTCTTCCAGACGGAGGTGCTCGCAGCAGTCACTGTTCCTGTGCTGGGACCTCCTTGGTGCAGGGCTGACTGGCAGCCATTTCTGTTTGCTCTGCCCTGGAGATTCCCTGAGACCCCGCCCCACCCAATTTACAACCCCACCCAAGCTGTGCACAGCTGCTTTTGCATATGAATGGACTGTCCTTTCTCAGGCAAAAACTCTGTTAAACAAGTTGCAGCTGGGTCAGGGAGCTGCAAACCTATCAATAAAAGGCCCAAAAAACCAGCACCAGCACCAGCCTGCCTTGCTTCACAGCTGGGCCTCGTCTGGGTACTTCCAAACCCGATACAAAGAGGAGGAATCTGCAGATCTCTCTGTAGCTCCTGCTGGTGGCCCCAGGCAGTGGCTGACTTTGCACCTCCCAGGAGACCCAAGAGCCAGTGTACCAGTGTGAGACCATACCAGATTATAACTCTTCACATCCATAAGTGACAAACTCAAGGGGCAGAGTCAGTGAGCACTAAAGCCCCACTGAAGCACCAAAGCCCCACTGAAGTCCTTCTCCATTAGGGTGTCTCCTGCACAGCAGCTCTCCCACTGTAGTCACAGCTGGTTCCCACAGCCAATTGGCCTGGAGGTCAATTTCTCCTAGTGACACCAACAGCAATCAAGGCTCAACTACAACAAAACTGTGCACACAGCCCACAAAGGGATGCACCAAGAGTGTTCACCTCAGCTGACTGGGGAGGCTGAGCCACTGGGCCCCATAGGACACCTACCACACAAGGCCACTCTAACAACTCAAAGAGACTTAGCAGCTACCCAATACATAGAAACAAACATAGGGAAGCAGCCAAAATGGAGAGACAAAGAAACAGGTCACGAATGAAAGAAATGGAAGAAAGCAAACTACTGGATATAGAGTTCAAAACCACGGTTATAAGGTTTCAAGAATCTTCTAGAAACCTCCAAAGAATTTAGTGAGACTTTTAAGGATCTTAGAATGCAAAAAGAAAAAAAAAATGGAAAAGGACCAGTCAGAAATTAACCATACACTGACTGGAATAAAGAATAATATACAGGGATCCAACAGTAGAATAGAGGATCCCAAGAATCAAATCAATGTTTTGAAATACAAGGAAGCAAAAAACACCAACCAGAAGAGCAAAAAGAAAAAAGAATCCAAAAATATGAAGAT
Source organism: Eptesicus fuscus (assembly GCF_027574615.1). Lineage (NCBI taxonomy): Eukaryota > Metazoa > Chordata > Mammalia > Chiroptera > Vespertilionidae > Eptesicus > Eptesicus fuscus. Next base: position 58,931,832 of record NC_072488.1, read on the forward strand.
AGTGTAAGGAGCCTCTGGGACAACTTCAAGCCTACCAACACCCAAATTATGGGGGTAAAAGAAGACTAGAGAGAGCAAAATGCTGAAAACCTCTTTGAAGAAATAATGACAGAAAACTTCCCCTACCTGGTGAAAGAAATAGACTTACAAATTCAGGAAGTATAGAGAACCTCAAACAAGAGGAATCCAAAAAGGACCACACCAAGACACATCATAATGAAAATGCCAAGGGCAAAAGACAAAGAGAGAATCTTAAAAGCAGCAAGAGAAAAACAGTTAGTTACCTACAAGGGAGTAACCATATGACTGTCAGCTGATTTCTCAACAGAAACTATGCTGGCCAGACGAGAGTGGCAAGAAATATTCAAAATGATAAATAGCAAGAACCTACAACCAAAAATACTCTACCCAGCAAAGCTATCGTTTAGAATTGAAGGTCAGATAAAGAGCTTCACAGACAAGAAAAAGCTAAAGGAGTTCATCACCACCAAACAAGTATTATATGAAATGCTGAAGGGTATTCTTTAAGAAGAGGAAGAAGAAGAAAAAGGTAAAGATAAAAAATATGAACAACGAAGTGACAACAAATATGTATCTATCAACAAGTGAATCTAAAAATCAAATAAATAAAAAATCTGATGAACAGAATAAACCTGTGAATGGAATAGAATCAGGGGCATGGAAATAGAACAGACTGATGATTCTCAGAGGAAAGGGGGTGTGGGAGTGCAAGAAGAGATTAGACATGTATGAACACAGACAATAGGATGGCAAAGGCCTGGGTGGGGTGGGAACCAGGTGGAGGGGAGCTATGGGAGGAAAAAAGAGGGACATCTATAATAATCTCAACAATGAAGATTTTAAAAAAAGAAAAGAAAAGAAGCACTCAAATAAAATGACCAGATGTTAGCATTGAACAATACATTTTTAAAACATGAATTTCCTATTTGTGTTAGAACATAGCTATCTTCTCAGATGTCTCCCGCTTGCTTGATCTCTAAGGCAGGGAAGGAAGGTGCCCCGAGAGAGCTGTACCTCTTCTGGATGCCGAAGGGTCCACTTCCACACCTTTTTCATAAGGGGTGCCACCATTCAGGGGGAGCTCGTAAGTCCTACAAAAGAAGGGTATGCTGTGACCGAGACCTGTGGTGGGAGTCCTGAGTCAATCCCTTTTCAGCACAGATATCTTTGTGTCATTGATGAGTGAGAATGGAAGCTGATCCTTCTGCGGGGCATCAGGTCAGAAAATAAGTCTCTTTCTTACCTATGAACCGTAGAAATACATTTTCCACATTAGCATGAAAAATATTATTAATGTTGTTAAAATATTTTGAATCATCATTCGAAATAAAGCCAGTATGGCCTGGGAGAGGGGACGCGGGGGGATGGGTGCAGTGGAGGGGTAATGGGGCGGGGGAGGAACATCTTTAATACTTTCAACAATGAAGATAATTTTTTAAATAGCCAATATGACTTTATATGATTTTTAAAATATAAAAGTAATAAATAAATAAAATATAAAAGTAACATGCAGATTGTAGTAAAAAGTTTCAATGGCCTAGAAATAATAAGGAAAAAGTGACAGCCACCTCTTTCCCCCTCTAGTTTGGTAGTCCCTTGCCCTATCTTATTCTATGCAAATGCAAACAAATACATTCCACAGTGAATCCCAAACTGAAGACTTTTCTTTTAAAGTTACAAACTGCCGAAGTGTAGAAGCAGGAAGGAGGTAAAAGGCCTCTCTAATCCTGCTGCCAGTCCCCACTCCTGCTCTAGGGGCAGCCTTGGGAACAGCTCACATAAACCCACCCACGAAGGCGCACAAACGCAGTTCTTCGTGGACCAGAGTGGAGTGACAGTACACATCCTATCCTTCCACTTGCTTTTTCATGTCAAAATATACATTGGAAATGTTTCTATATTAATACAGAGGCCTCAGGCCTCCACCGAATTAAAAAAAATAGCTGTGGCTTTAGCAAAGCTTGAATAGACATACCATTCCTTTCTACCAAGTACAACTAAAACCATGAATATTAATAATCTCAACAATAAACATTTTTTAAAAAGAAAAGAAACGAAGCACTCAAATAAAATGACCAAGATATTAGCATTGAACAATACATAAAAACAAAACCCCCTGCCCTAACCGGTTTGGCTCAGTAGATAGAGCGTCGGCCTGCTGACTAAAAGGTCCCAGGTTCGATTCCGGTCAAGGGCACGTACCTTGGTTGCGGGCACATCCCCAGTATGAGGTGTGTAGGAGGCAGCTGATCAATGTTTCTCTCTCATCGATGTTTCTACTCTCTATCCCTCTCCCTTCCTCTCTGTAAGAAATCAATAAAATATATTTTAAAAAAACAAAAACAAAACCCCCAAAATCATAAGAAGCCTGGGCTTCTGGGTAGGAGGGCCAGGTAATAAAGTGCCCCGTCTCCTGCCTGGTGACATCAGAGGACTAGCACAGTCAGGACTTTCACCTCCGTCCTGTGGTAAGGAGGCCCCATCCACTCTGAGGTGTCAGCAGAGGTGGAGGGGGAGCATTACCTGAATTAAACATTTGGGGTTAAAAACTATGATAATTCCCCATTCAAAAATTGGGGGAAACTGTGGCTTGGAGACTTACAGTTACAAGGCACAGCAGGACTAGAGCCCTGAATTTTATGCAAATCTGGGATCTTCATCATCTTCTTCCTGACTGCCCACCTGTATCTCTCTGTGAATTTCCTGTCTATATCCTAGACTTAGATTTACGGTATGTGAGTGTGTGCCCATTTTAAGGTTAGATTTCTATGTGTGTGCCCATTTTAAAATGCAATTGTCTTTGCCCAGTGTGTTCAGTGGTTAGAGCGTCAGCCCACATACCAAAGGGTCACAGGTTCCATTCTCACTCAAGGGCATTACCTGGGTTGCAGGTTCATTCCTCAGCCCCACCAGGGGCACGTGAAGAAGTCAACCAACCGATGTATCTCTCTCACATCAATGCTTTTCTCTCTCTCCCTCTCTCCCTCTCTTCCTCTCTCTCCTTTTTCTCCTCTCTCCCCTCCCTCCCTTCCACTTTCTCTAAAAATCAATGGAAAAAAATATCCGAGGGTGAGGATTAAGAAAAAAAAAAGAAAATAATACAATAATGAATAAATAATGCAAGAATAAATTGTTTTGCATATGCAACACTATAAACCTACTTTTCCCCATCCTGTATTATAAATATTTGCTACCAGTTTGCCATTTGGTCTTTTTTTTTGCCATTTAATCACTTTTATTATTGAATTACAGCTGACATACAATATTATATTAGTTTCAGGTGCATACACACACACACACACACACACACACACACACACACACACCCATTAGACATTATACAACTTCCTAAGTCAGTGGTCGGCAAACTCACTAGTCAACAGAGCCAAATATATACAGTACAACGACTGAAATTTATTTTGAGAGCCAAATTTTTTAAACTTAAACTATATAGGTAGGTACATTGTTATTAACTTAATTAGGGTACTTCTAAGCTGGCCTTTGCTAAAAACTCAAGGGAACAAAGAGCCACATGTGGCTCGCGAGCCACAGTTTGCCGACCACTGTCCTAAGTGATCATCCCAATAAATTTCATACCCATCTGACACCATACATAGCTATTGGAATTTTATTGACTATATTTCCTATGCTGTACTTTACATCCCTATGACTATTCTGTAACAACCAATTTGTACTTCTTAAACCCTTCATCTTTTTCACCCATCCCTCGATCTCTCCTCCCATCTGGCAACCATGAAAGTGTTCCCTGCAACTATGAGTTTGTTACTGTTCCACTTGTTCACTGATTTTGTTTTTTAGATACAATTGTTGATAAGTATGTATTTATTGCCATTTTATTGTTCATACTTTTTTATCTTTTTTCTTCTTTTCTTAAAGAAAACCCTTTAATATTTCATACAATACTGGTTTGATGGTGATAATTCCAACCTTTAGCTTTCTCTTGTCTGTGAAGCTCTTTCTATGTCTTTCAATTCTAAGTAATAGCTTTGCTGGGTAATCTTGTTGTAGGAACTTGCTTTTCATCACTTTGAATATTTCTTGCCACTCCCTTCTGGCCTGCAAAGTTTCTGTTGAGAAATCAGCTGACAGTGGTATGGGTGCTCCCTTGTAGGTAACTAAATCCTTTTGTTTTGCTGCTTTTAAGATTCTCTCTTTGTCTTTAACCTTTGGCATTTTAATTATAATGTGTCTTGGTGTGGGCCTCTTTGGGTTCATCTTATTTGGGACACTCTGTGCTTCTTGGGCTTGAATGTCTATTTCTTTTACCAGGTAAGGGAAGTTTTCTGTCATTACTTTTTCTAATATGTTTTCAATTTCTTGCTCCCTCTCTTCTCCTTACAGCACCCCATGATGCAAAATTGTCCCAGAGGCTCCTTACACTCTTCATATTTTTTTATTCTTTTTTCTTTTTGCTGTTCTGATTGGCTGTTTTTTGCTTCCTTATACTATTCCAAATCACTGATTTGACTCTCGGCTTCCTCTACTTTATTGTTGATTCCCGATAAATTATTCATTTTAGTATACCTTTCATTACTGACTGGTCCTATTTTATGGCTTCTAAGTCCTTTTTCGTGCTGCTTAAGTTCCCACTGATTTTTTTGAGCATCCTTATAACCATTATTTTTTGTTAGTTTGTTTGCTTGCCTCCATTTCATTTTGTTCTTTCTCTGGAGATATCACCTATTCTTTCATATGGGACCTATTTTTTTGTCTCCACATTTTGGCTGCTTTCCTGTGTTTGTTTTTTGTATTAGGTAGAGCTGCAATGTCTTCTGGAATTGGTAAAGTGACCTTGTGTAGTTGGTGTCCTGTAGGGCCCAGTTGTACAGCCTCCCCAGTCACCCGAGCTGGAAGCTCCAGGTGTACCTCTGTGCATACTGTATGCACTGCCCTGCTGTAGTTAAGCCTTGATTGCTATTGGCATCACTAGGAGGGACTGATCCTCAGGCCAACTGACTGCAAAGACTGGTAGCAACTACAATAGAGGAGCTGCTATGCAGGAGCTAACCCAATAAAGCAGGGCTTGCTTAAGTGGGGCTTTGGTGCTCACTGAGTCCACCCTTTGAGTATGTCACTCGTGGAGGTGGTGGGGTTGTAATTGACATGGTCTGAAGCTGTCTGTTGGTGCACTAGCTCTGGGGCCTCCCAGGAGGTGCAAGGTCAGCAACCACTTATGCCCTGCCAGGCACCACCCATCACAAGCTATGGATCTACAGATGGCTGCTACTTGTGTTGGGCTTAAAAGTCCCCAGGAGAGCCCTGACTGGTTTGTCTCAGCGGATAGAGCATCAGCCTGTGGACTGAAGGATCCCAGGTTCGATTCCAGTCAAGGGCATGTACCTTGGTTGTGGGCACATTCCCAGTGGGGGGTGTGCAGGAAGCAGCTGATTGATGTTTCTCTCTCATTGATGTTTCTAACTCTATCCCTCTCCCTTCCTCTCTGTAAAAAGATCAATAAAACATATATTTTTTTCAAAAGTCCCCAGGAGAGGCCAAGTTGCAAACCAAGATCAGCTGCCACTAGTGACAGGCTTGGGGCCACTTAGCAAGAGGTACGAGACACACCAAGGCCTGTCTGCAATTTGTGAACCGTTGAGAGGCTTTAGGAAAGTCTACAGCAGGAGCCAAGACAGGCAGTTTGTGTAAAAAAAAAAAAAAAACACTGGAAATGGCTTGGATGGGTCCACAAGTTGAGTGTGGGTAGTCTCAGGGAATCACCAGGGTGATGTGAACAGTGTTAATCAGGTTGATGGAGACTCAGGTATGGCACCTGCCTGACAGCTCTTTGGGGGTCGGGGGTTTTGGAAAAAGAACAATGGCCTCTGCCAGCATTTTTGTCCAAAGTTGTCCCTCTATCTCTTGCCCTGATGATAAACAATTCAGTTCCTTCCCATACGTCTATGATGACTTTCAGCTGCTGCCCCATTGTTAGAATTCACAGGGAGCAAGTCTAAGTCCATGCACAGACTCTTTAAGAGGAACTGCCTGGGCCCTAGTTGGTTTGACTCAGTGTATTGAGTGTCAGCCTGTGGACTAAAGGGTTCAGGGTTCAATTCCAGTCAGGAGCACATGCCCAGGTTGCAGGCTCGATCCCCAGTAGGGGGCATACAGGAGGCAGCCGATAAATGATTCTCTGTCATCATTGATGTTTCCATCTCTCTCTCCCTCTCCCTTCCTCTCTGAAATCAATAAAAATCCTACCCAATAAAAGAGTAATATGCAAATTGACCGTACCTTCGCTACACCAATAAGCCACACCCACCAACCATGCCCACCAGCCGATCAGGAGCAAATATGCAAATAAACCCAACAAAGATGGCTACCACCACAGAGAGCAGGAGGGAGGCTTGGGTTTCCCCAGCAACAGAGGAAGACAAGCTTTCCGCCTACCCTTGCCAGCCTACGCCTCTACTCAAGGCTACAAAGTTTCAATTATAGAAGGTAAACAAAACCAAACAGAAATGGCAGCAGAGCTGGAAAGAGCAGGAGGCAAGGGTTGCCCCTTGCAATGGAGGAAGCTAAGCTTCTGCAGCCCTGGCCAGCCCAGGCCTCTGCTTAAGGCTACAACGTTTCAATTATATTAGATACATAAGTCCCAACAGAAATGGCTGCATCCATGGAGCAAGCAGAAGGCTTGGCTCCGCTCCAGGCTACAAAGTTTCAATTGTAGAAGGTAAATAAACCCCAGATACCAGGGCCTCCACTTGGGTCACCAGGGGGCATGGCCAGCCTGCAAACCATCACAGGCCCCTCGCCCAGGCTGCCCCACACCCCAAGGTAACCCCCACCCTGACCTGGGACAGCCTTCAGGGCAAACCAGCTGGCCCCCACCCATGCACCAGGCCTCTATCCTATCTAATAAAAGAGTAATATGCAGATTGACCATCACTCTAACACACAAGATGGCTGCCCCCATGTGGTCAAAGATCCTGCCCCCATGTGGACACAAGATGGTCGGCACAAGATGTCCAGCAAGGGAGGGCAGTTGGGGGTGACCCAGGTCTGCAGAGGAAGAGCAGTTGGGGGGGACCAGGCCTGCAGGGGAGGGCAATTGGGGGGGACCAAGCCTGCAGGGGACGGCAGTTATGGGTGACCAGGCCTGCAGGGGAGGGCAGTTAGGGGTGACCAGGCCTGAAGGGGAGGGTAGTTAGGGGCAAACAGGCTGGCAGTGAAGCAGTTAGGCATAAATCAGGCTAGCAGGGGAGTGGTTAGGGGGTGATCAGGCTGGCAGGTGGAAGCGGTTAGGGGCAATCAGGAAAGCAGGCAGGCGAGCAGTTGGGAGCCAGCAGTCCTGGATTGTGAGAGCGATGTCCGACTGCCCATCTAAACGGGCAGTCGGACATCCCTCGAGGGGTCCCAGATTGGAGAGGGTGCAGGCTGGGCTGAGGGACACCACCCACCCACCCACCCCCAACGTGCACAAATTTTGTGCACCAGGACTCTAGTATATTATAAAATAAAATAAAAGAGGACCTGCCTGGGACTCCAGCAGCCTTTGTCTCACTCAGCCACACTCCCCACTAGTTTTTATAGCCAGAAGTAATGGGGACTTCTCTTCTGGCACTGGAACATGGGCTTTGGGGCCTGGTGTGAGGCTGGGACCCCTCACTCCTCAGGAGGGATTTCAGCAACCAAGATATCCCTCCCAAATTATATCCAGCACACATAGAGTGTGGGACAAGCCTATTCTGTGTCTCCAGCCCTCCTACCATTCTCAATATGGTTTCTTCTTTAAGTCCCTGGTTGTAGGACTTCCATTCATCCAGATATTAAGTGGTTCTGAATGATGGTTGTTCTGTAGTTTAGTTATAATTAGATGTAGTTGTGGGAGGAGGAGCGTGCTGTGTTTGCCTACACCACCATCTTGACCAAAGTTTTAAATGTGCTTACTGTGGCTGCCATAACAAGTTCAATGTTCCACCTACAGAAGAAAGGCAGAATCACAGAGGCCCTGGGGACCCTGAACTTAGCTTTCCCTCATTTTGGAGGGGACTGGGCTGTTTCAGCACTGTGAAAAGTACTAATCCCACACAAAATCACTGAAGAATATTCTCGGCAGACAGTTTGTACAAACATCTTTTAAAATCCCTTTTCTATGTGTCACTTCCCCTCCCTAGCATGAGACTTACATGCTGTTTTCATACCCTAGCTGAAGGAACATAAAAGCAGATTCAAAGCCTTCTCCCCATAAGCTACTGAAATGCTAACAGAGCATACATCTGGCAAATCTAGATTCTAAAAACTGATCTACAAAGTTACCCATTTAGAAGGAATATATAACCAACTTACTTTGCTGGAATAGGAATTCCATTGGCATCAAAAAGTTTAAGAAACACCCAGCCACAGCTTAATTCTCCTCTTTCACCAGTTGACTAAGGAATAAAAACATAGATGAAACAATGTCTGAAGCAGTCAAATTTATTTGATTAATTATTTATTTATTTTTTAAAAAAATATATTTTTATTGATTTCAGAGAGGAAGGGAGAGGGAGAATGAGAGATAGATACGTCAATATTAAGACAGAATCATTGACTGGCTGCCTGGAGCCCGCAACCCAGGCATGTGCCTTTGATAGGAATCAAACCCTGGACCCGCCAGTCCACAGGCCAATGCTCTATCCACTGAACCAAACCAGCTAGGACTGAAGCAGTCAAATTTATAATCACACTAGAGGCCCGGTGCATGAAATTTGTGCATGGGGGGGATGTCCCTCAGCCCAGCCTGCACCCGCTCCAATCTGGGACTCCTCGAAGGATGTCCAACTGCCCGTTTAGGCCCGATCCCAGGCCTAAACGGGCAGTCAGACATCCCTCTCACAATCCGGGACTGCTGGCTCCCAACTGCTCGCCTGCCTGCCTTCCTGATTGCCCCTAACTGCTTCTGCCTGCCATCCTGATCACCCCCTAACCATTCCCCTGCCAGCCTGATTGATGCCTAACTGTTCCCGTGCCAGCCTGTTTGCCCCTAACTGTCCTTCCCTGCAGGCCTGGTCCCCCCCAACTTCTCTCCCCTGCAGGCCTGGGTCCCTCCCCCAACTGCCCTTCCCTGCAGGCCAGGTTGCCCCCAACTTCCCTCCTCTGCCAGCCTGGTCACCCCCAACTGCCCTCCCTTGCAGGCCTGGTCCCTCCCAACTGCCCTCCCTGCTGGCCATCTTGTGGTGGCCATCTTGTGTCCACATGGGGGCAGCCATCTTGTGTGTTAAAGTGATGGTCAATTTGCATAGTACTCTTTTATTAGATAGGATAGAGGCCTGGTGCATGGGTGGGGGCCAGCTGGTTTGCCCTGAAGGGTGTCCCAGGTCAGGGTGGGGGTTCCCTTGGGGCATGGGCGGCCTGGGCAAGGGGCCTGTAATGGTTTTTAGGCTGGCCACGCCCCCTGGCAACCCAAGCAGAGGCCCTGGTATCTGGGATTTATTTATCTTCTACAATTGAAACTTTGTAGCCTGGAGCAAAGCCAAGCCTCCTGCTTGCTCTCAGGCAGCAGCCATTTCTGTTGGAATTTATTTATCTTCTATAATTGAAACTTTGTAGCCTTAAGTGGAGGCCTGGGCTGGCCAGATTGTTCGGAAAGCTTGGCTTCCTCCATCACTGGGGGCAACCCTAGCCTCCTACTCTCTCCAGCTTCATGCCTGCCACCATTTCTGTTGGGATTTATTTATCTTCTATAATTGAAACTTTATAGCCTGGAGTGGAGGCCTCGGCCCACCAGGGTGTGTGGAAAGCTTGTCTTCCTCTGTTGCCGGGGAAACCCAAGCCTCCCTCCTGCTCACTCAGTGGCCGCAGCCATCTTGGTTGGGGTTAATTTGCATACTCACTCCTGATTGGCTGGTGGGCATGGCTGGTGGGGTGGTTTGTAGGTATAGCGGAGTGATGGTTAATTTGCATATTGCTCTTTTTATTAGATAGGATACCAGGTCCTTTTAAAGGTACAAAATTAGTATTCACTTTAGACTAAGAATCTCTTCTCAAGAAAATAAAGTGAAACACAGCAGAGTCCCTTTGTGCCTGCAGAGCTCATGGCGATATGCAAACCCCTCTGAAAATCTCTACACCTGAGAGGCCATGGCCAAGTAGCTCCATTAGTTTGAGCATCCTCCCAATACACCAAGATTGGAGGTTTGATCCCCAGTCAGGGCACATACAAGAAACAACCAATGAATGAATAATAAGTGGAACAAATCAATGTTTCTCTCTCTCTCTCTCTCTCTCTCTCCTTCTCTCTCTCTCTCTTTCTACCTGACTGATGAGGTGGCAGCTGGTGCTTCAGTCCTCTGAGTGACAGGTGATGGGATGAGCTCAAATCACATCGACAGCACCTGAGGTCAGGAAGCTTTGTCTCCCTGGCAGATAAATGAGCAAGTTAAGTCATCCAAAGGTCTTTCCTGCTCAGAACTTTGCCCAACAGTTAACTGTCAGAGGCCACTGGGGAATACTGGGGCCCACTCAGGGGACCTGCTCCTCTCCTATCCTATCAACATTACCCAGACGGATGAATCTGCCTTAGAGAAATGAAAGGATGGTGTAAGACCCCGATGTAAGAACAGTGGGATCTCTGGGTTACCATGACACCCAGTATATATACTACACCTTTCAAATTATTAGACTATGGAGACAAAAAACTACTATCACAGACCCACACCCACTGGTTCAATATTTTAAATGATGTTAAACTAATCCAAGTTTCTGGTATTCCCTTTAAAAATTCACCACTCTTCTTGGTCCCTTAATTTGAACCACATTCACAAGGTTAAGTGCCCTCTGCCTCTAGGACAGAGGGAAACTGCTGTGTTGGAACACCACCAAACATCTGCCACTATCTGCAAAGTCCCATCCTTCCCACATCTTCATTCTTCAAAAGTACTGGAGTTCACTCAAGCTATAAATGTAAACAAATACACTCATCTATTTGTTTATTTTTAATTTTTTTCCTGCCCAATATTTTTTCCCTTTTATTCACTACTATTATAACCTCACTTTTTTTTTTCAAGGAGGGAAGGGCAATATGCCCAGCTAAAATATACTTCCTTTTCAGCAAGGGGGGGCCATATGTCCCTCCTAGCTTGAGATACAGATGAAAATTTTGAGCTGAGCCTCGGGAAATTATTTTATGGGAATAGATTGCTTTGTTGTTGTTGTTTTTCACCTTTAACCTCATAGTAATATTTAGGACTATAGGTAATAGCTGTGGAATTGTGGCATCCTTCATTTATAGTATTAGCCAGATAACGCTTAGAACTTGAAATATGACTGTTGCCCCTGTTTAGTTTCAACATATATGCAGCTTATACCCTATTTGAGGTTGATTAGCTTCTTTGAAAGAGGGTTTTCTTTTCTTTTGGTCACAAATCACTACACAGTAGTAAGGTTTTCTGGTGTTGCTCAGAATGAACCACATTATTTTTTCTTTTCACCTTCCCATCCGCCACCCATGGCAACCACCAATCTGTTCTCTATATCTATGAGCCTGTTTCTGTATTTTTAGATTCCACATATAAGCGAAATCACATGGTATCTGCCTTTCTCTGGCTTATTTCACTTAGCATAATGCCCTCAAGAACCATCTATGTTGTTGCAAATGTCAAGGTTTCATTCTTTTTTATGGCTGAGTAATATTCTGTTGTATATATGTATCAGATCTTCTTTATCCAATAGTCTATTTATAAACACTTAGGTTGCTTCCATATCTTGGCTATTGTAAATAATGTTTGAATAAACATAGGGATACATACATCTTTCTGAAATAGTGTTTTGGATTTCTTTAAATACCCAGAAATGAAACTGCTGGGTTATATGGTAGTTCTATTTTTAATTTTTTGAGGACCCTTCATAATGTTTTACATAGGGGCTATACTAATTTACATTACCACCAATCGTGCATGAGAGTTCCCTTTTCTCCACATCCTCACCAACATTTTTTGATAATACCATTATCAATTATCTTTTTGATAATACCATTCTGACAGTGGGAGATGGTATCTCACTATGGTTCTGATTTGAATTTCCCCAGTGATTTGTGATGTTGAGCATCTTTTACACTTTAATTTTAAGTGCTACTAAATAAGCAGCACTAAATACACTGAGTGGCCAATTATGATCTCTGAACGCATAATAATCTGGCCACTCAGTGTATATCCTATATAATAATATGCAAATTGTCCCCTTGACCAGGAGTTCGACCAGCAGACAGGCAGGCCAACAGCCCATGTTCCCTCCCCTTGGCCAGGCTGGCTGGACCCCACCCAAGCACAAATTCATGCACTGGGCCTCTAATACACACACACACACACACACACACACACACTCTGAGTGGCCAGATTATGCGTTCAGAGATCATAATAATCTGGCCACTCAGGGTATAATATTAAAATCACTGCCATTGTCCTAAGTGGTTTGGCTCAGTAAATAGAGTGTCGGCCTGCAGACTGATGGGTCCCAAGTTCAATTCCGGTCAAGGGCATGTACCTTGGTTGCGGACACATCCCCAGTGGGAGGTGTGTAGGAGGCAGCTGATCGATGTTTCTCTCCCATCGATGTTTCTAACTCTCTATCCCTCTCCCTTACTCTCTGTAAAAATATCAATAAAATATATTTAAAATAATAAAATAAAATCACTGCCATTCCCATTCCTCAAGGATTAAAATTCTATAACAAAAAATCTCAATTATTTTACTTGTAAATACAAGCTTTTTAAAAAATCTTCCCTTTCAACAGATACATGAGAAAGCCTTATTTGTTAACTGACATACATTACGAATATAAGAAATTCCAAGTTCAAATAATATTCCAAGATCGGGAGATGCAGAATTGGACCTGATAAAACAATCACCATCAAGCAAGCACGGCAAGGTGCCAGTAACCTGAAACATAAGAAAACTAAAGTCACCAATAAAAATTAAAACTGGGGGAGTTTTCAGCTCCATTCACCTGAAAATGTGACTGCTGTTCTCTACCAAAACCCTTCTAGATGCCGGACAAGACCCCCAGCATGACCTTGCGTCACAGTAAAGGTCTCTTAAAGGAAACAAAGAGCAGATGGACTGGACTCATCTGAACTAATGATTTGAAATTTAAAACTTTAACTTTGTGTTAAGGGGAAATAACTTTATGTTCACTTACCCTTTCCTTAGAGAGGCTAAGTAAAACAGGTACTACACCTACGCGCCCAGAGGTGTGATGGATGTCATTTGCATTTATAAGATCTTTATACTAGCCATAGCTCCTTGTGAACAGAGCTAAAATTAAAGACTTCATACACACATTGGTATGTGATTGCCAGAAGCCAATTCCAGCATGTCAGCAGGGCTGAATCATCTGGGATGGCTGAGGGCATTTCCCCAAACCTGAAAAGGATGCATAAATGATTGCTTGCTGCCAGACAGCTGAGGGCACTTCAATCTACATGTTATTGCCTCCTACTGGCCAAACACCTGAACAGCCATAGGCAGTTCCCCCAATCTGACAATGGATTCTATATACTAAACCTTGCCTTTGATATGTATATCTACCTTGCTTTAGGACAATTTATGTTAATAAAAAGCAAAGGGTCCAGAGAGACAGCAGAACTTGGTTCCTACAGCCAAGATCCTCTGGCCCCCCCAAAATGCCTTCCAAATTTATGTTCCGTCTCTGGACTCTTTAATAATGTACACACAGCCCTTCTCCAGATTCCTGAACCCTTCTAGATGCTGGACAAGACCCCCAGCATGTGATCCTTGTGAATTTCCCTTTGCTCATTCTACTCCCTCTCCTGAGACAACCACATCCCTCTTTTCTGCCAATAAAACCCCACCATCCTTCAAGGTCTAGTTTCCCTTCCACAAAACCTTCCTGAGCCTGTAGTTAATCTCTACCTCCTCTGTGCTTCCACAGCAAAGGAGGCCCATAACTGCTACATCTGCCATTGAGACAGTTCTAACAGTACCCACCCCGTAGGGTGCTCTAGGATTCCATGATAAAATGCACATGGTTAGAGCTCCACAAATAGAGATATTGTTATTATTGTGCATAGGTTTCTTCCCTAACATCATGTAAGTTCCTTCAATACCTAGGACGAATGCCTTGTACATAACAGATGCTTAATTTCATTCTACAAAGTAAATATACTTATCCTTCCAAATAGTTCACCTTATATCTGAGAAAACATTAGAAAATTCTACCCTAAACACTTCACATACACAGACACCCCATAACAGGACTCTGAAGTGTTGTGCCAAAATACCAGCAGGAGGGGGAGAAACCAAGATGGCGGCCTAGGTAAGCACCTACACTGCTGCCTCGCACAACAATTTCAAAACAACAACTAAAAGACAGAACGGACATCATCCAAAACCACAGGAAAGCTGGCTGAGTGGAAATTCTACAACTAGAAGGAAAGAGAAAAGTTCACGGATCAGAGGAGCCGCAAAGCGCTGAGGTACGGAGACATGCACGCAGAGAGGAAGGGCGGCCGAGTGCCTGGCTGGCGGGAGGGGAAAGGAAGCCCCCGACTGCACTGAACCCCACCTCTGGCCGAAACCCTGTGGACCCAGGCTCATACGGGTAGAGACTGGACTGTAGAGAAAGGCACACAGAGACTCAGAGACTCGGAGACTCAGGGAGCCGCTGCGGGCAGGGGAATGGAGGCATGCATGAGTGTGCGCAGAGAGGTCTGACTGCGGAGGTTGCCACAGGCTTTCCATAGCGGAAGGAGTCGGAAGCTCCTGAATGCACTGAATCCCAGTTCAGACTGCACTGAACCCCAGTTCTGGGCGAGCCCCTGAGGGACCCATGCTCTTACAGGAGGAATCTGGATGGTCAGGCAGAAACTCAGGGGATCCGTGGAAGGCAGAGGTCTGGAGGTGCATGCACAAGGGCAGGGCTGACGGGAAGCCAAGACTGTCTGCTCAGCCCTGAGACTCCGCCTCATCCAAGCTGAGCACAGAGGCTTTTGCAATTTTGCAAGTCTGGTCCTATAAGGCTATCTCCAATACAGAAGGTATCCTGGCGTAGATTTGCCTGAAGGTCAATTCCTCCCAGTGATACCAACAACAATCAAGACTTAACTACAATAAGGCTGTACACACAGTCCACAAAGGGGAACACCAAGAGTGTCCACCTCAGGTAACTGGGGAGGCTGACCCACCAGGCCATACAGGAAACCTAGCACACAAAGATACACTACCAACTCAGGGAAGCAGCGAAAATGTGGAGTCAAAGAAACAGACCACAAATGAAAAAAATGGAGGAGAACAAATGACTGGATATAGAGTTCAAAACCATGGTTATAAGGTTTTTCAAGAATTTCCTAGAAAAGGCCGAAAAATTTAACGAGACCCTCAAGGATATGAAAAAGGACCAACTAGAAATTAAACATACACTGACTGAAATAAAAAATATTATACAGAGACCCAACAGCAGACTAGAGGAAGGCAAGAATCAAGTCAAAGATTTGAAATACAAAGAAGCAAAAAACATTCAACTGGAAAAGAAAAAAGAAGCCAGAAAGTTGAAGATAGTGTAAGAAACCTCTGGGACAATTTCAAGCGTACCAACATCAGAATTATGGAGGTGCCAGAAGAAGAGAGAGAGCAAGATACTGAAAACCTATTTGAAGAAATAATGACAGAAAACTTGCCCCACCTGGTGAAAGAAATAGACTTACAAGTACAGGAAGCGCACAGAACCCCAAACAAAAGGAATCCAAAGAAGACCACACTAAGACACATCATAATTAAAATACCAAGGGCAAAAGACAAAGAGAGAATATTAAAAGCAGCAAGAGAAAAACAGTTAGTTACCTACAAGGGAGCACCCATACGATGTCAGCTGATTTCTCAACAGAAATTATGCAGGCCAGAAGGGAGTGGCAAGAAATAGTCAAAGTGATGAATATCAAGAACCTACAACCAAGATTACTCTACCCAACAAAGTCATCATTCAGAATGGAAGGTCAGATATAGAGCTTCACAGTTAAGAAAAAGCTAAAGGAGTTCATCACCACCAAACCAGTATTATATGAAATGCTGAAAGGTATTCTTTAAGAAGAGGAAGAAGGAAAAAGTAAAGATTAAAATTATGAACAACAAATATATATCTATCAACAAGTGAATCTAAAAATCAAGTGAATTAAAAATCTGATGAACAGAATAAACTGGTGAATATAATAGAATCAGGGGTAAAGAAAGGGAGTGGATAAATAATTATCAGGGGGGAAGGTGTGTGGGGGTGCAGGAAGAGACTGGACTAAAATTGTACACCTATGGATGAGGACAATGCGGGGGGGGGGGGGAGTTAAGGGCAGAGGGTGGGGTGGGAACCGGGTGGAGGGGAGCTATGGGGGGGGGAAAAAGAGAAACAATTGTAATAATCTGAACAATAAAGATTTATTCAATTTTAAAAAATGAAAAAAAAATACCAGCAGGAGGGAGCTTAGAGCATCACATGGCCTTTCAGGAGTTGTACTCTACACACATGTGCACACACAGCACACAGCGTGCGGGCGCCTCTGTCCTGCTTTAAGGTCTTTTGATGCCATAAGAGGAAGTTAATGAAGGTTCTTAGGGTGCAGGGACACATGGGAACTAGTGTGGCAGGAAAGTAAATACTAAAGCAATGAAAATGTGAGGGAAGAAAAAAAATTAAGTGAAATAAACTACATGATCCTACATATGGTTACATATGCATGTACATGTATGTAGAGAGAGAGAACACAGAAAGGAGCCCTGACAGCTGTCAGCTGGGAGCTGGGTTGGCCCCACCGCTGAGCCACGGCTTCTTCTACTGAAGGTAAGCCATTCCACAGAACACCAGCTTTAGAAGAGACTTCTCTGTGACTAGGATGGAGCAAGACAGAGACAGGACCACTTTATAATCATGTCTGAACACAGATAAAACAAACAGAAAAATAAATGATCAAACATGGCACTCTCCCAGCTAATGTCAGTGACTGCTATTCCCTACCAAATAGAGTTTTAACCTCTTTGTTCCTCCTGCTTCCCAGATAAAACTTATGAAGATACCAAATTATTGCTCCAGTTTCTGAGAGCACCCAATTCAAAGCTTCTCTAGATGCTCAAAATCCTAACACAAGGCCTAATCCCAAACAAGCCCTTCCTAACTTCCCTTTACTGGTTCCCCATGTTGGATGGTCTCTCCTCTTGCAAGTAGCACCAATAAATACAACTTTACAAAAAAAGAGAACACAGACATCTTTGTCTTCACTTCCCCCTATGCAGTACTGACTCAGTGGTGTGAAATCACTGGGCTAAATGCCAGTCCTTTTTGTTCCAGTCTTGACAGTCCCACGATTTTATCTGAAGAAAGTACAGCTCTCATTAACCCAGATTTCATTTTTGAAAAACATTTCCTAAATGTTACCTTTATGTTTTCATTTTACATCAGAGGGCATTTTTTTAAACCTCACCTGAGGATATTTTTTCCCATTGCTTTTCAGAGAAAGTGTAAGGGGAGGGGGTAGAGAAAAGAGAGCTCGAGGGAGAGGGAGTAAGAGGGAAAAGGAGGAAGGAAGGGAGGAAGGAAGGGAGAAAGGGAGAGAGAGAAGGAAGGGAGAGAGGGAGGGAGAGAGGAGAGAGAGAGAGAGAGAGAGAGAGAGAGAGAGAGAGATCAATGTAAGAGAAACATATCAACTGACTGCCTCCTACATGCACCCCGACTGGGGATGGGGAGCGCACCCGCAACCCACGACCCTCTGGTGTACAGACCAATGCTCTAACCACTGAGAAACACTAGCCAGGGTCATCTCTTCACTTTCATCTTGTGTGTCTTTTGTTCCAAAGTGTGTCTCTTGTAGACAGAAAAGATATGGTCCATGTTTTCTTACCCATTCAGCTAACCTATGTTTTCTTATTAGAGCATTTAAGCCATTTACATTTATAGTAATATTGATAGGTACTTATTTATAGGCATTTTTATTCTTTATGCCAGTGCTCCTCTCTCTATTTCTTCTTTTTCTTACAGCAGCCCCTTTAACATTTCTTACAATGCTGGTTTGGGGTTAATGTACTCCTTTAGTCTTTTTTTGTCTGGGAATCCATTTCACCTTCGATTTTGAATGATGGCCTTGCTGGAGAGAGTAATCTTCGTTTCAGATCCTTGCTTTACGTTACTTTGAATACTTCATGCCATTCCCTTCTGGCCTGTAGTGTTTCTGTTGAGAAATCAGTTGACAGCCTTATGGGAACTCCCTTGTAAGTAACTTACTGTCTCTCTTGCTGCACTTAAGATTATCTGTTTTGAACATTTGCCATTTTAATTGTGATGTGTCTTGATGTGGATCTTTGTGTTCCTCTTTACTGGGACTCTCTGTGCTTCCTGAACTTGAGTGACCCTTTCCTTCACCAGGTTAGGAAAGTTTTGTCATTATTTCTTCAAACAGGTTTTCTATCCCTTGCTCACTTTCTTCTCCCCTCATACCAGTATAATGTGGATGTTGTTCTGTTTTATGTTGTCCCAAAGATCCCTTAAACTGTCCCCATGTTTCTTAAGTATTTTTCTTTTTGCTTCTCTGATTGTTTTTTTCTACCTTGTTTTCTAATTTGTTGATTCAATCCTCTGTTTCCTCTAACCACTCTTTATGTGCATTCTTTATTTCAGTTACTAGAGGCCCAGTGCATGAATTCATGCACCGGTGGGGTCCCTTGCCCTGGCCTGCATCCTCTTGCAATCCAGATCCCTCTGGATGCTGGATAGCCAGTTTTGGCCTGATCCCCACAGGCCCAATCCAGACAGGAGGGAGCCCAATCCCCGCAGGCCTGATCCAGACAGGAGGAAGCCCGATCCTGTGCATTAAGCGTCTGACTCCTGGTGGTCAGTGTGCATCATAGCAACCAGTCGTTTGGTCATTCGGTCACTTCGGCTTTTATCTATAGGCTGCACCCAGCGTCCCTGCGATCGGAGCAGGCACCCGGCTGGCATCCAAGGCCCGGAAAGCCCCGGGCGGCTTTCCGGGCCTTGGGCTCCGCCGCACCCCAGCGTCCCTGCGACCCGATCGCAGGAGCGAGCCGACCTGGGGGGTCGGCTCGCTCCTGCGATCGGAGCAGGCACCCGGCTGGCACCCAAAGCCCGGAAAGCCCCGGGCGGCTTTCCGGGCCTTGGGCTCTGCCGCACCCCAGCGTCCCTGCGACCCGATGGCAGGAGCAGGCACCCGGCTGGCGCCCAAGGCCTGGAAAGCTCCGGGCGGCTTTCCGGGCCTTGGGCTCTGCCGCACCCCAGCGTCCCTGCGACCCGATGGCAGGAGCGAGCCGACTTGGGGGGTCGGCTCGCTCCTGCGATCGGAGCAGGCACCCGGCTGGCGCCCAAGACCCGGAAAGCCCCGGGTGGCTTTCTGGGCCTTGGGCTCCGCCACACCCCAGCGTCCCTGCAACCGAGGCCTGTTGCAGGAAGATTCCTGCAAGAACAGGGCTTCTGGCGGGCTTCCCTCCTGCCCCCTGAACTCTCCCTGCTGCCTCTGCCCCCCACCCCGCGCTTTCCCTCCCGCCGCCGCCACCTCCCCACCCCCCACGCTTTCCCTCCCGCAGCCGCCGCCCCTCCCTGCGCTTCCCCTCCTGCCCATGCCCCAAGCTTTCCCTTCCCTCCTGCCACCTCTGCCCCCCACCCCGTGCTTTCCCTCCTGTCATCACTGCTGCTCTGTGCTTTCCCTCCCTTCCGCCGCCGCCCTGAACTTTTCCTCCCACCGCCTCTGCCCTCCACCCCGCGCTTTCCGCTTTCCCTCCCACAGCCGCTGCCCCCCCTGCATGTTCCATCCCGCCACCACTGCTGCCCCGTGCTTTCCCTTCTGCTGCACCCCGCACTTTTCCTCCTGCCGCCACTGCCCCCCCTGCACTTCCCTTCCCGCAGCTGCCGCAGCAGCCTTGCTTTCCACTTTCCCTCCCTATTTCCTTCTATGCTGTCTTCAGTCTTCACTCCTTACTCCGTCTGCACATGCAAATTAACTGCCATCTTTGTTGGGTTAATTTGCATACTCGCTCTGATTGGTTGATGGGTGTAGCAGAGTGATAGTTAATTTGCATGTTTGTCTTTTATTAGTTTAGATATATATTAGTCTTCATTTCCAATTTGTTGTTTTTCATTATTTCTATGTCTTTTTCATGCTGTTGAGCATTCTGAAAACTATTACTTTGGCCTTTGCCTTCGAAGGTCTGGAGCGGCGAGATGAAAGGGCGGCCCGGCGAGGAACCGCTGTGGTTTGTCCGATTTTTGGCCAAAGCTGGCGCCCAGTGAGGGTTTCAAAGATCTGCCCCCCAGGGTGTCCAGGAGCCACTTAGAGTCCAAGCGTTACATACTCAGTTCAAACCTGGCCGAGACCATGGTGCCATTCCTGCTGAAAAACGATGGCTATCACCTAATCCTGGAAATCAATCCAGATCCTGGAATCCTGACTAGAGCATTACTTCAAAGAGGTGCCAGAGTGATTGCCCTTGAAAGTGACAAAGCTTTTATTCCACATTTGGAGTCCCTAGGAAAAAAGCTGGGTGAGAAACTACATGTGTTCCACTATGACTTCTTTAAACTGGATCCTAGGAGTTTTGGAGTAATAAAACCTGTTGTGAATTCAAAGTTGCTTTTTCAAAAATTTGGAATAGAAATACTTCCTTGGTCAAAAGGTATCCCTTTGAAAGTCATTGGAATCTTCCCAACTAAAAATGAGAAAAATATGATTTGGAAAGTTTTACATGACATATATTCCTGTACTTCTATATATTGATATGGACGAGTACAACTAAATTTTTTTTTTTCTTATGAACTGGAATCCCAGAGGATGATGGTGAACCCCCTGAACCCTAACCTGTACTATGCATTAAGTGTGCTCTGGCAAATAGCTTATGATGTGAAGCTTCTTCATATGGAAACTTGGTCGTCATTTGACATATGCAGTCAAAGTGGGCAGCGGGAAAAGCCACAGTGTAAGGAATCATTAGAACAGCAAATACAACAAAACCTGTGTCTTATTCAATTGACTCCTCATAAAGATTTATCTTCACATTTAACATCTGTTAACTATGATGTATTTTTTCACATGACAAAGCAGTGTTTTTTGAAGCACCATGGCAAGCTAATTGACTACTTAACTTCATTGAGTCTAATTGATACAATGGACATATTGAAGGAAATAAGACAAGATAAAATAATAAAAATAATAGACATGTATCCTTCAGACTTTAAATGCCTTTTTGAAACTATAGAATGTTCCAAAGATCACACCTGTAAGTGGCTATATGATGACTTTATGGAAGATGTAATCGTATAGGAAACTGACTGCCAAGACAGTAGCTGGAGCCGTTTATTTTATTTGGAAATTATAAAGCAATTGAAAAAGAACTAGGTTTTTAAAGCTCACTGTTTCAACAGAAGGTAACTATTCTTGCTTTTCACAAACAAGGCAGATAATTTCTTCTGAAGTTGATACCATTAGTACATTGGATAAAACAATGGCTGCTATTTTATTTACAACTGAATAAAATGAAAACTTCACTTAATTGTGGATTTGATCAGCTTAGATTTGTTTGTTTTAAATTCCTATCTACTGTCAACATACTGGTAGTTGTATGGAATTACCAGATGAAATTTACTTTTAAAAATCCTGTTAGTCAAATACTTACATTGCACTACTTTAAATATTCCACTTTCACTGTTGATTTTTGCATCCTCCGGGGGCAAAGTGTTCATTTGTAAAATGAGAAAGTAAATTAAACTGATTTAAATAGTTTGTTTTACTTTTCAGTTTGTTGAAAGGATTAACAAATACTGTGCAATTACATTAATTTTAAAATGGCTTACACTTTTTAGAAATTAAAATATTTTAAATAAGATCTTGTGATTATTTTTGGTTGTTTCAAATGAAACAAAGTTGACCCTAACTTATTCACTTTAAATTCCGTCATGTATGGTCAATGTACATTCAATAAATAATTCAGAATGTTAAAAATAAATAAATAAATAAATAAAAATAAAAACTATTGCTTTATACTCCGTTTCCAATAAATTGCTTTTCCTCCATTTCATTTAGCTCTTTTTCTGAAGATTCCTCCTGTTCTTTCATTTGGGCCTATTTCTTTTTTCTCCCATTTGTGCTGTTTCTTTGTGTTCATTTCTGTGTATTGAATAATGCTGCTATCCTCCCAGTCTTGGTGCAGTGGCCTTCTGTGGGACCCAGTAGTGCAATCTCCTTGATCTTCTGAGCTGGGTGCTCTAGGAATGTCCCTTGTGTGGGTTATGTGGGCCCTACTGTTGTATTTGGGTCTTCATTGCTGTTGTCCCATTCATGGGAGGGTTCACCACTCAGGCTTGCTGACTGGGAGGCTCAACCCCGACCATGTCATGCCATCCGGGACTGACACATCATGGGGGCAAATTCAACAGCACTGGAGCAAAATTCAACGAGCTCCACAAGTAACAGATCCAAAGTTTATTTCCTTTCTTTCTTATCTTTTTTCTTTCATATCTTGTATTTATTTATTTTCACTCTATTCTTTTTTTTTCTATTTCTCTGTCTTTTTCAGTTTTTATTTTTAATTTATTTTTTTTCTCTTTTCTTTTCCTGTTTTCCTTTTCCTATTTTAGATTTATTTTATTCACTAGTAGCCCATTTGCAGGAAGAATCCTGCAAGCGGCCGCTGCGGCCACATGCACTGCCACTGCCACCGCCTTTGCAGCCGCCGCGCCTGCACCCACGTGCGCTGCCACCCGCCCCACCCTGCCCTGCTCCACCCCGCCCGAGCTTTCCCCACCCGAGCTTTCCCTCTGGCAGCCTCCTTGCTTTCTGCTTTTCCTCCCTCTTCCTTCTAAGTTGTCTTCAGTCTTCACTCCTCCCTCCCTCAGTGTATGCAAATTAACCGCCATCTTTGTTGGGTAATTTGCATATACTCGCCCTGATTGGCTGGTGGGCGTGGCTTTGGCTGGTGGGCATGGCTTGGGCATAGCGAAGGTGCGGTCAATTTGCATATTACTATTTTATTAGGTAGGATTATTATTGCAGCTTAAAAATTAGTATTATTTCATTATTTTTTTATTTTTTTATTCTTATTCTATTTCTTTTCCATCCTCCATATTCTCTTTTTTGTTTTGTTTTGTTTTTGTCTCCTCTAATTCTTTTGGTCTTGTGTCTTTTAGTATGGTGGGGTTTTTTTTGTCTTTTGTTGTTGAGTTTCATGTTGTTTTAGGTTTGGTCTTGTTTTGTTCTGTCACAGCATCTGTGGAGGTTGTGAATCACTGTTCCTGCCTGGCCCTGGGCAACCTGACTGAACCACACCAGGGCACAGCCACAAGTAGTTCAGGGGATAGGGCCTCCATAGGACAGAGGCTGTGTCTGCCTTAAATATATCTATTGTGAGCTGCTCTTACTCCCCCCACAGAACCGGGCTCTGTAGGGATATCTAGGTTCTGGCCAGGATGGTTTAAACAGATTTGTGTTGTGGGGTAGTACCTATACCTTGTAAGAGGCGGTAGCAGGCACTTCCTCTCCTTCAAATGCTTCAGCTCTGCCTGGCTCACTGGCATCCCCTTTTGCCACCCCAAGCAAAAGGCATTTTTAAAAATAAAAATCATCCCCACTACACACGCCAATCTTTTGGCAGGGCCTCCGCCCAGACTCAGACCTGGCCAAATATCCGAGTCCCTTATGCTGCCAGACCCAGTCACATGGACACAGATATCCAGCCCAGAGCCATTCCCTCTGGTCTCAGGCTGTAGCAGGGTGGGGCAGAACCAGCCGTTGCCCTGGTGGGAAAAGGGGCATATGCCATACACTCAAGGTAGACAGGACTGATCCTCTTCTGTGGGATCAGAGAAAAGGAAATAACAAAATAAATAAAAACTAAAAAAAAAGAAAGGAAAGAGAAAAAAAATAGAATGAAAGGGAAGAAAGAAAGAAATGTTATAAAAGAAAAAAGATAAGAAAGAAAGAAAAAAAAACTTTGGATCTGCTACTTGTGGAGCTCGTTGGATTTTGCTCCAATGCTGTCCAGCCCCCAACCTGAACTCCACAAAAAGTCCTTCTGCAGATTACAGGGTCCCTCAGATTCACTGCTGGGTGTACCGGTCAGACCCTTCTGCCAGCCCCAAATTCCAATGCATGGCTCCTCCCATAGACACAGATTGAGGTGAACCCAGGCTAGTGTTGTGACAAAGCAATCACTCTTTGCATGTGGTGGTGTGGTTTGAGACTCTCAAGTGGACCGAAACATCACTGATTCCCACTGCCCGGTGATACCAGAGGACAGGGGCTGGACTGCCACACCTTCCCTCTGGCTTCCCAGCCATGCAGCTCACCCTCTCCTCATTTCTTCCTGTCCCCTCTCCACACTCCCCGCTCACAATAATTCAGATCAGCTACATTTCAACTGGTTTTTCAAGTTGAATGCTCTGCAATTTAGCCACAAGTCCAGTCTGGTGCTGGAAGCAAGTGGACAGAGCTTCCTGCTAGTCTGCAGCCATCTTGGAATCTTCCTCCAGCAAGCATTTTTATGAACTGAACCCTGAAATCCACTGAATGAGGTGATTCAAGGAATTATAACTTTGCTGAGTCAGAAACATGAGTAATTTTTGTCAAAGTCCTCAAAGAACATTAAATAATCTAAACATTTAAATATGACCCCATATAGTCTGTGCTAAACTTAAGTATATCATTTCAGAAATACACTTTGACAGCGTCACCTTAGAAATTAATTGCATGACACTTAACAGTAAAAGAAATTCATCTTTCATTCCATTCACTCAGCAGATGACTCACCTGAGGAGAAAAGGTCCATGTTCTGGGCTTTTTAGGCTGCCATGTAGCTCTGACTGTATGAATGTTGCTCAGAACCTGAAATGAGATTTTCCCATTAGAAACCATGTAGAAAGCTCTCTGAAACACCACTACTTCCACGCCCTAAACAGTTAACAGTGGCTAAATTGCGTGGAGAGGAGGGAGAAGGGATCTTTCACTTTTTACTTTGTGCAATTCTGTCATTTCTGCTTTTTAAAATCAAATACATATATAATTTTTTAAATGATTAACAAAAAGCAAGTGTTAAAGCACTTTATAAAACAGAGAAGGACTAATAAAATGAATTCAGACTCATATCTTTGCATTAGTGATAAATTATATTAAGTGAAATACTTAATATCTGAGATATAAAAGTAAGTTTCAGGTACCAAATGACCTTTTAAGAAACGTGACTCATAAGAGCATTTCATGTGTAGTCCGTCACCCTGCCCCTGAGACAGACAAGGCTAACAGCTCAGATATATGGTTCCATCTTCTTCAAGATCTCAAGGCCCATTAATTATATTATTTCTGCAATTTAATCTCATAAAATGCTACTGAAGAAGTTAGTCACACAATATACATAAAACAATGAAATACAAGAGGAGCCAAAACTATAAAGAAAAGTTCAAATTCTGTAAAGTTACAGTCAAAATTGACATCTTCCAAAGAAAGGGTAACAATTTTTATCTTCAATAAAAAATATTTTAGTATAGCACTTCAAAAACTAATCTTTAAAAATAATTAGAAATTATCCCAAACATGTCATCTGAGGTCAAATTCAATTCACTGCCCTCTAAGTCCCTACGGTAGGCAGTTAGCAGTATCTTACGGGCGTGCAGGAGGCAGCCAATCAATGATTATCTCTCAACATTGATCTCTCTCTCCCTCTCCAAAATCAATAAAAATATTTTTTTTAAATTCCTGGAAACAAATGAAAATGAATACATGACAACCCAAGATCTATGGAACACAGCAAAAACAGTCTTGAGAGGAAAGTCCATAGCACTACAGGCCTATCTAAAAAAAAAAAACAAGAAAAATTAATAATAAACTATTTAACCCTACAACTTGAATAATTAGAAAGAGAACAACAAGAAAAGCCCAGAGTAAGCAGAAGGAAGAAAATAATAAAGATTAGAGCAGAAATAAATGACATTGAGACTAAAAAAGAAAATACAAAATACCAATTAAACCAAAAGGTGGTTCTTTGAAAAGATAAACAAGACTGATGAACCTTTAGCCAGATACATCAAGAAATCAAGAGGGAGAGACGGAAGGAAGGAAGGAAGGAAGGAAGGAAGGAAGGAAGGAAGGAAGGAAGGAAGGAAAACCCAAAGAATTAAAATCAAAACCAAATGAGGTGAAGGAACAACTTACACCCCAGAAAGACAAAGGATTGTAAAAAAAAAAAAAAAAAATACTATGAACAACTATATGCCAGTGGTTCTCAACCTTTCTAATGCCGCAACCCTTTAATACAGTTCCTCATGTTGTGGTGACCCCCAACCATAAAATTATTTTCGTTGCTACTTCATAACTGTAATTTTTCTACTGTTATGAATCATAATGTAAATATCTGTGTTTTCCGATGGTCTTAGGCTCTATAGCAGCGGTTCTCAACCTGTGGGTGGCGACCCACAGGTTGAGAACTGCTAGCAGGGTCGCCTAAGACCATCGGAAAACACAGATATTTACATTACGATTCATAACAGTAGCAAAATTACAGTTATGAAGTAGCAACGAAAATAATTTTATGGTTGGGGGTCACCACAACATGAGGAACTGTATTAAAGGGTTGCGGCATTAGAAAGGTTGAGAACCACTGCTATATGCCAACAAGCTGGACAATGTGGATGAAATGGACACATTCCTAGAAATATAAGATCTTCCAAAACTGAATCAGGAAGAATCAGGAAACCTAAATGGGCCAATAACAACTGATAAAATTGAAGTAGTAATCAAAACACTCCCAGCAAACAAAAGCCCTGGTCTGGATGGCTTCACAAGGAAGTTTAACCAAACACTCAAAGAAGAAATAATACCTAGCCTCCTCAAACTACTCAAAAAAAAAAAATCCAAGAGGAAGGAACACTTCCAAGATCTTTTTAAGAGGCTAGCATTATACTATTCCAAACCAGATAAAGACACTACAA
Source organism: Eptesicus fuscus (assembly GCF_027574615.1). Lineage (NCBI taxonomy): Eukaryota > Metazoa > Chordata > Mammalia > Chiroptera > Vespertilionidae > Eptesicus > Eptesicus fuscus. The sequence goes on from NC_072488.1 coordinate 58,958,772, forward strand.
AGATAAATATAGGCCACTATCCCTGATGAATATAGATGCTAAAATCCTCAAAAAAGTATCAGCAAATCAGCACTAGCTGGTTTGGCTCAGTCGGCCTGCAGACTGAAGGGTCCAAGGTTTGATTCCAGTCAAGGGCAGATGTCTAGGTTGCGGGCTCGATCCCAAGTAGGCAGCAGTGCAGGAGGCAACCAATCAATGATTCTCCCTCATTTATTGATGTTTCTATCCCTCTCTCCCTCTCCATTCCTCTCTGAAAATCAATAAATATATATTATTTTAAAAATTATTAGCAAATCAGATCTAGCAATACATTAAAAAGAACATACTCCATAACCAAGTGGGATTTATTCCAGGCATGCAAGCCTGGTATAATATTTGCAAATCAATAAATGTGATATATCACATAAACAAATGGAAAGACAAAAATCACATGATCATATCAATAAACAGAAAAAGGATTTGACAAAATCCAAAGTCCATTTTTGATAAAAATTCTCAGCAAAGTGGGAATAGAGGGATCATAACTCAACATAATAAAGGCCATATATGACAAACTTACAGGCAACATCATACTCAATGGACAAAAAATAAAACCATCTCCCCTAAGAACAGAAACAAGACATGGCTGTTCACTTTCACCACTCTTATTCAACATAGTACTGGAAGTCCTAACCACAGTGATCAGACAGGAAGAAAACATAAAAGGCACCCAAATTGTAAAGGAGGAAGTGAAACTGTCATTATTCACAGATGACATGATATTCACAGATACATAAAAAACCCTAAATGCCGAAACCGGTTTGGCTCAGTGGATAGAGCATCGGCCTGCGGACTCAAGGGTCCCAGGTTCGATTCCGGTCAAGGGCATGTACCTTGGTTGCGGGCACATCCCCAGTAGGGGGTGTGCAAGAGGCAGCTGATCGATGTCTCTCTATCATCGATGTTTCTAGCTCTCTATCCCTCTCTCTTCCTCTCTGTAAAAAAATCAATAAAACATATTTAAAAAAAAAAAAAAAAAAAAAAAAACCTAAAGACTCCACCAAAAAAACTACTAGATTTAATAAATGGCCCTAGCCAGCTTGGCTCAGTGGATAGAGCGTCGGCCTGCGGACTGAAGGGTCCCAGGTTCGATTCCGGCCAAGGGCACATGCCTGGGTTGCGGGCTTGATCCCCAGTAGGAGGCGTGCAGGAGGCAGCCGATCAATGATTCTCTCATCATTGATGTTTCTATCTCTCTCCTCTCTTCCTCTCTGAAATCAATAAAGAAATATATATATTTAAAATAAATAAATAAATAAATAAATAAATAAATAAATGAATTTGGCAATGTAGCAGGATACAAAATTAACACCCAGAAATAGATGAAATTTTTATACACTAATAATCAACGCTCAGAAAAAAACAAGCCCACTTACCATTACAACAAAAAAAATAAGATACTTAGGAATAAACTTAACCAAGACGGTAAAAGACCTGTACTCTGAAAACTATAAGACATTGAAAAAAGAGATAGAGGAAGATATACACAAGTGAAAGAATATACCGTGTTCATGGATTGATAGAATCAACATCATTAACAAAGCAATCTATAAATTCAATGAAACCCCTATTAAAATATCAACAGCATATTTCACAGATCTAGAGCAAACACTCCAAAAGTTTATATGGAACAAAAAAACAAAAAACCGAATAGCTGCAGCAATCTTGAGAAAGAAGAACAAAGTTGGAGGGATCACAATACCAGATTTCAAGTTATACTACAAAGCTACCGTAATCAAAACAATCTGGTACTGGCACAAGAACAGGCATATAGGTCAATGGAACAGAACAGAGACCTCAGAAATTGGCCCAAGACATTACGCTCAATTAATATTTGACAAAGGAGGCAAGAGCACCCAGTGGAGTCAAGACAGTCTCTTCAATAAATGGTGTTGGGAAAATTGGACAGGTACATGCAAAAAAATGAAACTAGATCACCAACTTACATCATATACAAGAATAAACTCAAAATGTATAAAAGACATAAGTGTAAGTCGTGAAACATAAAAATCCTAGAAGAAACCATAGGCAGCAAAATCTCAGACATCTCTCGAAGCAATTATGTTTATGTATATATCTTCTAGGACAAAAAAAAACTAAGGAGAAAATAAACAAATGGGACTACATCAAAATAAAAAGCTTCTGCACAGCAAAAGAAACCATTAACGAAATGAAAAGGGAGCCCACTCTATGGGAGAACATATTTGGCAATGATACATCTGATAAAGGTTAATATCCAAAATATATAAGGAACTCATACAATTTAACAGAAGGAAAACAAAAAATCCAATTAAAAAATGGACAAAGGACCTAAATAGACACTTCTCCAAAGGAGACATACATATGGCCAAGAGACATATAAAAAAAATGCTCAAAGTCACTGATCATCAGAGATACAAATTAAAGCAACAATGAGGTATCACCTCACACCTGTCAAAATGGCTATCATCAACAAATCAACAAATGACAAGTGCTGTCGAGGATGTAGAGAAAAGGGAACTCTAGTACACTGCTGGTGGGAATGCAGACTGGTGCAGCCATTATGGAAAACAGTATGGAGTTTCCTCAAAAAATTAAATATGGAACTGCCATTTGACCCAGTGATCCCACTTCTAGGAATATATGCTAAGAATCTCAAAACACCAATCAGAAAGAATACATGCACTCCTATGTTCCTAACAGTGTTATTTACAATAGCTATGATCTGGAAACAGCCCAAGTGGCCATCAGTAAATGAGTGGATAAAAAAGCTGTGGTAGCCCTAGCCAGTGTGGCTCAGTGGATAGACCGTCGGCCTGCAGACTGAAAGGTCCCGGGTTCGATCTGGTCAGGGGCACATGCCTGGGTTGTGGGCTCAATCCCCAGTGGGGGGCATGCAGGAGGCAGCCAATCGGTGATTCTCTCTCATCATTGGTGTTTCTGTCTCTCTCTCCCTCTTCCTTCCTCTCTGAAATCAATAAAAATATTTTTAAAAAAAAACAAGCTGTGGTACATTTATACCATGGAATACCATGCAGCAGTAAAAAAAAGAAGAAGAAGAAGAAGAAGAAGGAAGAGGAGGAGGAGGAGGAGGAGGAGGAGGAGGAGGAGGAGGAGAAGAATCTATTACCTTTTGAGACATCATGGAGGGACCTGGAGATGATTATGTTAAGCAAAATAAGCCAGTCAGAGAAAGACAAATATCACATGATCTCACTTAAGTGTAGAATCTAATGAACACAATAAACTCATCTATAAAATAGAACCAGAGGCATGGAAACTGATTCTCTGATGAATCTCAGAGGAAGAGACCTGGGGAGGAAAAGATTAACCAAAGAACATATATGTATACATACAATGCCCATGAACACAGACAATCAGGTGGCGAAGGCCTGGGGCATGGCGGGAACTGGGTGATGGTGGCAAGGGAGTTGAAAAGGGGTAGGGACATTTGCAATACTCTCAAGAATAAAGTAGAAAAAAATAGATATCACAGAGGCCAGAAGAAAGTGACACAATATTTGTCAAGTGCCAAGGAAAAGAATCACCAACTCAGAATTCCATCTCCAGTGAAAATATCCTTCAGGAATGAGGGGGAAATGGAGACATTCTCAGATAAAGAAAGAGAGAGTCAGGGTCCTATCTGAAAAGATGAGTTTAAACAAAGTTCTCTAAACAGGAAGGATTGAATAAAAGAAGGAAAATTTCTGAACATCAGGAAGAAAGGAAGAACAATGGGAAGAGTAAAAAGGTGAGTACAACAGATATTCTCTTGAGGTTTCTAAATTATGCTTGATCTTTGAAGCCAAAATTATAATACTGCGTGATGTGGTTCTCAGTGTATGTATGGAAGGGAAATGTTTAAGATGATTATATTATAAAGGAAAGAGGGTAACGACAATCAAGGGGAGGTGAGGTTTCTATTCGTGACTCAAACTGGAGTAGTGACACTAGCAGACTGTGGTGAGTTATGTGCCTACAACAAACACCCAGAGCAAACAGTAAAACGCTGTACAGAGATCCTCTCCATAGCACTGAAGGTGATTCAGAGGGTCTGTGAGAGTAGTATGTTCAAGTAACACACCACAGTATGGAAAAAAAACAAAACAGATGAATGAAAAAGAGAGGCAATAAAGAGAACCCCCCCCCCCAGCAAACTAACGATTTCAGACTCTTCTCCAGTATCTGTCTGCTTTCAGACAGTTGCTTTTTGTACGTCACCCAGGATGTACAGTTGTCAACACTGGCAAGCTGTTCCGAGAGGAGCTTACTCAGCCAGTATTAGAAGCAAGCAGTGTCTCGTTAATCAATTTTACAAATATGCTTTTTATTTGGAACGAGGCTTAGATTTATTAAAGAAGCACTCAAGTCAATAGCATCAGTATTTGTTCTATAACTTCTCAAGTTGGAAAGTTGACATAAATAGGTTTCAAAAATTCTATTATTTTATGTAAAATTACTTTTATTATTCAAAATAAAATTTCAGTCTGTTTTATGTTCTCATATAACAGGCAATTCATCTTTTCTTGGCCACTGGCGACACCTGCTGGCTCATGCATGGCAGTGGCTGGTATTGTGCAGAGTGTGGAAGTGAGGCAGGGTCCCTGTAACACAAATTCATTTACTCCCAGTTCAGATGAATGAACAACACTTTTCTCGTGCCATGAGTTAGAGGTCTACCAGGATAAGCAAAGCAAACCACAACCCCTGCAGACCTGATCTGCTTTCAGTGTCCAGAGGCTCCAGGGGTCCTCAAACTTTTTAAACAGGGGGCCAGTTCACTGTCCCTCAGACCGTTGGAGGGCCGGACTATAGTTTAAAAAAAAAACTATGAACAAATTCCTATGCACACTGCACATATCTTATTTTGAAGTAAAAAAACAAAACGGCAAAAACCCCCGCATGTGGCCTGCAGGCCGTAGTTTGAGGACGCCTGGTCCAGACCAAACTGTACATCAGCACCATGGACAGAGCCAACTCTCCCTCACCAGCCACATCCAATCCATCACCAAATCCTGTTGGTTTTACATCTCTCACCGCTACCTCCACCTCCCTAATCTAAGTCATCACCATCGTCTCTCACATGCCCACTATGTCCCATGTGTTTATGCTAACTCATTAAATAACCCTCACACTGACCCTAATAGGTGTGAACAGATGAGAGGGAGAGCAAGGTCAACTTCTCTGGTCAGCGTTCCACACTCAGCAGCTGGTGGAGCCAGGATTGATCCTGGCAGGCTGCCTCCAGGTTTGTTTTCCTGAAGGTGACACTTGCTGCCCGTTCACCACCACAAGGTGCCATAGCCCCCAAATAGTCTACTCATGTCCCTTCTGTTCCCTCTAATCATCCTCAGAGAGGAGCCAGACATCTTCCTTTCAAAACATGTGTCAAAATTGTGTCACTTCCCCCAGTAATTCTCCTGTTTTTAGCATAAAGACACCATGGCCTACAATGTCCTAGGTACTGACATCTCCCATTTTAAACCAATCTGTACTTCCCCTCGCTCTCTTCACTCAGCCACACTGACCCACTTCCCAAGTCCTTTCCCACATAACCTTTGCTTGCACTGCTCACCTGCACTGCTCCTTCAACCAGATACACAGTTCTCTTTTTGCACCTTATTATGGCCTGTTCACCCCACAGATCCCAACTCAAGCATCACGTCCTCAGGAGAGTCAGACTACCCATCTCTAATGTAAACATGCAGTGCTATCAACTTCCCTGAAAGCACAGCTTCAGCCAGCATCCACTTTATATGCTACATTTTCATGTTTTGTTCAGTTCAAAATATTTCCTAATTTCCCTTGAAATTTCCTTTTAACCCTTTGATTATTTAGAAATCTATTTCCAAATATATAAGGATTTTCCAGTTATCTTTCTGTTACTGATTTCTAATTCAGTTACATGGGATCAAAAATCACACCATCAGCCCAGCAGGTGTGGTTCAATGGTTGAACATCAACCCATGAATACCAGGAGGTCATGATTTGATTCCCAGGTTTTGGACTCAATTCCCAGTAGGAGGCATGCAGGAGGCAGCCAATTAATGATTCTCTTTCATCATTGATGTTTCTATCCCTTTCTTTCCCTTCCTCTCTCTGAAATCAATAAGAACATATTTTTTTTAAATATTTTATTATTTCAATCCTTTTAATTTGTTCAGAAGCATCTACTTTGCTGAACGTTCCATATGCACCTAAAAGAATGTCTATTTTGGAGTGAAGTGTGCAAAATGTCAGTTAGATACAGTATGTCGGTGGTGTTATTAGATTCTTTTCTCTCCTTACTAATTTTCTATCTGCCTGTTGCATAGATTTCATACACACACACACACACACACACACACACTCACACACACTAGTGGCCCAGTGCACAAAATTCATGCATATTAAAAGTGAATTCATTAGAGGAATTATTTTAATATTGCTATTTGCCCTTTCTCTATAATAGAAGTGTCAGAGATGAAAGAAAATTAGTAAAATGTATATGAAAATCTTCCTCCTGTCAGAGTCTGGGGCATGCCACAGCACCCAGTCAAGTCCCCACCCACCTGCATGCATCTAAAAATTGCGCGAGACCCAGAACCGGCCGGCCCCACCCCCGTCAAGCCCCACCAGGCAGGGGGCACAGCCTCAGGTCCCCAATCAAGCCCCGCCGGGTAGGAGACACAGCCTCAGGGCCCCATCAGGCCCTGCTGGGCGGGAGGCACAGCCTCAGGTCCCCCGGCCCAGCGCCAGAGCAGGAGGCACGGCCTGAGGTCCCCCGTTAAGCCCCACCAGGTAGGGGGTGCAGCCTGAGGTCCCTGTCAAGCCCCGCCAGGTAAGGGGCATGGCCTGAGGTCCCCCATCAAGCCCCACTGGGCAGGGGGGTGCAGTCTCGAGTCCCCCATCCTGGCCCGGTGCCACGCAGCCTTAGGTCCCTGCTGATCGCTCATTACAGCTCATTATGGGAACCCTGCCTCTGCTGTGGGTGCAGCCATCTTGTGATGGCGTGAGGGTCAATTTGCATATTACATCTTTATTATATAGGATATATATATATACATATGTGTGTGTGTGTGTGTGTGTGTGTGTGTGTGTATAGATTGATTGATTTCAGAGAGGAAGAGAGCAAGAGATAGAAACATCAATAATCTGCCTCCTGCACACCCCACACTGGGGATCGAGTCCACAACCCGGGCATGTGCCCTTGACCAGAATCGAACCTGGGACCCTTCAGTCCACAGGCTGACCATGGGGTCAAACCAGCTAGGGCTGTATAGATTTCTGAGAGAAGTGGTAGAGTTTCCAACTGTAACTGTGGCTTTGCCTGTTTCTCCTTTCAGCTCTATCAGTTTTCACTTTGGTGCATTGTGAAGCTCTGATGCTAGGTGAACACTTTGGGGATTGTTACATCTTCTTGGTGAACTGTCCCTATCATGCAGTGTACCTCTCTATTCCTGGTAACTGTCTTGTTCTTAAGTCCACTTCGTCTGATATTAATATATTTTAAGTGCTACATGTTTTCTCACCCTTCTTATTACATTTAAGGTAGGTTTCTTATACGTAGGCTATGGTTAGATTGCTCTCATTGTGGTTTTAACTTGCATTTCCCCAATGACTTATTATATGTTGAATATCTCTTTATATGCCTCTTAGTTTTTCATATATTTTCTTTTTTTAAGTGGTTTTGTTCATTTAGAAAACTGAGTTATATTTTTGTTTCTTGGGCATCCTTGACTTGTTCATGATCTTAGGGAACAAGTGTTCAACATTCCACCATTAAAGATGATGATGCTAGCTTTAGTTTTCTCCTGTTGCCCTTTACCAATTTAAGGGCATTCTCTTTTGTTCCTAGTGTGTTGGGATTTTTTTTTTAATCATGAATGGGTTTTGAAATTGGTCAAATACTTTTTCTACATCTATAGTTCCTTAGTTCTTTAGTTCTATTAATATGGAATATTACAATTATCTGAATTCAAATGTCAAATGTTGGTTACACAGGTGCATACATTTGAATTCCTGAAATTCAAGTTCAATATTCCCCAATTAGTCATGATATTCAATGTGCTAATATTTTGTTTAGGATTTTAGTTTTGATATTCATGAAGGACACTACTCTTGTAATTTTTTTTCTTGTAATGTCTTGTAGTATTTTGGCATAACATTTTTCCTGGCCCTACAAAATGAGAGGGGAGCATTTCCTTTTCATCTTTGGAAGAATTTGTCTACTACTGGAATTATTTCTTCCTTAAATGTTTAGAGGAATTCACCAGTGAAGCCATCTGAGCCTAGGGTTTTCTTTATTGGAAGATTTTTAATTACAGTTTCAATTTTTTTAACAAAGGTCATCTAAATGTTCTATTTTTTCTTATTTCACTTTCAGTAAATTGTAGTTTTTCAGGGAATTGATGTATACACATTATCAAATTTATTGGCATAAAAAAATGTTTATAATAACCCCTCACTGTCTTTTCAATGTCTGGGGGATCTGTGGTGAGGTTCTATTTTCATGTCAAATGTTGATCATTTGTTTTCTTTCTCCCTTTTTAAACTTTCTTAATCAGTCTTACTAGTTAGGCATTTCTCAATTTTACTAATCTTTTCAAAGAATAAACTTTTGCCTTTTCTGATTTTCTCTTTTGTTCATCTGTTTTCTGTTTCATTAATTTCTATTCTTACCTTTATTATTTCCTCCACTCTGCTTCCTTCTGGTTTAACTCACTCTTCCTTTTCTAGCCTCTTGAGTTAGTTTAGATCACTGATTTTAAATCTTTCTTCTTGTCTAGTAGTATATGCAATCAAACCTGTACATTTCCAGCCCAGCTGGCGTGGCTCAGTGGTTGAGAGTCAACCTATGAACCAATTCACAGTTGGATTCCTGGTCAGGGCACATGCCCAGTTGCAGGCTCAATCCCCAGTAAAGGGCGTGCAGGAAGCATCTGATCAATAATTCTCTCTCCTCATTAATGTTTCTATCTCTCTCTACTTCTTCCCTTCCTCTCTAAAACCATTAAATATATATATATATGTGTGTGTGTGTGTGTGTGTGTGTGTGTGTGTGTGAGTGTGTGTGTGTGTATTTTAAAAGCTATGCATTTCCATCTGAGCATCATTTAAAGATATTATCTCAAAAACAAATCAATATTTTTAATCCTCACCCGATAATATGTTTTTTGAGAGAGGAAGGGAGAGAGAGATAGAGAAACTTTGATGTGGAGAGAAACATCAGTTACCTCCCATACACAGCCCAACCAGGGATCGAACCCACAACCTAGGTCTGTGCCTTGACCAGGAATCAAACCCGCAACCTTTTGGTGTATGGGACAACGCTCCAACCAACTGAGCCACCTGGCCAGGCCAAATCAATTACTTTTCAGGAGTCATTCAAATTCTTTGTTTGGTTATGGATAAAAAATATTCTCCTAGGAATCAGGGAGGAGTCAAGTGGAAAAGGACACAAGGAAGCTCCATAAGGGGAGGTAATGCTCCACTTCCTGATGGGGTGGGGGTTATACAGGGATGTGCGTTTGACAGAAATGCAACTCTGTGCACCTAAGTCTTGAGCTATACAATACTAGAAGGCAAGCATCAGTACCTTTTTGTAGGTGAAAACTCTATGGCTAAGAGGCCTTAACTGCGACGATTAGCCAACATCACACATCTGGCCACTGAAAGAGCCAGAGTGAAGCCTATGTCATCAAAACCCATGTAGTTTGCACTCGACCACATATTACTTTACTAGAAGCCCAGTGCATGATTGAATCATGCATGTGTAGGGTCCCCTACACGCTTTTGCTTTCGATCGCGGGGGAGCTGAGTGCCTGTCTGCTGGTGCACCAGGCCTTTCGGAAGCCTCTGGCTCAGCGAAGGCTTCCAAAAGGCCTGGTGCCAGAGCAGACAGGCACCCAGCTCCCACACTTTCGCTTTCGATCGCGGGGGAGCTGGGTGCCTGTCCGCTGGTGCACCAGGCCTTTCAGAAGCCTCCAGCTCGGCGGAGGCTTCTGAAAGGCCTGGTGCCGGAGCAGACTGGCACCCAGCTCCCCTGCTTTTGATGGTCCGCGGCGGGACGTGAGCTCGCTGCCCCAGAGGCCCCTTCTGTTCCGCAGCACAGCCATGGTGCAGACGCTGAGCTCCATCCCGCTGGCCCACTTGGCTACTCCTGCCACCACTAGTCCCGCCCCCTGCGCCTCCCGCTGGCCCAATCATGGGCGTAGCGGAGTGATGGTAATTTACATATTACCATTTTTTAGGTAGGATATGTATGTACACATGCCTATACATACACATACACATGCACATGCACATGCACATATAAAGAAACAGAGACACAGTGACAGACAGACCCCCACCAGGACATGTTTAACGTGTAGACTAACAAAATGTTTTCCATCCTGACGTGAACCCTGTGCTCCTCAGTAAGCTCACCTTATTGCCATCAAACAGACAGAGGCGCACGTGTCTGCTGAGGAGCTGGATGCTCACTCCTGGAACAGGAATCATTTTACAGCTCCAGAGGGTCAGGATCAAGGAAACACGACTTGCTCTTGACCTAATCTAAGAAAAATTAGTTATGAAAAAGGTTCACTTTTGTGACTAACAAGACAAATTCATTTTCAAAGCATCTTTTATAAATACGTAAGAAAATATACATAAGAATAATGTACAAATAACAAAAGGAAGAATTTTACAAACAAATATACACCCACAAGAAAACTGTCAATAGTATGATTAATTTAAGTCAAAATTTTAGGTACATTTTTTATGACAATTTATATTTGAAATATTTGCACTTTGGTGGAAATGTATAAAACTGTGATGGGAAGGACCGCCATACAATCAGTTAAGATGTATGAGCTCATTCACACAGTCGCTCCTCCACAATGGGGGTGAGGGCAGACGGTCACAGTATGTGTAGCTTCCAGCCAGCTCCTCCTTGGTTTAATTCCAAGCACTTAGCTACATTGTTCCTTGGCTTCCTAAACAGATGTTGTGACAGAGATTAGTCACTGACCACGGGATATGACTGCTTGGTCCACCTTCACAGGTACAGTTCAGAATGTCCATAAACAAATTTCATCTGGTTTCTAATTTAAGAACATCTTCCATTCTTAACTTTCTGCCTTATGATCATGGTCCTTCCATTTAAAATACTTACATCATTGATAAAATAAGGCAACATCTAAAAGCCTCACCTTTTCATTTTAAGAAATGAGAGCTGGGTGTAAAATTCATAAAATGAGATGCCATTTATTCCAGTATTCCAGTACTAGTACACTAAACAGACCAAATACGACATCTTTATTGACTTGCAATAAAGGATATTTAATACAAAGAAGGTTCCAGGCAATACTTGGGTTGAGAGGAAAAGCGGCACTAAAATTCTATGCTACTCCTCTCCATAACACCTGACCACAGTAAGTCTGTTCTCCCCTTGAGGCCCTGGGGCAGGAAGGGGAAAAAGTGGAAGATAAACAGGAAGGGGAGTGATGCACTCCAACATGGTGTAGATCTGCTAAAAAGTTGGAGAGTACAATGAAATAAAGAGTGTTTCCTACTTCAATTGGGGATACAAAAATCCTTTACTCTAAGGAATCCCAAAAAACATATAATCAGAAAGTACTTATTCTTACTTAATTAACATAATATTGATAATAATAATTGCTGAGGCTGACCAGCAGACCCTGAGCGATGGATGAATGATTACTCTGACACACGTTTCTGTGAAAGAGAGGGCTAAGGGACTGCTTGGCTATAGAAACCAAACAGCCCCATTCACCTGCCTCCTTAGGCTTTTATTGTAGCAACAGCTTGAACTAAAATTAACTTCTAGATGCTATCAGCAGGGTAAGTAGCCTTGAGAAGACACATGCATCTGCAGTGTCCTTTAAGCAAGGCCATCTGAAGACTAAACATAAGGATTTCAGTAAACACTGGGGGCTCAGACTTGTTTGGAAAAGTCAAGGCAGGAGCTTTTTCGACCTTTCGGAGAATCCTCCTTACAGACTTTCCCACCAAGTCCCGTGCTTCCCCACAAATAATGATGATGATGATGATGGTGATACTGGCTAACATTTCCTGAGTTATCACCATGAGCCAGGCACTATTCTATGCCCTTCACACACATAATTCTCTCAATAACCCTATGTGGCAAGTATTGCTTTTATTCCCTTTTCATAGATGAAGAAATTGAGGCAGAGAATGACTGAGATAGGTACTATTTCCTTTGTAACAATAGGAGAAGAGAGCTATGAAGAATAGAAACAAAATAAATCACAAACCTAAGTTTTGTCTTAGCTGTGAAACTCATTGAGTATTTCAAAATCACAGAACAGAAACAATGTCTGTTTTTCATAATGCATTAATCAATTTACATGTTATTGGTTTACTTGCAACCATGACACAATCTGGAAAAGTTGTAATTTAGTAGCTACACTTACAGTGCCTGTCTTAGCATCCCACAGGAGATCCCTGAAGGCCAGCTGTGAAGGAGTGAGCTCTGGCTGTAAGAAGTAACTTGCTCGAAATTGATTCCCTGCAAAAATAATGTTTTATTTGTTTTCTTACAAAGAAAGGAATTCAATTCAAAACCAAAAATCCATTATACTATGCTATAAACTTAAGAAACAGACATCCAAAAGGCCAGCTGCTTCCTGGGAATGGGCTTCCTAAGACAGAGGCACCAACTGGGATTTACAGACAAAAAAACAGAGGAAACACAAAGATAGAAACACATAAGAGCTGATCACCAAGCAACTTTAAGAAAGATCTGAAAGCCTCTTAGGCCAATAACATGGCCCATGATGAAGGTGATCCGTTCAAATATTTTTGTAAGATTCAAGAAATCTGTAAATATTTTTTTGGAAATTTAGAAAAATATATAATCATTAATGTTACTTCTTTACACAAAACCATTTTGATACTGTTCTCCCAAACTTTAGTCATGAAGAACACTTATTACAAAATCATGTATTCATTGCAGAAATCACCTTTGACTTCCTACTCTGTGCCAGGTGCTATGCTAGGACCTAGAAATCCAAATGAGAACAGAGAAATGTGGCCCTGCCCTCATGCATTTACAGCTGAGTGGGGGAAACCATTTAAAAATTAAGTAGATTCCCAGCCAGGGTTACTCAGTGGTTGAGTGTTGACCTATGAACCCGAAGGTCGTGTTTTGACCTCAGGGCGCATGCCCAGGTTGTGGGCTCAATCCCCAGGAGGGGGCATGCAGGAGGCAGCCGTTCAATGACCCTCTCTCATCATTGATGTTCCTATCTTCCTCTCCCTCTTCCTTCCTCTCCGAAACCAATAAAAATATATTTTAAAAAACAAAATGTTCTTATGGACAAATGTTGACAAGTACAGGGAAATCCAAGAACAAGTAAGAGAACAGAAAAGGCGAATGGAGGAAACTTCGGAAAAGTCTTGCTGTGAAGAAAAGCAGAGAAAGGGAGGCTTGGCCTGGAAAGGGAAGACTGGAGAGGCTGGTTCTCAGAGGCGGGAGGCACTAGGCTTGCCAGTGTCACTGAGGAGGGAAGAAGTGGTGGGCCCAGCTGAGGATACAGGGAGGGGCTGACAATTAAGAACCATGTTTCTGGAATAAAGTGAAGAGACTGGAGCCCAGAGTACAGGAACACAGGAAGACAGGCTGGCCTCTGATCGTATCAGGGGTCCTTCCTCCACTGTCACAGGAAAGATGAGGAAAAGATGAGCGAGCACCAATGAGATGTGAGGCTCACCATCTTTTTAAGCAACTTGTTTGGGCTAAAACAAGGCAGTTAGACATAAAGCTTAACTAAGGTCTGTGGCGGCTGAGAGACCCCAGACTGTTACCTTCCTCCAGCAGCTGGAAAAGCGTGGACGGCCTGAACCCAGCAGGAATGGCTCCCATCGTGGTCAGCACATCAACAGTGTTTATCTGCTGAAGATGCTAAAAACAAATTGATTCGCTGTTTTCATTCATGTTTCCCTCACCTCTACAGTATTGTCTTTATCATTATAGCAGCTGCAACCCAAAAAGGAAAGCACAGTGTACAGATGTCAGTGAAAAACACAGCAATTTACCCCCAAGTTCCTAAGAGGAGGCCTTCACTGAATCCTGGCATCCCCCAAGGACCTAAGCCTCAAGCTGTGCCCAGTGGGCTGAGCCCTGTGCTCCTGCACATCCTTCATCAAAATGTCCCCCCTCCTGTCCCGCCCCTCAATGTACTGCCATGTAACAGATGAGTTAATATCATAAACTCACATGCACTGACAATGGCTTTTTTTGTATATATGTGTACACCACACACACACAAACGCACACAAACACATTCACAAGCATGTCCATGTGAGACCCAGGGTAAAAAGTCAGAAAGAATAATTACTAAGCTGTTAATGGTGATTATTTATGGGAGGAGTGAATTTTCATTTTTCTATGTAATTTTTAAGTGATAAGATTATGAATAATTTCTTACTTTTTGAGGTTTCTGGAATTTTTCCTACTAACTAAAATTTAACAGCAGTCTTTACCTAAATGATAGAAAATGCAGGCAGAATCAGTGAGAGAGATTACCAAGCCCTCAAATCTACTCTTCTTACAGAAAAGACCTGATGGGGAATGCTGGTTGGAGCAGAGGCTCACTAACCAGAAGCACATGTTTCATGCTCTGTCCGTCCAGGCCTGCACCCTGTCTCACATCCAATGCTCTCTTCCAAAGCCCCATCCTGTTTTGATGAACTCTAGCAGAACTGTTAGGTAACAGAGTGAGACATCATTGACAAGACAGGAGGTACCAACCTCTGAGAGAGCTTTTTGGACTGCACTCCAGTGAGAATCAGTTCTGGAAGACAAAACAGTAACGTGAATGCACAGATAGTCATGCTTATTCACTTGGTTAGACAACTTCATTAATCAAAGAACAAAGTACATAATAACTATCAGTAAGTCCTTTTTTTCCTTTTCCAAAACCGTGAGAGAAAAGGTTTTTGGGTGTGTTTGTTTGTTTTTTAGGGAGAGGAAAGAGAGAGGGAGAATATCAGTTTGTTGTTCCAAACAAATATCAGTTTGTTGTTCCAAGTTATGCATTCATTGGTTTTTCTTTTTCTTTTTCTTTTTTAATATATTTTATTGATTTTTTACAGAGAGGAAGAGAGAGGGATAGAGAGTTAGAAACATCGATGAGAGAGAAACGTCGATCAGCTGCCTCCTTGCACACCCCCTACTGGGGATGTGCCCGCAACCAAGGTACATGCCCTTGACCGGAATCGAACCTGGGACCCTTCAGTCCGCAGGCCGACGCTCTATCCACTGAGCCAAACTGGTTTCAGCTCATTGGTTTTTCTTGTATGTGCCCTATCGGGGACTGAACCCACAACCTTGGCCTATCGGACGATGCTGTAACCAACTGAGCTACCCAGCCAGGGCTGTCAGTAAGTTCTGAAAACCTAACATTATCCAGATGTAGCCAAGAAAGAACAATCACAAAATTAAAGTAGCAATGATCTTTAAGCAAACAGTAATATGAAAAGCACTGTTCACAAACTGCAAGTTGTCTCTTACCAAAAAAATCTTGAGTTATTTACAATGACAAAAATAAACAAAGTTTCCCAAACCTTTAATTTATTTTACTTGGCTATCCCCTCAGGCCTTGGTACCTATGCTCAGCTTGTGCTCCTTGTGCTATCTCTTCCGCCACCTCCACATCGCCTTCACTGCCTTCTTCACTTGACTCGTGGCCTTCTTTATGATGGGGCTGAAAAATGATTGAAACATAAGGCACTTTTCTTACCTAATGCAAAAATCAACCAATACAATGACTTTCAGAGAGACTTGAGTGTAGATGGGAATTTACATGAGGGGCATATAAAAAATCAGTGGGAAGAAGATTTCAACATGTGGTTGATCGTTTGGAAAATTACAAGGATAGAGGTAAAGAGAAAGTTTAATCAAAATACATTCCAGATAGAATTTATTCAAATGAAAAAAAAAGGAAGGAAAGGTACAAACAAAAGAACTCAAACAGCATTAGGAGAAAATAATCCTGAGATGGAGAAGCCATTTCCAATTATGATGCCCAAACCAGAAATCATACATGAAAAGAAACACTGACAGACTTAGCTACATAAAAAATAAATGTGGTTGAAAGTCAACAAAGAAAACACCTGTTACAAATTTTCAAGAGTTAATATCCTTATTATTGAAATATTACAAAAATGCCAATACATCAGTAAGAGTTTTAAAAATCCCTTATAAAAGCCGAAACCGGTTTGGCTCAGTGGATAGAGCGTCGGCCTGAGGACTGAAGGGTCCCAGGTTCGATTCCGGTCAAGGGCATGTACATTGGTTGCGGGCACGTCCCCAATGGGGGATGTGCGGGAGGCAGCTGGTCGATGTTTCTCTCTCATCGATGTTTCTAGCTTTCTATCCCTCTCCCTTCCTCTCTAAAAAATCAATAAAATATATTTTAAAAAATAAAAAGAAAATAAAAATCCCTTATAAAAATGGTCAAAAGAACTGAAAAGGCAATTTACAAAGAAGAAACAGAAAAGGTCATAAAGCATATGACATGAAGCTCAGGTCCATGAATGCAAATCAAAACAATCACAAGCCCTGCTGGTGTGGCTCAGTGGTTGAGCATCTACCTATAAACCAGGAAGTTACAATTCAATTACCGGTCAGGGCACATGCCCGGGTTGTGGGCAATCCCCAGTAGGGAGCATGCAGGAGGCAGCCAATCAATGATTCTCTCTCATCATTGATGTTTCTGTCTCTCTCTCCCTCTTCCTTCCTCTCTGAAATCAATAAAAATATCTTTTAAAAAACAATCACAAGCCTTTTTTGCCATCACAGCGGCAGGAAGACTGGTGATGGCCATGACTGCAAATGTGTGGGAAGCATGTTCTCTTGACACTGGGGTGGAGAACAAGTAGGCCTAACTTTCTGAAAGGCAAAACAGCAAATTCAGTCAAATGTAAAGGTCAAGCCCTTTGAACCAGCACTGAGCACCTGGGGCTCCACCAGGGAACAAGCAGGGAGTCTACAAACCCACCTGACAGACGGGGCTTCACAGAGGCTGCGGGGGGTCTGCTGCTGAACCTCCACATCCTCCTTTCTTTTTTAAAAAATATATTTTATTAATTTTTACAGAGAGAAAGAGAGAGGGATAGAGAGTTAGAAACATCGATGAGAGAGAAACATCGATCAGCTGCCTCCTGCACACTCCCTACTGGGTATGTGCCCGCAACCAAGGTACATGTCCCTTGACCGGAATCGAACCTGGGACCCTTGAGTCCGCAGGCCGACGCTCCATCCACTGAGCCAAACCGGTCAGGGCCACCGCCTCCTTTCTAACAGAATCCCTCACTTAGGCAAGGAGCCAGCAGAGAGACTATAGTTTCCAAGCCCTTCTTGCTGCTAGACGTTGAAAAGAACTGGAAATAGTCTTAAAAAGATGGAAGTTTGGGCGTTTTGACATCTTGTTCCCTTTCCTTCTCTTTTACTGTTGGGAACTGTTAAAAGATCTAGCAGTCGACTTAACCTACAGAGACACCCCTGGGAGAGCTGCCCCCACTGCCCAGAGGGAAACATTAGATGGGGCCTCACTACCTCCACCTTCTGCCAAGCGCGAGAGAAATCTGTTTCTATCTAACTTAAGCCACTATTTGGGGATCTCCTGTAACTCAGAATGGAAGCTAACCATAGCTTCTTCACCACAAAATTGATAGCTGTGATAGGCAGAAACAACCTGAATGTCCACCTGTGAAGCTGGAAGACACTGCTGCCATTGAAAATATGAGGCAGACCCACTGTGGGATAGGACAGCCACTCGCCGCCTGTAGCTGCTGCGACTCCTCCAAAATGAGATGCACTATTTACCGGTAAGTGTAAAATACACACAGGAATTCGAACTTAACATAAAAAATAATTTTTTACTATTGATCAGATGTTGAAATGGTATTATTTTTGATATGTTGAATAATATACAATATATTATTAAAAACCATATCACCTGTTTCTTTTTTACTTTTTTAAATATGTGGTATAGTGAAAAATATATATTTGGTCTTTATTCCCAGTTCTTGGCAAGAGTTCCTAAAACCCTTGGAATGTCCTGACTGACAGAAGTGTCCTGTTCTTCATAACCATACTTGAGTCTATGCTAATGCGGTGATGGGAGGGGGTGCTATTTGCCAGAGAAACCAACCCTGTGATTAGAGGACTGGAACTTTCACCACACACCCCGCCCCCTCCCCCCACCCTACTCCCTACCCCGCTTCAGGGAAGGGACAGGAGCTGGCGAGGGAATTCAGTCACCAATGGCCAAGGCTTTAATCTCATGTCCACATAATGAAACCTCTATAAACCCCCTAAAGATTGGGGTTTAGGGAGCTTCCAGGCTGGTGACCACTTCCAAGTGCTGGGGGGGAATGGCACACAGAGCGGGCATGGAAGTCCCAGGTCCCAGTCCCTTCACCTCCCACACCCTGGGCACCTCTTCCTGAGTCAGGTCCTTCATAATAACCTGATAAACACAAGTAAGCTG
The DNA here is from genome assembly GCF_027574615.1 of Eptesicus fuscus. Lineage (NCBI taxonomy): Eukaryota > Metazoa > Chordata > Mammalia > Chiroptera > Vespertilionidae > Eptesicus > Eptesicus fuscus. The sequence goes on from NC_072488.1 coordinate 58,977,293, forward strand.
TTTTCCTGAGGTCTGTGAGTCCCTCTAGCAAATTCTCAAACCTGAGGAGGGCTGTGGAAACCACTGAATTTATAGCTGTTACTCACAAATACAGGAGTCTCCCAGGACTTGAGACTGGCATCTGAAATAGGGCAATTTGTGGGCTGAGTCCTTACCTGGGGGGTCTGCTAATTCCAGAAGTTAGCGTCAGAACTGAATTGAACTGTTGGACCCCTGGTTGGTTTCAGACAATTGGTGTGGAAAACAACACATATTTGGTTTCAGGGGAACCACATAGTTGTTTAAAAGTGGTGTCAGGGGGGAAAAGACATCTCAGTGTGGTTAATAGAAAAATCTTAATTATATTTATAGTTTGCATTAGATTGCTATTAAACAACACCGATCCCAACAGATTATCTATGCGTATTGTCACAGAAAATGACCATGCTATTTCATGAAATATGAAAAACAATAGGTCACAAACATGAATGTAGAGTATGTTCATAAGCTAGTTGGGATCCTATATGCGTGCAAGTAAACACAAAGTTAACTGTGGTTTTGCTTTACAACAAATAATAAACCTCGATTAACTTTTATGACCAGCACGAACCCACACAGCATCTTGATTGTGAGCTGACATTGTAGGGCTCACCTGCATGAGAACACTCACAGGTCCCAGGACTGTTAGCACACAGTATTTCCCCATGCTCTCTCCCTCAAAATTAAAGTGAATTCTACACATCAAGTCATTCAATAGTAAGTTGATCCAAGAATACAGCTTAACTTTTATGAAAAATGAAAAGGTGTTGAAAGAGGAAAAGGAAAGAATAAGCAAAAATACTAACCTCCACGTAGGTTCTGGGAACGAGACCTTTGTTTCCTTTGGCATTTTTAGCCATCCACCAACCATCAGGGTGTTTTTCAATTATAAGGAGAATTTCCCCTTTCTTAAAGAAAAACAAAGTAAAAAAATTGTAATTAAATTTTACTCTTAAAATAAGAATTACCAACATTAAAACTATTTTTAAAAATATAATGAAGGATAAAAATCATATGATCGTATCAATAGATGCAAGAAAAGCATGTGACAAAATGCAGCACCCACTTATTTCTTTTTTAATTTAATAAATCTTTATTGTTCAGATTATTACAATTGTTCCCTTTTTCCCCCCATAGTTACCCTACACCTTGTTCCCACCCCACCCTCTGCCCTTACCCCTGCCCCACTGTCCTCATACATAGGTGTGCGATTTTTGTCCAGTCTCTTCCCGCACCCCCCACACCCCATTCCCCCCGAGAATTGTCAGTTCACCAATTTATTCTGTTCATCCAATTTTTTTCACTTGATTTTTAGATTCACTTGTTGACAGATATGTATTTATTGTTCATAATTTTTATCTTTACCTTTTTCTTCTTCTTCCTCTTCTTCTTAAAGAATACCTTTCAGCATTTCATATAATACATTTTTGGTGGTGATGAACTCCTTTAGCTTTTTCTTATCTGTGAAGCTCTTTGTCTGACCTTCAATTCTGAATGATAGCTTTGCTGGGTAGAGTAATCTTGGTTGTAGGTTTTTTTTATTTTTATTTTTTTTTTAATTTCTTTATTGATTAAGGTGTCACATATTTGTCCTCATCCCCCCATTCCCATTCCACAACCCTCCCCACAGATGCCCCAACCCCCTGTTGAACTTAACCGTTGGGTAGGCTCATATGCATGCACACAAGTCCCTTGGTTGATCTCTCCCCCCTCCTCCCAACCTTCCCTATCCTCCCTCTGAGGCCCGATAGTCCGATCGATGCCACCTTGTTTCTGGTTCTGTTCTTGTTCCTCAGTCTATGTTGTTCATCATTTCCCCTAGATGAGCGAGATCATATGTCACTAGAGATATACTTATAAGAACTGAATGTGAGACGAGCAATAATAGTTATGCTGACAGGCAAATGAATCAGTCTGTAGTGAGTTTCGTTCTGGACCAACAGTTCTTTAGAGACCCAATTTCAATGTCCACCAGTTTCTTATGTGTACATGTCAGCACTGACCCCTCTGCTCTGGATGGTGGACAAATGGTGGTAACGGAGGTCCGACTCCCTCTGGTTTGGTCTCGGCCGGACCCAGGGGCACGGCTTCACCCGGACTAAGGGGCACGTGGCCTCACCCAGACCCAAGGGGCGTGTGGCCTCACCCGGGGACAGGACCCAGCCTCACCCGGATGGATCCAGGGGCACACGGCCTCACCCGGACCCAGGATCCGGCTTCACCCGTACCCAGGGGCGCAAGGCCTCACCTGGACCCAGGAGCACATGGCCTCACCCGGGCCCAGGGACCCAGCCTCATCTGGGTCCAGTGGCGCATGGTCTCACCTGGACCCAGGGGCGCGTGGCCTCACCCGGGGCCAGGGACCCAGCCTCACCTGGGTCCAGGGGCGCAAGGCCTCACCTGGACCCAGGGGCGCGTGGCCTCACCCGGACCCAGGGGCGCGTGGCCTCTCCCAGACCCAGGGGCGCGTGGCCTCACCAGGACCTAGGTGCACGAAGCCTCACCCGGATCCAGGGACACATGGCCTCACCCGGACCTAGGTGCGCGAGGCCTCACCCAGATCCAGGGACACATGGCCTCACCCGGACCCAGGGGCGCGTGGCCGCTCCCAGACCCAGGGGCGCGTGGCCTCACCCGGACCCAGGAGAACGTGGCCTCACCCGGACCCGGGACCCAGCCTCCCCGGATCCAGGGACACATGGCCTCACCCGGACCCGGGGGCGCGTGGCATCTCCCAGACCCAGGGGCGTGTGGCCTCACCCGGGCCTAGGTGCGCGAGGCCTCACCCGGATCCAGGGACACATGGCCTCACCCGGACCCAGGGGCGCGTGGCCTCTCCCAGACCAGGGGCGCGTGGACTCACCCGGACCTGGGTGCGTGAGGCCTCACCTGGACCTGGGACCCAGCTTCACCTGGATCCAGGGACACATGGCCTCACCCGGACCCAGGGGCGCGTGGCCTCTCCCAGACCCAGGGGCACGTGGCCTCACCCGGACCTAGGTGCGGGAGGCCTCACCCGGATCCAGGGACTCATGGCCTCACCCGGACCCGGGGGCGCGTGGCCTCTCCCAGACCCAGGGGCACGTGGCCTGACCCGGGCCTAGGTGCGCGAGGCCTCACCCGGATCCAGGGACACATGGCCTCACCCGGACCCAGGAGCGCGTGGCCTCTCCCAGACCAGGGGCGCGTGGACTCACCCGGAACTGGGTGCGTGAGGCCTCACCCGGACCTGGGACCCAGCCTCACCTGGATCCAGGGACACATGGCCTCACCCGGACCCAGGAGCGCGTGGCATCTCCCAGACCCAGGGGCACGTGGCCTCACCCGGACCTAGGTGCGCGAGGCCTCACCCAGATCCAGTGACTCATGGCCTCACCCGGACCCGGGGGCGCGTGGCCTCTCCCAGACCCAGGGGCACGTGGCCTCACCCGGGCCTAGGTGTGCGAGGCCTCACCCGGATCCAGGGACACATGGCCTCACCCGGACCCGGGGGCGCGTGGCCTCTCCCAGACCCAGGGGCACGTGGCCTCACCCGGGCCTAGGTGCGTGAGGCCTCACCCGGATCCAGGGACACATGGCCTCACCCGGACCCGGGGGCGCGTGGCCTCTCCCAGACCCAGGGGCACGTGGCCTCACCCGGACCTGGGTGCGTGAGGCCTCACCCGGACCCGGGACCCAGCCTCACCCAGATCCAGGGACACATGGCCTCACCCGGACCCGGGGGCGCGTGGCCTCTCCCAGACCCAGGGGCACGTGGCCTCACCCGGACCTGGGTGCGTGAGGCCTCACCCGGACCCGGGACCCAGCCTCACCCAGATCCAGGGACACATGGCCTCACCCGGACCCGGGGGCGTGTGGCCTCACCCGGATCCAGGGACACATGGCCTCACCCGGACCCGGGGGCGCGTGGCCTCTCCCAGACTCAGCGGCACATGGCCTCACCCAGGCCTAGGTGCGCGAGGCCTCACCCGGATCCAGGGACACATGGCCTCACCCGGACCCAGGGGCGTGTGGCCTCTCTCAGACCCAGGGGCGCGTGGCCTCACCCAGGTGCGGGACCCAGCGTCATCCGGGTCCAGGGGCACATGGCCTCACCCGGACCTGGCATCCAGCTTCACCCGGACCCAGGGGCACATGGCCTCACCCGGACCCGGAATCCGACTTCACTTGGACCCAGGGGCACGTGGCCTCACCCAGACCCAGGGACGAAAGGCCTCACCTAGACCCAGAGGCGTGTGACCACACCCGAGCCCAGAAGCGCGCAACCTCGCACGCACCCGGGTCCCAGCAGGGTTTCGTCTTCTTGATCCCAATTCCTGTTGGTCAATTCCCTCTCAGCAATTCCATCGGCCATTTTCCCAGAGCTCCAGGATGGATGCCGCAGAACTCGTTGGGCGGCGGGCTCGGCGAAGCTCCGGTGTGCCCGGTGCACGGCGGCGGGCTGGTCCGGTGTCGCTGCGTCGGCCCTTGGGTCTGCAGCGGTGGCTGGTCGCCGAGCGTGCACACCTGGCCGCTTCCGTGGCATTGAGATTCTTGAAGGACTCAGAGGTCAGCAAGCGCGGAGTCTCCCACCCCATGTCTCCCAGGGGCTCGTCTGACCGTGCTCGGCAGCCAGTGGAGCCATCCCCTCAGCCGGAGACCACCAGGGGAACTGCGCCGAGCACGGTCCAGGCCGCCATTGTGTCGCCTGAGCCGTAGTTCTTAAAGTGTGGTCTTTGGGTCACCGGCATCAGCATCATCCCGCATACCCTTCTTTTATTCTAGTTGTAGAGCATCCGCTCAGCCAGCCCTCTGGTGGTTCTGGATGGTGTCTGCTCTGCTCTCCCATCGTAGTCTCAAAGTTGTTGTGGTAGGCAACGATCAGGCTTCCGCCCTATGCCTCCATCTTGTTTCTCCTTTGTATAGTTAAGTCTTGATTGTTGTTGGTGTCACTGGGAGGAATTGTCCTCCAGGCCAATTGGCCGTGAGGGCCCTCTTTGTCTATAAAGGAAGAGTTGCTGTGCAGGAGACACGTTTATGGGCCGGATCTTGGTGCCGCAAGGCTTTAGCGCTCACTGAATCTGCCTTTTGAATGTGTCCCTTATGCACGTGGTTGAAATCTGGTGTCATCTCACACAGACCACTAGATGCCCTCATTTCTGGGTCTCCAATGGAGTGTAGGTCAGCTACTGCCTGAAGCACTCAGCAGGGATTACAGCAAAAACTGTAGTTTCCTCCTCCTGTCTGAGTGGCCCTGGAGAGTTCATCTGGTCAAGCTGCCAGAGGGCAGGCCACCCACATGCACAAGCCGTTGCTTGGAGCGCAGGTGCGCCTGCAAGACTTGCGGGGCGGGTCTTCAAAACGTGCGGGGCGGGTCCCAGGGCGGGGCGGGGTCTCGGGGCGCCAACAGGCCATGGCGTGGCGAACGCAATGGCTGCAAGTCTGCTCCTTCTGCCTTCCACGTTTCTAAGCCCCCTCGTTCCGCACTCCAGCGCAGCAAACACTGATTGCTGGGCGCACATCCGCAAGAGTCCCGCCTCTCCCCGCAGGCGTCTGGGTCTCCTGCGCGTCCCCAGAAGCTGGATTTCAGGGTGATGGGGAGCTAATCTCCCCTAGGGTTGGAACAAAAGCCGCGTGTACCTTCCCCCACCACCAGCCTGACCCACGCGCCTCCGCACCTCATCCCCTCCGATTTCGCTGGTTTCCTCTTCCCTCTTAGCTGTAAATCTACCATTCAGCCATCTCTCCTGCAGTTCTGGGTGGCAGACGCTCTGTCCTCCAGTCGTGCCCCTGAAATTGCTGTGCGCGGCGCAGTTCGCAGTTCATTTGTTTAACTTTGCCGCCTTCCTGGTTCTCCTCCGCCAAAATGGCTAAAGGACTTGAATGTAAGATGGGAAATCCTAAGAATCCTCCAAATCGGTGTTGGCGGCCTCCGGGGCCCCGAGGATCTCCCTGGGCAGCTCGGCCAGGTCGGTGGCGCGGATGAGCCCCTCCTGCAGAAAGATGGTCTCTTCCTTCACCGAGAGCCGCTGCGCCGAGTCCGAGTCCGCGGCCGCCATCACAGCAGCTGCCGCAGCGCCCACGAGCCCATGGCTCCGGCTGCGGTGCTGACTGAGAGGAGCAGCCGCCCGGTCTGGGGAGACGCGAGCAGCCGTCGCCTCCCTCACCAGTACATGTTTTAGTTGTATTTCCGAAACTGCCATGCGAGGCAACAGATCAGCCTTTCACCTCCGCCGCCATCTTGCCGCCCACCTTCTTGGTTGTAGGTTCTTGCTATTCATCACTGTGAATATTTCTTGCCACTCCCTTCTGGCCTGCATAGTTTCTGTTGAGAAATCAGCTGACAGTCGTATGGGTACTCCCTTGTAGGTAACTGTCTTTCTCTTGCTGCTTTTAAGATTCTCTCTTAGTCTTTTGCTCTTGGCATTTAATTATGATGTGTCTTGGTGTGGTCCTCTTTGGATTCCTTTTGTTTGGGGTTCTGTGTGCTTCCTGGATTTGTAAGTCTATTTCTTTCACCAGGTGGGGAAAGTTTTCGGTCATTATTTCTTCAAATAGGTTTTCAGTATCTTGCTCTCTCTCTCTTCTTCTGGCATCCCCATAATTCGGATGTTGGCAGGCTTGAAGTTGTCCCAGAGGCTCCTTACACTATCTTCATATTTTTGGATTCTTTTTTTTTTCTTTTCCGGTTGAGTGTTTTTTGCTTCTTTGTATTTCAAATCTTTTACATGATTCTTGTGATCCTCCACTCTGCTGTTAGATCTCTGTATAATATTTTTTATTTCAGTCAGTGTATGTTTAATTTCTACTTGGTTCTTTTTCATATCCTTGAGGGTCTCGCTAAATTTATTGGCCTTTTCTAGAAAATTCTTGTAAAACCTTATAACTGTGGTTTTTAACTCTATATCCAGTCATTTGCTTTCCTCCATTTCTTTCATTTGTGATCTGTTTCTTTGTCTCTGCATTTTGGCTGCTTCCCCAAGTTGATAGAGTGGCTTTGTGTGCTAGGTGTCCTATAGGGCCCAGTGGCTCAGCCTCCCCAGTTACCTGAGATGGACACTCTTGGTGCACCCCTTTGTGGGCTGTGTGCACAGTCTTGTTGTAGTTAAGCCTTGATTGTTGTTGGTATCACTGGGAGGAATTAGCTGTGAGATTCAGCTGTGTCCTCGCTGGGAGAACTTCTGTGCTGAAGACACCCTTATGAGATAAGACTTGCAAAAGCCTCTGTACTCAGCTTGGATGGGGCAGAGTCTCAGGATGGAGCAGACAGCCTTGGCTTCCCATCAGCCCTGCCCTAATAGACCCCTGGGTCTCAGTGTCCTGTGATAATCACTGCACACACCTCTGAGAGAAAGCCGCCCTCAAGTTTTACCCGCTGCCAGACAGTCCAGTTTCTCCCCGAATGAGTCTGGGTCCCCAGAGTCTCGCCCGGAACTGGAGTTCAGTGCAGTCGGGAGCTTTTGTCTCCCTCCAGCTTGAGAAAGCCAGCCTCATACTCAGTACTCAGTTGCCTGCCCTCTCAGCGCGCGCGTCTCTGGACCTCAGCCTTTTGCAGTTCCTCTGAGTCTCAGTGTGCTTTTCTCTTTCTTGACAGTCCAGTTTCACCCGGTATGAGTCTGGGTCCCCAAAGTCTCGCCCAGAACTGGAGTTCAGGGCAGTTGGGAGCTTTTGTCTCCCTCCCGCTTGAGAAAGCCAGCCGCACACTCAGTTACCAGTCCTCTCCATGCGCACGTCTCAGTACCTCTGCCTCCTGCAGCTCCTCTGAGTCTCAGTGTGCTTTTCTCCTTCCTTCTAGTTGTAGAATTTCCACTCAGCCAGCTTTCCTGTGGTTCTGGATGATGTCCGTTTTGTCTTTTTGTTGTAGTTTTGAAATTGTTGTGCGAGGCAGCAGTTTAGGTGTTTACCTATGCTGCCATCTTGGTTTCTCCCCCCAGCACCCACTTATGATAAAAGCTTTCAGCAAAGTGGGAATAGAGGGGACATATCTCAACAGATATGACAAACTCACAGCCAACATCATACTCAATGGGAAAAACTAAAAGCATTTCCCTTAAGATCAGGAACAAAACAGGAATGTACACTTTTACCACTCTTATTCAACATAGTACTGTAAGTCCTAGCCACAGCAATCGGACAAGAAGAAATAAAAGGCATCCAAATTGGAAAGGAAAAAAGAAAACTGGCATTATTTGCAGGTGACATGATACTGCATGCAGAGAACCCTAAGATTCTACCATAAAACTACTAGAACTGATAAATTAATTAAGTAAAGTAGCTGGACACAAAATAAATATTCAGAAATCAGTTGTATTAACCAACTAAAGGCCCAGAGTACAAAAATCATGCACTGGAGTTGGGGGGGGGGGCGGTCCCTCAGCCCGGCCTGTGCCCTCTTGCAGTCTGGGACCCCTCAAGGGATGTTCGCGTGCTGTCTTAGGCCCATTCCCCATAGCAGTCTGACATTCCTCTCACAGTCCGGGACCCCTCGCTCCTCACCCCCAACCTGCTCACTGCTCCTTCCTTAGCACTGCCATGGAGGAGGGAGAGGCTCCCATTACCACTGCTGCACTTGCCTGCCATAAGCCCAGCTTCTGGCTAAGCAGCGCTGTAGAAGTGCACTGACAACCAGGGGGCAGTTCCTGCATTGAGAGTCTGCTCCCTGGTGGTCCATGTGCATCATAGTGACCGGTCATTCTGGTCATCCCACCGTAATGGTCGCTTAGGCTTTTATTATATACTTAAGGTCCAGTGCACAAAATTCGTGCACTGGTAGGGTCCCTAGCGGTTGCCAGCAACCAGCCAGGGCCTCCCTCCCTTCCCCTGGCCAGCCTTCCCCTTCTTCCTGGAAGAACTCTGATTGAGGGGACAATTTGCATACTATGCTTTTACTATATACGACTAGTAGACTAGAGGCCCAGTGCACGACATTCGTGCACTGCGGGGGTGGGGGGGCTGCGTCCCTCAGCCCAGCCTGCACCCTTTTGCATGCAGGAGCCCTTAGGGGATGTCTAACTGATGGATTAGGCCCGCTCCCCACAGGGAGCCTAAGCTGCAGTCAGACATCCTTAGCACTGCTGCAGAGGCAGGCCACTGCGCTCTCCAGCCATCATCCTAGCTTGTGGCTGAACAGCACTCCCCTTGTGGGAGCACACAGACCACCAATGGGAAGCTCCTGCATTGAGCATGTGCCCCCTGGTGGTCAGTGTGCATCATAGTGATCAGTCGTTCCACCGTTAGGTCTATTTGCATATTACCCTCTTATTATATAGGACTAGAGTCCCAGTGCACAAACTCATGCATGGGTGAGGTCCGGCTGGCCTGCCCCTATGTGGGCCCATTGGGCCTGGCCAGCAGGGGGGAGGGACCATGGGCAGTTGGTCGGCTGCCCCCACCCCTGATCAAGGGGGTCCGTTCAGGGGCAGGGACAGCTGGGGGGAGGGGCCATGAGCGATTGGCTGGTTGGCCCGCCCCCAATCAGGGTGTTAGGGGCCAATCATGGGGGTGCCGGCCAGAGTGGGGGGTGATGAGGGCCCGGATGAGGCCGGTTGGCTGCTGCAGTGTGTGTCATAACCACCAGTCATTCCGGTCGTTCCGGTCATTGCGTAATTCTGGTCACTGGGCTTTTAGATAGATAGATAGATAGATAGATAGATAGATAGATAGATAGATAATAGATAGATAGATAATAAACTATCAGAAAGGGAAACTAAGAAAGTAATCCCATTTACAATTGCATCAAAAAAATAACTAGAAATAGCCCTAGCCAGTTTGGCTCAGTGTGTAAAGCATCAACCTGTGGACTGACGGATCGCGGGTTCAGTTTTGGTCAAGGACACATGCCTTGGTTGTGGGCTTGATCCTCAGTGTGAGGCATGCAGAAGGCAGCCAATCAATGATTCTCTCTCATCATTGATGTTTCTAACTCTCTCTCCCTCTCCCTTCCTCTCTGAAATCAATAAAAATATTTTAAAATTTTTTTTAAATAACTAGAAATAAACTTAACAAAGGAGGTAAAAGACCTGTACTCAGGAAATTATTAGAAAATGAATAAGATACAAATAAATGGAAGCATATATTGTGCTCATGGATAGGAAGAATTAATATTGCTAAAATGTCCATACTACCCAAAACAATCTGTAGATTCAATGCAAGCCACATCAAAATACCAATGGTGTTTTCCACAGAAGTAGAACAAAAAAATCCCAAAATTTATTTGGAACCACAGAAGACCCCAAATACCCACAGCAATCTCAAGGGGGCAGGAGGGGGCAGAAACAAAGTCAGAGATACACCTGATATCAAACTATAATACAAGGAAGAACAATTTTTTTAAAAAAGAAAACACATTAAAAGAAACTATCCTACAAGGTATATTAATAAAAATAACATGGGCCCGGCTGGCATGGCTCAGTGGTTGAGCATCAACCTAAGAACCAGGAGGTCACAGTTCGATTCCAGTCAGGGCACATCTTGGGTTTCAGCTTGATCCCCACTGGGGGCGGCAGGAGGCAGCTAATCAATGATTCTCTCTCATCATTGATGTTTCTATCTCTCTTCCCCTCTCCTTCTCTGAAATCAATAAAAATATATTTTTAAAATAATAATATCATGGTACTGGCATAAAAATAGACACATAGATCAATGGAACTGAATAGAAGGCCTAGAAATAAATATTAATTGACTATACGGTCAATTAATATATGACAAAGGAGGCAAGATCACACAGTAGGGTAAAGATAGTCTATTCAATAAATAGTGTTGGGAAAAGGACAGATACATGTTAAAAAATGAAACTACACCACCTTCTTACACCATACACAAGAATAAACTCAAAATGGATTAAAGACTTAATTGTTAGCCTTAGCTGGTTTGGCTCAGTGTTGGCCTACACACTGAAGGGTCCTGGGTTCAATTACAATCAAGGGCAGATGCCTGGGTTGTGGGTTCAATCCCCAGTAGGCAACATGCAGGAGGCAGCCAATCAATGATTCTCTCTCATCATTGATGCATCTATCTCTCTCGTCCTCTCTGTTCCTCTCTGAAATCAATAAAAATATATTTTTAAAATAATAATAAATACAGGAGAATATTTTTTTAAAGACTTAAATGTTAGACTCAAAACCATAAAAATCCTAGAAGAAAACATAGGCAGTAAAATCTTGGACATTTCTCAGAGTGATTATTTTTCTGATATATTGCCTCAAGCATGGGAAAAATAAATAAGTAAATAAATAAATAAATGGGACTACATGAAATTAAAAAGGTTTTGTACAGAAAAGAAAACCATCAACAAAATGAAAAGACAACCCACTGAAGGAAAACATCTTTGCCCATACATCTGATACGGGGTTAATATCCAACATTTATAAAGAACTTATGAAAATCAATACCAAAAAACAATCCAATTAAGAAATGGGCAAAGGACTTGAATAGACAATTCTCTAAAATGGACATACAGATGGCCAATAGACATATGCAAAGATGCTCAATGTCACTAATCATCAAAGAGATGCAAATTAAAACCACAATGCAAATTAAAATCTCACACTTGTCTGAATGGCTAACATCAATAAATCAACAAACAAGTGTTGGTGAGGATGTGGAGAAAAGGGAACCCTTGTGTACTGTTGGTGGGAATGCAGAGTGGAAAACAGTATTTTTTCTCAAAAAATTAAAAATGTAACTACCTTTTGACCCAGAAATTCCACTTCTGGGTATATATCCAAGGAAACCCAGAGCACTAATTTAAAAGAATATATGAACCCCTATGTCCACTGCAGCATTATTTATAATAGCCAAAATATGGAAGCAACCCAAGTACCCATCAATAGATGAATGGATAAAAAAGCTATAGTACATATATATAATGGAATATTACTCAGCCATAAAAAAGAACAAAATCTTACCATTTGCAATAGCATGGATAGATGTAAAGGGCATTGTACTAAGTAAAATAAGCCAGTCAGAGGAAAAAAAACCACCTATCTGATTCCACGTATATATGGAATCTAAAGAACAAAATAAATAAACAAACAAAATTGAAACAGACTCATAGACACAGAGAACCGACTGATGGTTGCCAGAGGAGAGAGGATTCGGGGTACTAGGTGAAAAAAGTGAAATAGGATTAAGAAGTACAAAGTAATCATTACAAAATAGTCCTGGGATATAAAGTAGAGCATAGGAAACATAGGCAATAATATTCTAATAACTAAGTACGGTGCCAGGTAGGCCACTGAAATATCAGGTTGGCCACTTTGTAAAGGATATGACTGTCTGACCACTATGCTGTACATCTGAAACTAATACAAAAGAATACTGAATGTAAACTGCAATTGAAAAATTAAATTAACAAAAAGTCTTAAAAGGATAATAAATAAATAAAATAAAAAGTAGAAGAGTATTATTACTTTTACCATTTTGCTACCATGTAACTTTGGTAACAATTTCACATGACTACTGCTTATTAAATCATAACTATTACTTATTTAAATGGATTGAGTGTTCAAAAACTTAGTATCCGGAATATGTAACACAGGTACCCAGGTAGAATCTCCTTATTCTGTTAGATATGCAAATTGGTCCTGAGCTTAGGTTCTAGTCTTGTTTCTACCTGCCTTAAATGTAAGGTCCCCAGCCTGCTGAGCAGTAAAATCTCCAACAGCAATGTATTCTTCATCTGTTGCCTGCCACTGAGATTCATTTTCCTGTTTCTCTTCCTCATCCTCTTCCTCTTCCTCTTCCTCTTCTGTTTCTTCTTCCTCCTCACTACTTTCTTCACTTTCTTCTTTGTCAACATCGTTGTCTTCTTCATCTTCTTCAGCAAAATCATTATCTTCCTCTCTTTCGGTAAGTGCCTCAATTCTGCAAAAAAAATAATTCCATGACAAGGATCACTTGAAACAGAACTTAAGAAGAGATGAAGTATGAGTGTAACTTCTCTACATAGAAGAATTGGCCATATTTAAAACTAGCAAATAAAGAAAATAAGGAAAAAGCACGGCTAATAGTTTCTACCATCGAGCTAAGAATATGGGACTTGAAGGACTGAGTGGTGAAGGAATTATATGGCAGGAAGGTAAGTGACAGGGTAGAGCATGCGCTGGACTAGAGGCCAAGAGACTTGTAGTCTAGTCTTGGATTCATCCACTCAGCAAACTGCTTGAGCATTAGCACACAGTGCTTAGAGCACGGGCTCTGAGTTTAAATTCTGGCTCTACTCCTCCTTGATGAGGAATAACTGTGATTTACAGGCAGTAAATTATAAGATCTTCATTTCTCATTGATAAAGTGGAGATAATAATAGCACTTGCTTCATGAGGAGTATATGAGTTACTGACTCAGTGTTTGGAACAGTGTCTGCCCCACAGCAAGCTTGTAATAAAGGTCAGCGCTGAGGATGCTGGTCCGTGTCAGACACAGTGGCTACAAAGGTAAGTCAGACACAATGCCAGGTCCCCAAGGAGAATCTAGAAAATGGATAATTACTCTAGAGCTCAATAGGAACTAGCATGGAGGCAAACACAGGATGCTAAGGAAACACAAGAGGGGCACCTAACCTAGACCACATGGATGCAGATCAGGAAAGACTCAGAAATAGGTCTTGAGAGATGAGATGGAGTTAATCAGGTAAAAGGAAGTAGCAAGGAGGGGAGGGAGGGAGAAAGGAGGCTCAAGAACAGGGAACCTCAAGCAGGTCATGAATGGCAGGACAAGGCTTGGAGAAATGGGAGAGGTGAGGCTGCGAAGAGGTGAGCAGAATGCAGCCAGGTGAGCGCCACCTGTAAGGCAGTCCTAAGATGAAGTGAGGGAAGGGCAGCATCTGCTCCGCACTTTAGAAAGATGGCTACACGTGGGGAACAGACTGGAGGAAGGGCTAAAGGAAAGGTGGCTGTGAAGAGTGATACAGGGCCACAGTATGGACTAAGAAAACAGCAATAGGGAGGAAGAGAAGGACATTTTGGAAAGATATGAAGGAGGTAAAATGAAATGTGAGGGAAGGGAGAGGAGTTCAAATAATACTGACTGGGATAAGTTGCTAAATCTCTGAGTGTTACTTATTCATTCAACATTAGCAAAGTCATCAAATGTTTACAGAACACCTACTGTGTGACAGACACTGTGCTTGGGAAACAACAACAAAACAGAGGCCTTTGCTCTCCTACAGCTTACATTATAGAAGCTTGCCTTTAAAACGGTCATGTTTAGGAACTCATTTTATTGTTTATATTGGTTTTCTTAGCAACTTCTTTACCTTATTTAGTAGTGATTGCTCTAGGTTTTATAATATGCATCCCTAACTTATCATAGTCTAACCTGAATTAATATTACATTTCACCCAAAATGAAAGACCTTTAAGATGATATCTTCCCATGTACCCTGCCGGCCCTTTTAGCTACTCCTGTGCCTCTGTTGTCACATATTGACTTCTGCATAGAGTTGATCTTTATTATTTGCAGATTCCGTATTTGTAAATTCACCTACTTGCTAAAATGTATCTGGTAACCCCAATCAACACTTGCAGTGCTTCTGTGTTCATGCACAGATGAGTGCAAAGCAGCAAAAAATTCAAGTTGCCGGATGCACAGGCTCGCAGCTGAGGTTGAACAAGGCGATACTCTGCCTTCTTTCTTCAGCTCTTGGACTGAAAACAAGTATCCTTTTTACAGTCTATTTAGTGCCAGGAATTTTGCACTTTTGTGCCTTTTGTTGGCAATTTTGTCATTTAAAGTGGCCCCAAACATACTGCTGAAGTGCTGTGTAGTATTCATACAAAGACTACAGCAGAAAGGGTCAGATCTCATGGGAAGGGAAAAGAAGGGAAGTCACAACTTTGCCTTCAGGTAATTTATCATCTAGTTGGGGAACAAAGCCGAGATCTGAAAAGCTAAATAAACAAATGTATGAAAATACAGATGCTGCCTTTAATGTCAATGTTCATATGTAAAAAAAATTATTTGGATCGTCTACTTGCATACGTTCTCCTTTCATAACTTCTTTGAAAGCTGGAGGCAGAGACATGCGCTGCTTCCTGCTGGAGGGGAGGGAACAGCCTTTGCAAAGTTGAAAGGAACCTGATGGTGTAAACCAGTGGTCGGCAAACTCATTAGTCAACAGAGCCAAAATCAACAGTACAACGATTGAAATTTCTTTTGAGAGCCAAATATTTTAAACTTAAACTATATAGGTAGGTACATTGTTATTAACTTAATTAGGGTACTCCTAAGTTGGCCTTTGCTAAAAACTCAAGGGGCCAAAGAGCCGCATGTGGCTCGTGAGCCGTAGTTTGCCGACCACTGGTGTAAACAAACCAAATTTGTAGCAAGCAGAAAGGAACATATCAAGTATTCAGAGTCTTCAAATGCTGTTCCCTTATTTTTATGCTGTATCCTGGGAAAATGCTAAGGATGGAGGTACAAGGACTCTAGGACTCCCGCTGATTTCCAGTACTGAGAAGGACAAAGTAGCTGGTATTGGACTTAACCTTCTCACCAGAAACAGCTCTAAAATCTGGACAAATACACAACACGCTGTTTGACGTCACTGAACATCACCCAAGCAGCACTGCGGACTTCTGCATGACTCCTGGGCTCTCACACTGTCTACTGTGCTCTGTGACCAGTGTCCACTGATTATCCTGTTACGGCCACTTGTTTATATCTATATTGTTGTGTCTGTATCCTGCGTGAAACACTAAAACTGGTGACCTCATATCTGAAAGAAGGAAGGGAAGAAGCATACTCAGTTCTACTTTCTCTGCTTATGGACACGGCAAGTTCCTGCAGTTGGTGGGTCAGGTTGTCCAAGAGACTGAGCTCCTCCTCCTTTTTCTGATGATAGTTTCCAACAGGTGCAGGTTCATCGGCCTGGAGAGAACATGAGTCCATTTCACGGAAAAATGTATTTGTTTTCTATTGTATTTAACTTTAAAAGAAAAGACAACTCCTATACATGCTAGAAGACAAATTAAATAGCAGTATCAGAATAGGCCTCCCTTAGGTAAATAAGATGAAAAGAAATGTAAATGATTAGTTAGCATGTAAACCAAACGAAAAATTAAATTACTTGCTTTTTGTTTTGCTCTGCAGTGGGAAGGGCTACATCCCAGGCAGATGGCTTTGTCATGAAGTCGAGCCCCTCCCAAGCACCCCCGCCTGGGCAGTGAGATGGGAAAGCTGCTCCACCTCTGGAGCCTGTTTCCACATCTGGGAAACGGGTCCGCAGGTTCCCAAATGGAGAGTCAGTCTTCATGGAAACATCTGTGAAACAGATGTTCTGGGCTATCAGTGTCTGTAATACTTACTTTGTTTAATTTTTGAAGAGCATTTTTATTTTCATCGATTGCCTGTTTTAATTGGATACACCTAAATTTTTAAAAAGAGAGAAAAAATATTGATTTTTCTATTGTCAAAACAAAAAAGTTATTCTATAAAATCATACATAAGACTTTAAGCAGGCAAGGCAGTTAGTGATTATATGGCTTATGTTTAAAAATACACATGTAGCCCGGCTGGTGTGGCTCAGTGGTTGAATGTCGATCCATCAACCAAGAGGTCCCGTTTCAGGCTCAATCCCCGGGGGTGCAGAGCAGGAGGCAGCCAACTGATGATTCTCTCTCATCATTGATGTTTCTATCTCTCTCTCCCTCTCCTTTCTCTCTCTGAAATCATTAATAACATTTTTTAAACTGTAGAAAACCTTATATGAATAGACAAATATGTCATAAATATTCTAAATAAATAAACACATGTAAATAAAATGCACATGTAAATGCTTTTCCACCCATTAGCCTGGCATCCTCACAGCCCAGCTCTGAGGCACACAAATATGAAAATCAAAGCTCAGAAAGCTAAGTGACCCCAGGCTACAGGGTCCTGCCTCTACAATAAGGACAGCATCAGACTTGAAAATGCTTCTCCACCCACTCTAAAGTCCACAAGCCTAGGCCCCAGCCAAGAGGACACGAAGAATGAGGATAAGGCTCACAGGTAGTGTGCACCAAGCGGGATGCTAGGCAGTTCATAGGCATCGCCTCATTCGACCCTCAGAACCACCCTCCCTCCAGATGGAGAAAGTGAGGTTCTAAAAGGTGAGCACAGCCCGTCAATGGGAGAGTAACCACGCAGAGGCAGAGCAGAGGACCCCACAGTAGCCTCTTCCCATCACAGTGCACGTCCCCTTTGAACTTGACCTGTCTATTCACCTAGGGTTTAGGTATTCCACAGGCAGCTCATGGCATTTAGCTTAAGTCTTAGACATCCAAGTGAGAACTATAAATACAACCAAAAGTGGGCTACAGCAGGGGCTTGCTTTATATATTAGTACTAGAGGCCCAGTGCACAAAATTCATGCATGGGGGGGGTGTCTCTCAGCCCAGCCTGCACTCTCTCTAATCTGGCACCCCTCCTAACCGCTTGCCTGCCTGGCCTGCCTGATCGCCCCCTAACTGCTCCCCTGCCAGCCTAATTGACACCTAACTGCTCCCCTGCCGGCCTGATCGCCCACAACTGCCCTCCCCTGCCGGCCTGATCACCCACAACTGCCTTCCCCTGCCATGACCCGCCTCCTCCGCTGGGCCCCACCTCCACTGTGCACATGGCCATCTTGTGACAGCCATCTTGTGACAGCCATCTTGTGATGGCCATCTTGTGATGATGTGAGGGTGTGATGGGTGAGGGCATGATGCCACCTAGGCTATTATTAGTATAGATGTTATTTATATTATCATGTATTACATAAATTAAATCATGTCTATAACATCTAAGCTATAAAGAGGGAAATCAGTCTTAGGGCAATCCATGGTCTTTCTATTATGCAGGGAGAGAGAAAAGACACTAAGTTTAGATTTAGTTAAGGCCCTTCTATAAGTCTTTGACTATTAAATAAGCCTGATTACATACAGAAAGTCTGACAGTTAGCTCCCCTTTCTCTTACCTCACCCCTCTCTGCTCTCCCTCCTTACCTGGGCACTCTTCTCTAAAAAAAGTTAATAAATGACCTGGGGAGACTTCTAGGTGCTAAAGAACTTCCCTGTACACCAGGTAACAGCCCACCTACTCTGGCACTGAGGGCTCCTCAGGCTAAAGGCTTATTCCCAGCCCCTGCAAATCCCTGCCCACCCACAGAGAACTTCATTCTCAGCAGGAAGTACCAGTAGGAAGGAGACCTAGATATACAACAGTAGAAAAACCTATAAGGCTCTCTAGACTAATCAACCTAGTCCCTCATGTATAATAATCTATAATAATAAGAACATAATATGCTAATTAGACCAGACATCCTTCCGGAAGAAGCCAGGACTGCAAGAGAAGCCCGGGTCCCCGGTGCCTGCTGGCGGCCGAGGGAAGCCCAGGTCCCGGGTGCCAGAGGGAAGTCAGTGCTGGCAGCCGGGGGGGCGGGAGGGGAGGAAGGCCTACTCTTGCACGAATTTCGTGCATCAGGCCTCTAGTTCTTAAATAAAAATGGATAACCCAAGGACCACCAGATGTAATAAAGAAAACAAGCAACATGGAAGATAAAATTTAAGACTCACCAACATTAAAGACAACAGAGAACAGAAGAAAACTTTTTAAATATCTCCTAATCATGAAAGTAGTGAGATCATCTGAAAACAGGAACACGATGTTATGAAAAAGAGCAAGAAAAAACACTTATAAGGTGCCAATGTGTCTGCTAAAATCAAACATTCCATAGGAAGTTAAAGAAAAATCAAGAGAATCTCTCAGGCGAAAACAAAAAGACACAGAAACAAAAACTATTAATGGGGAAATAAGAGACCAAGAAAACAGTCCAGGAGGCTCCCTGACTCAAAGCTGTTTCAGGAAGAAAAAGACATACAAAAGTAAAAAACTTACCTTTTAATAAAAGAAAATCTCCTGGAGCTCATGAGCGACATGAGTTTTCAAACTAAAAAGATGCACTGGGCCCTGGCCAGGTGGCTCAGTAGGTTGGAGCATTGTCACATGCACCAAAATGCTGCCGGTTTGATTCCTGGTCAGGGCACATCCCTGGTCAGGGCGCATATGGGAGGCAACCAATCGATGTTTCTCTCTCTTCTCTGAAATCAATTTTTTAAAAACATATTGTCATGTGAGGATTTAAAAAAAAAAAAAAGACACAATGAATGTTGAGCAAGATAAAAACCACAGACATCATGATAAAATATCAAAACACCCAAGCTGAAGAGAGAAGCCAACAAGTCAGTTAGAAAGCAGTGGTCATCATCGCACCAAAAAAAAAACAATAATAATAAGATACCTAGGAATAAACTTAACTAAGGAGGTAAAAGACCTATACGCGGAAAACTACAAGACACTGAAAAAAGAGATAGAAGAAGACATAAACAGATGGAAGAACATACCATGTTCATGGATTGGTAGAATCAACATCATCAAAATATCCATACTACCCAAAGCAATCTGTAAATTCAATGCACTTCCCATTAAAATACCAACAGCATATTTCATAGACCTAGAACGAACTTTCCAAAAATTCATCTGGAATAAAAAAAGACCCCATATAGCTACAGCAATCCTGAGAAAGAAGAACAAAGTAAGTGGGATCTCAATACCAGATATCAAGCTGTATTATAAAGCCACTGTTCTCAAAACTACCTGGTACTGGCACAAAAACAGACATATAGATCAATGGAATAGAATAGAGAACCCAGATAGATACAGAGACAGTAAAGCATCAAACAGACTGTCAAATTACAGAGGGAAGGTTAGGGAGAGGTGGGGGAGATAAGAGATCAATCAAAGGACTTGTATGCATGCATATAAGCATAACCAATGGATGCAAAACTCTGGAGGGTGAGGGCATATATGGGAGTGGGGTGGGGGGTGGCAATGGTAAGATATGTACACATATAATTCCTTAATAAAAAAATTGGAAAAAAAAAGAATAGAAAACCCAGAAATCGATCCAAATCACTATGCTCAATTAATATTTGACAAAGGAGGCATGAACATACAATGGAGTCAAGACAGTCTCTTCAATACATAGTGTTGGGAAAACTGGACAGATACATGCAAAAGAATGAAACTAGACCACCAACTTACACCATACACAAAAATAAACTCCAAATGGATCAAGGACTTAAACATACGACAGGAAACCATAAAAATCCTAGAGGAATCCATAGGCAGCAAAATCTCAGACGTATGCCGAAACAATTTCTTCACTGATACTGCTCCTAGGGCAGTGGTCGGCAAACTGCGGCTGTCGAGCCACATGCGGCTCTTTGGCCCCTTGAGTTTTTAGCAAAGGCCAGCTTAGGAGTACCCTAATTAAATTAATAACAATGTACCTACCTATATAGTTTAAATTTAAAAATTTTGGTTCTCAAAAGAAATTTCAATCGTTGTACTGTTGATATTTGGCTCTGTTGACTAATGAGTTTGCCGACCACTGTCCTAGGGCAATGGAAACTAAAGAGAAAATAAACAAATGGGACTACATCAAAATAAAAAGCTTTTGGAGAGAGAAACCAAGATGGCAGCATAGGTTAAGCACCTAACCTGCAGCCTGGCACAACAATTTCAAGAATACCACTAAAGGTCAAAACGGACATCATCCAGAACCACAGGAAAGCTGGCTGACTGAAATGCCCACAACTAGAAGGAAAGAGAAAACCACAAGGAGTATCAGAGGAGCCGTAAAAGCCTGAGATATGGAGACACGTGCGGGGAGGACGGAGCCCGAGAAGATGGGGCGGCTGATGGCCTGGCCGGCGTTCTCTAGCGGGAAGGAGATAAAAGCTCCAGATTGCGCTGAACCCCAGCTCTGACTGCACTGAACCCCAGTTCGGGCGAGACCCTGGGAAGCCAGGCTCATGCTGGGGGAATCTGGGCTGTGGGGTGAAGGCACAGAGGAGCGGCGAAAGGCAGAGCTCCGGAGGCGCGCACATGAATGCACGCAGAGGACAAACTGTTGCCTGTGCCGCTGAATTGCCCTGGCGGGGAGGAGACAGGGGCTCCGGACCGTGCTGAACCCCAGTTCCGGCTGCGCTGGGCCCCGGCTCTGGGCGAGACCCTGGGAAGCCAGGCTCATGCTGGGGGAACCTGGGCTGTGAGGTGGAGACGCAGGGGAGTGGCGAAAGGCAGAGCACCAGAGGCGCGCACAGGAATGCGCGCAGAGGATGGTCTGTTGACTGTGCCGCTGGAGTGCCCTGGTGGGAAGGAGACAAAGGCACCAGACTGCGCTGAGCCCCAGTTCCGACTACACTGAAACCCAGTTCCGGGCGAGAATCTGGGAGTCCAGATCCATTGGGGGAGAGACTAGACTGTTTGGCGGCGGGCAAAACTCTAGGGCGCTTTTCTCTCAGAGGTGTTTGCAGGGAGTACAGAGGGACACTGAGACCCAGGAACCTCATAGGACGGGGCTGACGGGAAGCCAAGGCTGTAGGCTCCACCCTGTAACTCCACCCCATCCAAGCTGAGCACAGAGGCTTTTACAATTTTGCAAGTCTAGTTGAATAAGGCTGTCTCCTGGCGTAGACACAGCTGATCCTCACAGCCAATTGGACTGGAGGTCAGATCCTCCCAGTGTACCAACAGCAATCAAGGCTTAACAACACCAAGACTTTGCACTCAGCCCACAAAGGTGGGTACCAAGAGCGACCACCTAGAGAGATTGGGGTAGCTGAGCTACCGGCCCCTATAGGTCACTGACCACACAAAGCCACTCCATCAACACAGGGAGGCAGCCAAAAGCTGGAGACACCAAAACAGGTCATGAATAGGAGGGATGAAGGAAAGTAAACTAATGGATGACACAGTGTTCAGAACCACATTTATAAGGTTACTTAAGAATCTTCTGGAGGACCGAGATGGCGGCATAGGGCAGACACCTGATTGTTGCCTACCACAACAATTTTGAGACTGCAACTGGAGGGCAGAGCAGACACCATCCGGAACAATGGCCGGAGGAGTTGCTGGGAGGGGGTTGATCGATGGGAGTTGGGATCGGGAAGACGGGGCCCCGCTGGGTCCCGGATCCGGGTGCACTCGCCCGGTGACTGGTCGCCGCTGCAGGCCCGAGTGCCACTGCAGCAACGTTGGACCGGCCCGCCGCCGTGCACCGGGCGCACCGGAGCTTCGCCAAGCCTGCTGCCTGGCGAGTTCCACAGCGGCCGCCCCGGAGCTTTGAGAGAATGGCCGAAGGAATTGCTGAGAGGGAATTGACCGACAGGAATTGGGATCGAGAAGACGAGGCCCCGCTGGGTCCCGGGTCAGGGTGAGGCCACGCGCCCCTGGATCCGGGTGAGGCCGCACGCCCCTGGGTCCGGGTAAGTCTGGGTCCCGGGTCCAGGCGAGGCCGCGTGCCCCTGGGTCCGGGTGAGGCCATGTGCCCCTGGGTCTGCTGGAGGCCACGCGCCCCTGGGCCCGGGTGAGGCTGGGTCCCGGGTCCGGGTGAGGCTGGATCCGGATCCGGGTGAGGCCACGCGCCCCTGGGTCCGGGTGAGGCCGTGTGCCCCCGGGTCTGGGTGAGGCTGCGCGCCCCTGGGTCCGGGTGTAGCCGCGCCCCTGGGTCCAGGAGAGGCCGCGCGCCCCTGGGTCTGGGTGAAGCTGGATCCCGGGTCCGGGTGAGGCCGTGTGCCCCTGGATCCGGGTGAGGCTGGGTCCCAGGTCCGGGTGAGGCCGCGCCCCTGGGTCCAGGAGAGGCCACACGACCCTGGGTCCGGGTGAAGCTGGATCCCGGGTCCGGGTGAGGCCGTGCGCCCCTGGATCCGGGTGAGGCCGCGGCCCTGGGTCCAGGAGAGGCGCCCCCGGGTCCAGGTGAGGCCGCGTGCCCCTAGGTCCGGGTGAAGCTGGATCCCGGGTCCAGGTGAGGCGTGCGCCCCTGGATCCGGGTGAGGCTGGGTCCCGGGTCCGGGTAAGGCCGTGCCCCTGGGTCCGGGAGAGGCCACGCGCCTCTGGGTCTGGGTGAGGCCACGTGCCCCGGGGCCTGGGTGATGCTGGGTCCCAGGTCCGGGTGAGGCCACGCGCCCCTGAGTCCGGGTGAAGCCACGCCCCTGGATCTGGGTGAGACCAAACCAGAGGGAGTCGGACCTGCATTACCACCATTGGTCCACCATCCAGAGCTGAGGAGGGGTCAGTGCCGACATGTACACATAAGGAACTGGTGAACATTGAAATTGAGTCTCAAAAGAACTGTTGGTCCAGAAAGAAACTTACTACAGACTGATTCATTTGCCTGTCAGCATAACTATTATTGCTCGTCTCACATTCAGTTCTTATAAGTATATTTCTAGTAACACATGATCTCACTCATCTAGGGGAAATGATGAACAACATAGACTGATGAACAAGAACAGACCCAGAAACAAGGAGGCATCAACCGGACTGTTGGGCCTCAGAGGGAGGGTAGGGGAGGGTGGGGGTAGGGGGGAGAGATCAACCAAAGGACTTGTGTGCATGCATATGGTCAACCAAAGGACTTGTGTGCATGTCCAATGGTTAAGGACAACAGGGGGGTGGGGTGGGGGATGGGAATGGGGGGATGAGGACAAATATGTGACACCTTAATCAATAAAGAAATTTTAAAAAAAAATAATAAAAATAAATAAATAAATAAAACATAAAAAAATAAATAAATAAATAAATAATAAAAAGCTTTTGCACAGCAAAGGAAACCATCAATAAAACAACAAGAAAGCCCACTGCATGGGAGAACATATTTGCCAATGACATCAACAATAAGGGTTTAAATCTCCAACATTTACAGGGAACTCATACAACTTAACAAAAAGAAGATAAACAACCCAATAATAAAATGGGCTGCCAGAAACCAATCACTGTTTCACTAATAGAGAGATGTGGACAGGAAGCCAGGAAGGCTGGTCAACAACCTTAATTGCTCTAAACACTCACTGTTTAGTTGAGACATTGTTAGCTGAAGCAGCCTCCACCTCTGTTGATCTTGTGTATATTTCTGTTATTTCCTGCCTAAGGTGTTTTCCCCATAGCCTCAGTAAAAGGGATAGCAGGGCCAGAGCAGAGGTAGTTCTGCCACTAGAGTTGGACTACCGCCTGGCCCCCCATATCGCCAAATTAAATTTCTTCTAGTCTCTTTTCATTTGTGTGCGGCCCTTCTCCAGAACCCGAACCCTGAACTGGAACCCTGAACCACGCGGGACGTGGAAAGGGATTCCCACAATGGGCAACTGACCTAAATAGATACTTTTCGAAAGAAGACAGAAGGAAGGCCAAGAAACATGAAAACCTGCTCAAAGTCACTAATCATCAGAGAGATGCAAGTCAAAACAACAATGAGGTACCATCTCACACCTGTCAGAATGGCTATCTTCAACAAATCAACAAATGACAAATGTTGGCGAGGATGCGGAGAAAAAGGAGCCCTCGTGCACTGCTGGTGGGAATGCAGATTGGTGCAGCCACTGTAGAGAGCAGAATGGAGTTTCCTCAAATGGAGTTTCATATGAAACTCCCATATGACCCAGTGATCCCACTTCTAGGAATATATCCCAAGAAACTAGAAACACGAATCAGAAAGGATATATGCACCCCTAATTTCATAGCAGCACAATTCACCATAGCTAAGATTTGGAAACAGCCTAAGTGCCCATCAGCAGATGAGTGGATTAAAAAACTGTGGTACATCTACACAATGGAATACTACGCTGCGGTAAAAAAAGGAGTTCTTACCATTTGCAACAACATGAATGGAAATGGAGAGCATTATGCTACGTGAAATAAGCCAGGCAGAGAAAGATAAATATCACATGATCTCACTCATTTGTGGAATATAATGAACAACATAAACTGATGAACAAAAACAGATCCAGAGACAGAGAAACATCAATCAGAACGTCAAACCTCAGGGAATGTAGGGGAGGGTGGGGGGAAAGGGGAGAGATCAACCAAAGGACTTATGTGCATGCATATAAGCCTAATCAATGGACACAGACAACAGGGGGGTGGGGGCATGAGTGGGGGGTGAGGGGTGGGGGGTAATGGGGGAATAAGGATACATATGTAATACCTTAATCAATAAAGAAATAAAAAAAGAAAGAAAGGAGTAGTCATTAAACTTAGCATCACTAGGTGCGAAGAAACCTGACAATGTCTTCCAAGGTTTAAGTAGAAATTATTTTTACACTAGAGGCCCGGTGCACGAAATTCGTGCATGGGGGCGGGGGGTGGTGTCCCTCAGCCCAGCTTGCACCCTCTCCAATCTGGGACTCCTCGAGGGATGTCCGACTGCCCGTTTAGGCCCGATCCCACCGGACATCCCTCTGGCAATCCAGGACTGCTGGCTCCCAACTGCTCACCTGCCTGCCTTCCTGATTTCCCCTAACCGCTTCTGTCTGCCAGTCTGATCACCCCCTAACCACTCCCATGCCAGCCTGATTGATGTCTAACTGCTCCCCTGCCAGCCTGTTTGCCCCCAACTTCCCTCCTTTGCTAGCCTGGTCACCCCTAACTGCCCTCCTCTTTAGGGTTGATCGCCTCCCACTGCCCTCCCTTGCAGGTCTGGTCCCTCTCAACTGCCCTCCCCTGCTAGCCATCTTGTGGTGGCCATCTTGTGTCCACATGGGGGCAGGATCTTTGACCACATGGAGGCAGCTATCTTGATCTTGTGTGTTGGAGTGATGGTCAATCTGCATATTACTCTTTTATTAGATAGGATAGAGGCCTGGTGCACGGGTGGGGACCAGCTGGTTTGCCCTGAAGGGTGTCCTGGATCAGGGTGGGGTTCCCTTGGGGCATGGAGAGGCCTGAGCGAGGGGCCTGTGGTGGTTTGCAGGCCAGCCACGCCCCTGGTGACCCAAGCAGAGGCCCTGGTATCTGGAATTTATTTACCTTCTACAATTGAAACTTTGTAGCCTGGAGTGGAGCCAAGCCTCCTGCTCAATCCGTGGCTGCCGCCATTTCTGTTTTGATTTGTTTACCTTCTATAATTGAAACTTTGTATCCTTGAGTGGAGGCCTGGGCCCACCAAAGTGTGTGGAAAGCTTGGCTTCCTCTGTTGCCGGGGAAACCCAAGCCTCCCTTCTGGTAGCCATCTTGGTTGGGGTTAATTTGCATACTCGCCCTGATTGGCTGGTTGGCGTGGCTTGGCTGGTGGGCGTGGCATATGTAGCGGAGTGATGGTTAATCTGCATGTTACTCTTTTATTAGAGAGGATTATCTCCCTCCAGCCAATTATTAATCAAACATACAGGCTAAAATACATTTTCAGACATGCAAATCTCAATGTGAACCTTTAAAATGGCTGTGAGGAGGTCTTTTTATACACAGAGAAGACTATTTTATGGTTATTTGGGTTTAAAATAATTAGTTTATTAAAATAAAGTTTAAAAACCTAGTTTTTCCTGGCGCTTCAAATTCAGCCTATATATCTTATTCTATTTTTAAGCCTAGTAAAGCGAGTACAATCACCTTCACTTTTTCTTTCACTATTGTTTAACTCACTTGACCTAAATTCCTTAAACAATCAATTCTACTAATAAATGTAGTTAATTAAATCCCCTTAGACATTTTAAAATTCATATAAACTTAATTTTGCTTTTAAGCACTTTGAATGCCTGACTTCAGTAAGTTTTTCAAATGATTCTAATGAATCATTTAAACTAGTAGAATGAATCTCTAATGTTCTTCTGGATGTTATAAACTCTTTAAATACCCCAAACACACAGATTATCTTAATGATGTCCTAAACAATACAAAAGTATTAATAATCGAATTCAATTTAGTTCATTATGACTACATAATTTTAAACTCTATTTTATTTTAAACTTTTCCAGGGATTTAAAAAAAAATGTCACAAGAGCCAAAACCGGTTTGGCTCAGTGGATAGAGCGTCAGCCTGCAGACTGAAGGGTCCCAGGTTCGATTCCGGTCAAGGGCATGTACCTTGGTTGTGGGCACGTCCCCAGTGGTGGGTGTGCAGGAGGCAGCTGATTGATGTTTCTAACTCTCTCTCTCTCTCCCTTTCTCTCTGTAAAAAATCAATAAAATATATTTTAAAAAAAAAAAAAAAAAAAAAATGTCACAAGAACACTTATCCACCAAGAGGACAGTTTTCCCACCTTAAGGAAGTTGGAATTGTTACTAGAGATTTCTGACCTGGGCCTACATGGGCCAAGGGCCTCCCACAATCCTGCCTCAGCCACCACGTTCACTCAGCAGTTTCTATAGTTGCTGTCACAACAGCAAGTCCACCACCTTCAGGTTTCAGGCGGTTTCTCCTAGATCCAAGTGAGGCCGTGATGTAATTCCTCCACGGGATTCAAATGGACCAAAGCCTGCTTCTCCATGGCAACTTCAGCAATGTCCTTCCTCTTGCTTCCCCGAACCCTGCGCTTCTCAGCAAACTTAAAGTATTTTTATTGCCCCTTCACTCTAATGTCTCATAGCTAAGTAATGTTAGAGAAGTTAACTAGCCACTGTGAACCTTCATTTTCTCCTGCTGTATTGTGAGAGTTAATCAGGAATAGTTTTCAGAGTGCGGACCACACTGCTTGGTACATACAGAGTACAAAATAAATTAAGTTACCTCTTTTTAACATTTGTAACTCTCAATTTAATCTTATCATTCAAATATTTAGACCTGATAGATCTATATAATTGCAAGAAATCTTTTTAAATACATTTTGAAAAAAATCATTGTTACCTCAATATTTCTCATTATTAGTTTTTTAATTGTACTAATAAAAACAGAAAGAAATAATGCCGTAAACAGCTTCAATTCTGTAAACACAGCTCATTGCAATACAAGTACAGTTCTTGGAAAGCTTATAAAATTGAGTAAGCTTTACCTTTGGTAAATATCTCGCCTTTTACTGGTTTCTAGAGCTCCTTTCAATTGACTCTCAGAAAGCAAACTATCAACCTGTAATAAACAGAAATTTTAAAATATCATATTCTTAAATATCATGTAACCTTAGGAAATAAAATTTTAATCTTTTCACCAATATTTTAGGATGAACACAACAACAAAGTGGAAAGCATTATATCGTGAACTTCCACCAGCTAGTTTCCACCACTGACGTTTTACTATACTTACCCTTATTTATCCATCTATTCACCAGTCTTATTTATGAATTTCAAAGTAAACTGCAATCATCAATACATTTCCCCTTAAATAATGCACCATGGTATCACTAAATAGAGTTTAATAATTGGTGTAAAATTTACATACAATGAAATGCACAAATCTTAAATATACATTTGTATACACCTGTGTAACCCAAACCCCGTCAACATATAGAAAAGCACCTTTACCCCAGAACGTGCCCAGGAAGTATGTGCTCTTTTGTGTAATCCTTTTACGCAGCATGTTTTTGAGATACTGCCATATTGTTTGTTGTACATATCACTAGTTTATTCCCTCTTATGGCTGAGTAGTATGCACTGTATGGATATATCACATGTTTGTTTATCCTCATTCTTATATCTTACACTTTGACTTAGTATTTTCCAAACATATATAACTTTGCCAAAGTACCCACAAAAGAACCACATACTTCTGTTGGATACTTTTCTATAAATGATGCGAAGACAACGTGGGTGAAGAAATAGAGAAGTTCACTAGTTTCTTCTCTACTCTTGCTATTTTGCATCTTGTCTGAGGCATGAATGAGCTTGGTTCTTGTCCCCTGGACACCAAGTAGGAAATCTGTTCCATTTTTTGCTTTAGGTGTCCTCTATAGAGACAGGGAAGAATGAGTTCACATTATCCAAGAGCCTTTCCCATTCAGGATATCAAAGGCTCCTGAGCTAATTCTTCTCCAGGTTGGACAATCCTTGTTAATAGTTTGTTTTGTTTTAACAATGATTTTTGTCATTTTCCCAATATCGCATTAAATTATAATTAGATACAGAATCATCCTATATAATAAAAGCGTAGTATGCAAATTGTCCCCTCAATCGGGAGATCATTCAGAAGTTTGACCAGAGGGTAGGGCTGGCCGGGGAAAGGGAGGGAGGCCCTGGCCAGCAGCCAGCAGCTGCTAGGGTCCCTACCAATGCACGAATTTTGTGTACTGGGCCTCTAGTATTAAATATCTAGACAAAGCTCAGCTTAAGTGCATGCCTCATCAAGTTTTATTTTTATTTCTACCAAAGAGTATTTTGTGTTTGCTGTATCACTACAATTCCAATAGAATCACTTAAGAAATATTTATCCACCCTAGCTGGTTTGGCTCAGTGGATAGAGCGTTGGCCTGTGGACTGAAGGGTCCTGGGTTCAATTCTAGTCAAGGGCATATGCCCGGGTTGTGGGTTCGAGCCCCAGTAGGGGGCATACAGGAGGCAACCTATCAATGATTCTCTCTCATTATTGATGTTTCTATCTCTTATTCTCCCTCTCCTTTCCTCTCTGAAATCAATAAAAACCTATTTTTTTAAAAAGATATATGTATCCATCAAATCTTTGGTACTTTTAAATGAGTGTCCAAAACATGAATATTCAGTAAATCTCCTGTCTGCCATAGATAATAAAATAATTTTATTTAGTGGAAACAACACTTGGCAATAGATCAAATGAAAAATAAAAAGTAAAATTAATGAAGTTAAATAGAAATTTAAAGAAATAATCCAGATTTTATTTTTTAAGTAATATACATCTGGTATTCAAAATAATAAAAATGTATGCAGAGATACATAATAATCATCAGCATACTACATAACCATCCTACCATGTGTCTATCTTTTTTCCTGCATATACAGGGTATCCCAAAAAAATGTATACACACTTTAACAGCTGATAGCTCCATTTTAAAAATAAAATGTATTTTAATAAACATTGCCTTTATAATTATTCAAAGTGTGCATGTACATTTTTGGGATACTCTATATATTAAAAAATACTGTATATTCAAACTCATATATTTGTAAACTGACATTGTATCACAAATAGTTTACCAATACATTAAAATCTCTCACATTTTAATTACAGTATTATAGCCTATCCTATTACATATCATTCCCCACTAGTGATCATTTAAGTTGTAGCCAGTCTTTTCTATGAGTAATACTGTGATGAACACTTTTACACATTAATATCTGTCCCAATTTTTTATTCTTGTGTGTGGTAAATTCCTGGAAATGTAATCATCCAGCCCAGGAGATGAATATTTGCTACATCTTATCAAACTACCTCCAGAAAGGCTGCCCCCTGTACCAGGGAGCAGTATAAGCAGGTGTCTGTTTCATCACACCATATCCAGTACTGAATATTGTGATTTAAAAAGTGTTCAAGCCCTCGCCAGTTTGGCTCAGTGGATAGAGCATCGGCCTGAGAACTGAAGGGTCCCAGGTTCGATTCCAGTCAAGGGCACTTGCCCAGGTTGTGGGCTCCATCCCCAGTAGGGGGCCTGCAGGAGGCAGCAGATCAATGATTCTCTCTCATCATTGATGTTTCTATCTCTCGTTCTCCCTTCCTCTCTGAAATCAATATATGTATTTTTTTTTTTTTTTATTTTGCTCAGTGATTGAGCATGGAGCTATGAAGCATGAGGTCATGGTTGGATTCCAGGTCAGGATTACCAGCTTGATCCCCAGTGCAGGAGGCAGCCGATCAATGACTCTTTCTCATTATTGATGTTTCTATCTCTCTCTCCTTCTTCATTCCTCTCTGAAATCAATAAAAAATATTTTTAAAAAAATAATGTTCAAGAGCCCTGACCAGTGTTTATGTTATGTGAGCATCCTGTGGACCAAATGGTCGCAGGTTCAATTCCTGGTCAGGGCACATGCTTAGGTTGTAGATGTGATCCTGGGTCAGGGTGCATACAGGAGGTCAATGATGTTTTTTTCTTTCTTTTTTCCTTCTCTCTCTCTCCCCCTCACTCCCTCTCCCTTCCTGTCTAAAATCAATAAAAACACTTTAAAATAAGTAAGTGTCCGAGATATCTTTCCTTTGCAACTACTTCTCTTTGAAGTTAACTTTTCTCAAGCATATTAGTTACTTGTATTTCTTCGTTTTAAGTCTTTGCTCACTGACTAGTCCTATGTCGCTTAAGTTCACGGGAAGCAATAGCGGCCTCCATGGAGGAAGGGGCGGGGGGACGGGGGAAGAAAGTAGTGGCTGGAGGAGGGAGAATGGTGTGGGGCACAGATGTGGTTGATTGGCAATGGTCCCTGTTAAAAGGTTAGATCGGAAGTGAGGGCGTTAAGGGAGGTGTTAGGTTCGGGGACTGAAATGTTAGGGTGAGGGCGCGCAGTGAAAGGTCAACATTTCGGGAGTTTGGGTCCCCGGGGTCTGGTGGGGAGGTCGAGGGTCAGCTCCCAGGATCGCCCCGCAAGAGCCCCGGGCGCCCCAGGACGCGGCCCCATGACAGCCAGATGTACCTGCAGCTTCAGCTCCCGGCCCCGACGCCGCAGGGACTGCAGAGGGTCTCGCGGCCGCCGTGGCAGCATCTCTTCAGCTCCGCGCTGGGCGCGCACGGGTTGCCAGGGAAACCTCCTGAGCGGCCCCGGTAGGTGACGTCACCAGGTGACGCCATCAGCGCGCGTCCACCTCGCAGCCCGCCGCAGCTGGGGCTGGCGAACACAGCAAAGGCAATGGTCGTCTATCGCATCCCCCCTCGCAGCTGCCCCGCAGGCCGGAGCCCTCAGCCTCCGCGCACATGGTCATTTGAAACCGGCATCCAGAGGCCGGGGTGGAGGTGGGGGCCGGGGGCTTCCCCCTCGGCGTCCTAACCTGCCTGTCCTTCGACCGCAGTGTTGCCACGTGACTGCGGGCCTCGGTGTTCTGCCCCGTTTTCTGATGCCAGTTTTGCTAAGCCAAACTGCAAGGACAGCTTTCCTCTATGGCCCTCATGGGATACACAGTTCGGTTGCATACTCTTCTTTCAAAAGGCAGTTTTTAGTTCTTTGCTATCGGGTGTATTGCTGAAGTTTCATTTCATTCTACTTTCAGTTTTGTGAGTATGGTGATTCTGTCTGTTCTACAGCAAGCCTGTAAGCAAATAATTACCATCCCCATTTTGTAACCATGAACATATACCTCATTTTTTAATGTTCTTTAACTTATAACTAATAATACTAAACTTGGTCAGAATATAGAGTTAAAAAGAATACTAATGAATTAAGTGATAGCAAAAAATTTTTAACCCACATAAAACTATATTAACTTTAGGGATAACTAGAACATTAACTTGAGCTAATATAGGTTCCTACAATTAAAATATGAAAACTTAATATACCAACTGACTATAAAATAAAAACTAGAATCAAATACACTAACAACAAAACTCATTAAAAAAAAAAAAAAAAAACAAGTTATATACTAACAGTTTCCTTATGAGTACCCAGCAGGACTCAACTGTTCCTGTCCCATGGCCTGACCCCAAATCACCCAACCACAGGAATTTGGCTGATGCTGACGAGTTCCAGAATGCTGACAGTAAAGATCTATATCGGGACCACCAAGAAGGCAGCCTGCCTATCCGCAGTTTCTCTGCCTGTCCACCCGCCCCCTTCCTTCCACCCTGTAAGAATTGCTGGCTTCACCAAGATGAGAAGATGGTTTTTAGGACCAGAGTCCACCATCTTCTCAGGTCACCCACATTCGAATAAACCACTTTTCTTCTCACAAATACCTGTCTCAGGAGTCTGGCTTTTGTTGAGGCAGGCAGTTGAACCTGTGTTTGGTTTCAATTTTATATCTATACTCTGAGATTGTAATAACATTTCCCCAAGTGGGACTGGATCCTATAAATCCAGTTCCCAAACTCCACTACATTGAATAAGAAAAATGATGTGAGCTTACTTTTCAAATGATGAGTCACACTAATATAAATGTTCTTCAGTATCACACACAATTTGATTCCACAGGCCCAACTGCCATGCTATTTATGTATGGCTTTTATCTTCAAGTATAATATAAAGAAAAGTGACAAGTGTCCACCTCACTGAATTTTCACACTGAAACACCACCAGGTAACATCATCCAGATTAGGATACAGAACAGTACCAGTACCCTAGTAGTCTTCTCCTCCCAGGCCCCACCCACTTCCACTCCTTCTACGACAAAAGTAAATACTACCCTAGTTGCTAACAGCAAAAACTTGTTTTGCCTTTTTGAATTGTGTGTCCTGGCAGCTTTGTCTGGCTTTTATTCAACATGTTTGTGAGATACACTTTTATGACTGTGTGCTGTTATAGTTTGTTCATCCTGATATTTCATGTGTGATGTACTCAATTCATTCCTTCTGCCATTGCTAGACATGTGAAAAGTTTCCAGCTTCTGGCTATTATAACTGGCTACTATTGACATATGTACACAGTGGGAATATAGGTGCACAATGCTGGGCCACAGGCCATATTTTATGTTCAGGTTTAGTAGATACTGCCTATTTTCTCAAAGTTGTACTGATAAGTCAGTACTTCTAAGTGATCTTTTAAGTGTTAAGGAAAAAAAATGCACTAAAGACAATCTATCATTTATGAAATTCTTATTTATTTTAAATGTCTATAAATAAATTAGGTGCCCTAGCTGGTTTGGCTCAGTGGATAAAGCGTCGGACTGCGGACTGAAGGGTCCTGGGTTCAATTCCGGTCAAGGGCACATTCCTGGGTTGCAGGCTCAATCCCCAGTAGGGGGTGTATAGGAGGCAGCCGATCAATGATTCATCATTGATGTTTCTATCTCTTTCTCCCTCTTCCTTCCTCTTGAAATCAATAAAAATAAAAATATATTTTTAAATTTTTTGGAAAAAATCCTATATCTGATTTAAAGAAATTTCCATATTTTAAATGGAAAAGTCATGGATATAGTTTAGTTTAACTCTATGTTGGGAAAAATAAACAAACTCCCAACATATGTGTATACATATGAGCAATGAGAAGAATGAAAACAGTTTATTACTCTTGTTCAACTCAGGTGACTGATTTTATACATTTTTGTACCATATTCAGAGTTACAAGCATTTATTCCTATGAGTCCTGGAACAGCATCACCACCAAAATGGTGGGGTTAGGGGCAGGGGAGGGAAGGTATATTTTGATGAGTGAACAATGTCATTTCCAGGGTACATGACTGGCATCATAACCCATCTCCCAACTTCCTCATTGCCAATTTTAGCTAACATGGGAAAAGTAACATCTCCATATGAGATAATGTTTTTAGGGGGAAACATTTTAAGTAGGGCAAAGGGTAGAGGGCTAGAGAAATAGTTACAGAGGCAATGTCAAGGAGAATTGCCCACCACAGAGCTGGGCACACACACAGTCACGGTGTAGAAAGGCAGTAAGCAAAAAACAAAGGAATGACTAGGAGGGGCAAGGGTGGCTAAAAACCACAGAAGCACCTACCTAGATAGGACTTGGGGGATGAACAGCACATCCCCAGAGGGACAGGGATGACAGAACATTGAGGTGAGACAGGAGAGGGAGATGAGTGGGTGGGCCAGGGGGCTACACATAAGTAATGGGAAAGGAAGCACCATTGGACAATCAGGTCCACAAGTAACACGCCACATGAACAAGCCCAGACAGACAGAACTGGTCATAGTCCAGACACTTAACTAGGCACAAATCAACAGTCTGGGAGCACCATGTGCCTTAAGAAGTCTATCTTATCTCAAAGAGTCTCAACTCCTGGAGCCCCAATGAGTAATGGGGACTAGGATCCTTCAACAAACTGCTGCCCAGATGAGATGTGTAAGGACAGGGGGCAAAAAAAAAAGGCCTTTTTCTTTGCTGTAGCCTTCCACAATTTATGAGAAGCACCTGGTAATTAAACCCCAAGATTGTTTGCTCCTCTGATTCAAACAGGTTCTCTGTTCAAACTATAGGACAAGACAAGTTACTTTCAAGGCTATATTCTTGCATTCCCCTCCTCCCTGCTATGTTTTCAACTCAGGGATAATTTGCATCAGAAAATCTCTAGTGAATAGGAAAGTTCCCTTCCCCCTCTTCAAACAAGCCTCCTTTGAACTCTTCATAACTTTTACTCGAAGCATGTTGTGCAGGCTTGGGGAAAATACCGAGACACTTCCCTAGGACATCTGCAGCCATTTCCCTTTAAAAGAGCAGGCTGCTACGTGCCCCTGAGTCAGGGTGAAGCCGTGCCCCTGGGTCCGGCCGAGACCAAACCAGAGGGAGTCGGACCTCCATTACCACCATTTGTCCACCATCCAGAGCTGAGGGGTCAGTGCTGACATGTACACATAAGGAACTGGTGGACATTGAAATTGGGTCTCTAAAGAACTGTTGGTCCAGAAAGAAACTCACTACAGACTGATTCATTTGCCTGTCAGCATAACTATTATTGCTAGTCTCACATTCAGTTATTATAAGTATATCTCTAGTGACACATGATCTCGCTCATCTAGGGGAAATGATGAACAACATAGACTGATGAACAAGAACAGAACCAGAAACAAGGAAGCATCGATCGGACTATCGGGCCTCAGAGGGAGGATAGAGGAGGTTGGGGGGAGGGGGGAGAGATCAACCAAAGGACTTGTGTGCATGCATATGAACCTATCCAACGGTTAAGTTCAACAGGGGGTTGGGGCATCCGTGGGGAGGGGTGTGGGATGGGAATGGGGGGATGAGGACAAATATGTGACACCTTAATCAATAAAGAAATTTAAAAAAAATAAAATTAATAAAAATAACATATATAATACAAAAAAAATAAATAAATAAAAGAGCAGGCTGCTGTTTGTTACCTGTCCTTGTATTGATTAGGAATGCACCGGTCTTTTTCCTTCGGGGAAAGTGAAAATAAACTTTCTCTCTACATCTATCTCTTCTTTTAGTTGTGAATTCTTTCACAGCCCGAGTCACCAGATAAAAAACCCTAATAGGATGGAACTCTAAGAACCAGCATGTCAGTCCTCAAATTCTGCATTCACAGAATGAACACAAGGTTGGCAGTAAAGCATAATGACCCGAGTAAAATGAGGAGAAAGCTTTCTGTGGAAACAACTTTCTGAATTTTCTTGTTAACATCATGGAGATGTCGTTAAATTTGCTAAGACAAAAACAATTAATCTTTACCGGAACAAACAAGGGCTGTGTTCTAAAAAACACCTCTTGCAAATCCACAATAACCAGGGACTTGGTCTCTCGCTCTTGATTTTTTTTTTTTTTAATATATTTTATTGACTTTCTACAGAGAGGAAGAGAGAGGGATAGAGAGTTAGAAACATCGATGAGAGAGAAACATCAATCAACTGCCTCTTGCACACCCCCTACTGGGGATGTGCCTGCAACCAAGGTACATGCCCTTGACCGGAATCGAACCTGGGACCTTTCAGTCCGCAGGCCGACGCTCTATCCACTGAGCCAAACCGGTTTCGGCTCGCTCTTGATTTTTAGATGGAGTGGAGATTCGTCACTAAGCTCTATTCAAGAGGGTTTCTCCTTCACATGCATATTCCATGTGCTCCTGGAAGCACAAATGTCTCATTGTTTTTCAGTCCTGAACTGTTGTCCCTGCTAATAAGGAGATACTTGAGGTAAATTCTTCAAGGAGCACTGAGGTTACTGGCTCCAGGAGCCGCCAGAGATTAAACAGCTGCATTGGGGTGTGTCCACACAGAAGAGGAGCCGAGGGGAGCTGGGTACTTTCAAGCTGGCACTTCTGCCTTACTCCCTCCGGTATTCAGGCCCCTGAGAGTCTGGTTTCCAGGGAGTCATTGATGATTTATTGAGTCATTTTCAGTTCACTTCTTACAGTGATATCAAGTTATTTGTTGACATTTAGACTGATTAGGCAGATCCCTGAGCAACAAACCTACCGGTAATTACAGAGCCTTAGGTCTTGGATCTCTTCGCTGCTTGTCACCTATAAAGTACTGCTCCGGGATTTCCAAGGATCCCTCATTGTGAGTAAGAAGTTTTCAATAGTGCCACACCCCTCCTGAGCTTCAGGGATCCTCAGGTCAACACCCACCAAAACCCCTTAGTGAGTGTTGAAAATTAAGACCCAGCCCGGCCATCACCGCTCAGTGGTTGAGCATCCTCTTGATCTATGAACCAAGATGACATGGTTCAATTCCTGGTCAGGGCTCATGCCCAGGTTGCAACTCAATCCCCAGTATGGGGTGTGCAGGAGGCAGCTAATCAATGATTCTCTCTCATCATTGATGTTTCTATCTCTCTCTACCTTTCCCTTCCTCTCTGAGATCAATAAAAATGTTAAAATTTTTAAAAAAGATTCATCTTAGAAACAAGACAGGATGGGGAGAAAAGATGGCGGCCGAGGTGAAAGGCTGATCTGCTGCCTCGCATGGCAGTTTCGGAAATAAAACTGAAACATGGACTGGTGAGGGTGGCGACTGCTGCTCGCGTCTCCCCAGACCGGGCGGCTGCTCCTCTCAGTCAACACCGCAGCCGGGGCCATGGGCTCGTGGGCGCCGCGGAAGCTACTGTGGCGGCGGCCGCGGACTCGGCGCAGCGGCTCTCGGTGAAGGAAGAGACCATCTTTCTGCAGGAGGGGCGCATCCGCGCCACTGACCTGGCCGAGCTGCGCAGTGAGATCCTCGGGGCCCCGGAGGCCGCCAACACCAATTTGGAGGATTCTTAGGAGTTCTCATCTTACATTCAAGCCCTCTAGCCATTTTGACAGAGGAGAATCAAGACGGCGGCTAAGAAGCCCCAGGTGCGGAGAGGGAGCGGGCTCGGGGGCTCGGGGAGCTGGCGGGAGGGGTCCCGGACGCTGCCCAGAAATCGCGGCCGCCAAGGAAAGTTCCGACTCCATACTCACTCAGTTTCGCAACTGCGCCGCCCCCGCAGGCCGCCCGGCCCGGGGCGCTGGGGACGTGGCGGCGGCGGCGCCCGGAGCCCGGCGGCCGCCCAGCGCCCATCCCCACCGCGCAGCCCCCGCGCGCCTGGTTCCGCGGGCCACGCGCCCCGCACACCGGACGGAGGCCCGGGCGCCCTCTCCGTGCACCTCCCGGCGGCGCTAGACTTCAGTAGAGTTGACTGAATTGAAGGGATTAAGAAGTACAAATTGGGAAGATCGAAAAAGATGGCGGCGGAGGTGAAAGGCTGATCTGTTGCCTCGCATCCAGCGAAATCGGAGGGGATGAGGGGTGGAGGCGCGTGGGTCTGGCTGGTGGCGGGGGAAAGGGGCTTTTGTTCCAAACCTAGGGGAGATTAGCTCTCCATCACCCTGAAATCCAGCTTCTGGGGACCCGCGGGAGACCCAGATGCCTGCGGGGAGAGGCGGGACTCTTGCGGAGGTGCGCCCAGCAATCAGTGTTTGCTGCGCTGGAGTGCGGAACGAGGGGACTTAGAAACGTGGAAGGCAGAAGGACCAGACTCGCAGCCATCGCGGCTCGCCGCACCATGGCCTGTTGGCGCCCTGAGACCCCGCCCCGCCCTGGGACCCGCCCCGCCCTGGGACCCACCCCGCACGTTTTGAAGACCCGCCCCGCAAGTCTTGCAGGCGCACCTGCGCTCCAAGCAACGGCTTATGCATGTGGGTGGCCTGCCCTCTGGCAGCGGACCAGATGAACTGCTGTTCTAGTCGGACTGCTCCAGGGCCACTCAGACAGGAGGAGGAAACTACAGTTTTTGCTGTAATCCTTGCTGAGTGCCTAAGGCAGTAGCTGATCTACACCCCATTGGAGACCCAGAAACGAGGGCATCTAGTGGTCTGTGGGAGATGACACCAGATTTCAACCACGCGCATAAGTGACACATTCAGTGAGCGCCAAAGCCTTGCTGCACCAAGACCCGGCCCATAAACGTGTCTCCTGCACAGCAACTCTTCCTTTATAGACAAAGAGAGCCCTCCCAATGACACCAACAACAATCAAGACTTAACTATACAAAGGAGGACCAAGATGGAGGCATAGGGCGGAAGCCTGATTGTTGCCTACCACAACAACTTTGAGACTACGACAGGAGAGCAGAGCAGACACCATCCAGAACCACCATAGGGCTGGCTGAGTGGATGCTCTACAACTAGAATAAAAGAGGGGTATATGGGATGATGCTGATGCCGGTGACCCAAAGACCACACTTTAAGAACTACGGCTCAGGCGACACAACGGCGGCCTGGAACGTGCTCGGCGCAGTTCCCCCGGCGGTCTCTGGCTGAGGGGACGGCTCCACTGGCTGCCGAGCACGGACAGACGAGCCCCTATGAGACATGGGGTGGGAGACTCCGCGCTTGCTGACCTCCGAGTCCGTCAAGAATCTCAACGCCCCAGAAGCGGCCAGGTGTGCATGCTCGGCGACCGGCCACCGCTGCGGACCCAAGGGCCGACGCAGCGACGCCGGACCGGCCCGCTGCCATGCACCGGGCGCACCGGAGCTTCGCCGAGCCGCCGCCCGACGAGTTCTGCAGCAGCCGTCCTGGAGCTCTGGAAGGATGGCCAGGGGAATTGCTGAGGGGGGGTTGACCGGCAGGAATTGGGATCGGGAAAACGGGGCCCCGCTGGGACCCGGGTGCGGGCGGGGTTGCGCGCCTCTGGGCTCGGGTGTGGTCACACGCCACTGGGTATAGGTGAGGCCTCACGTCCCTGGGTCTGGGTGAGGCCACGTGCCCCTGGGTCCAGGTGAGGCTGGATTCTGGGTCCGGGTGAGGCCATGTGCCCCTGGACCCGGATGACGCTGGGTCCCGTGCCCGGGTGAGGCTAAGCGCCCCTGGGTCTGGGGGAGGCCGCGCTCCCCTGGGCCCGAGTGAGGCCAGATGTCCCTAGATCCAGTTGAGGCCTCGCACACCTAGGCCCGGGTGAGGCCACGTGCCCCTGGGTCTGGGAGAGGTCACGTGCCCCTGGGTCTGGGAGAGGCCACACACCCCTAGGTCCAGGCGAGACCATGTGTCCCTGGATCCGGGTGAGGCCTCGTGCACCTAGGCCCGGGTGAGGTCACGTGCCCCTGGGTCTGAGAGGCCAAGCGTCCCTGGGTCCGGGTGAGACCATGAGTCCCTGGATCCGGGTGAGGCCTCGTGCACCTAGGCCCGGGTGAGGCCACGTGCCCCTGGGTCTGGGAGAGGCCAAGCGTCCCTGGGTCCGGGTGAGACCATGAGTCCCTGGATCCGGGTGAGGCCTCGTGCACCTAGGCCCGGGTGAGGCCACGTGCCCCTGGGTCTGGGAGAGGCCAAGCGTCCCTGGGTCCGGGTGAGACCATGTGTCCCTGGATCCGGGTGAGGCCTCGTGCCCCTAGGCCCGGGTGAGGCCACGTGCCCCTGGGTCTGGGAGAGGCCACGCACCCCTGGGTCCGGGCGAGACCATGTGTCCCTGGATCCGGGTGAGGCCTCGCGCACCTAGGCCCGGGTGAGGCCACGTGCCCCTGGGTCTGGGAGAGGCCAAGCGTCCCTGGGTCCGGGTGAGACCATGTGTCCCTGGATCCGGGTGAGGCCTCGTGCACCTAGGCCCGGCTGAGGCCACGTGCCCCTGGGTCTGGGAGAGGCCAAGCGTCCCTGGGTCCGGGAGAGACCATGTGTCCCTGGATCCGGGTGAGGCCTTGTGCACCTAAGCCCGGGTGAGGCCACGTGCCCCTGGGTCTGGGAGAGGCCAAGCGTCCCTGGGTACGGGTGAAGCCGGATCCTGGGTCCGGGTGAGGCTGTGTGCCCCTGGATCCATCCGGGTGAGGCTGGGTCCCAGGCCCTGGTGAGGCCACGCGCCCCTTGGGTATGGGTGTGGCCACGTGCCCCTTAGTCCGGGTGAAGCCGTGCCCCTGGGTCCGGCCGAGACCAAACCAGAGGGAGTCGGACCTCCGTTACCACCATTTGTCCACCATCCAGAGCTGAGGGGTCAGTGCTGACATGTACACATAAGGAACTGCTGGACATTGAAATTGGGTCTCAAAAGAACTGTTGGTCCAGGGGGAAGCTCGCTACAGACTGATTCATTTGCCTGTCAGCATAACTATTATTGCTAGTCTCACATTCAGTTCTTATAAGTATATCTCTAGTGACACATGATCTCGCTCATCTAGGGGAAATGATGAACAACATAGACTGAGGAACAAGAACAGAACCAGAAGCAAGGAGGCATCGATCGGACTATCGGGCCTCAGAGGGAGGATAGGGGAGATTGGGGGGAGGGGGAGAGTTCAACCAAAGGACCTGTATGCATGCATATGAGCCTATCCAACGGTTAAGTTCAACAGGGGGTTGGGGCATGCGTGGGGAGAGGGGTGGGATAGGAATGGGGGGATGAGGACAAATATGTGACACCTTAATCAATAAAGAAATTTAAAAAATAAAATAAAAAAAATAAAAAAGATTCATCTTCTCTTCATGGAAATGAGCTTGAGTCAGGGTAAGAGATGCCAATTAAGATTATTCCCAAATAAGGTAAAACATATACCTCATTCTCCTCTTCTTGTCAACTTGATAGACATTGTAGCCCTATTCCTCAAAAGATTTATTTATTTATGAAGGTATTCTTTGAGCTTCTAGAAAATCAGATACACTTTATCAGAGAATTTGTAACATGCCCTCTCACTTGCCCCTGACTTCAGCTTCCTTGGTCTTCCCTACCCTATTCTGCTCTATTTCATCCCATAACACCTTCTGAACTATAATTTACTTATCTTTATTATCAAACTCCCTCCACTGGAATGTAAACTGCATGAGGATAGGGATTTTAGTCTTTTGTGTCAACTGCTGTAGTAGATACTCAGTAAATATTATTTGAATAAATTTAAGATCCTAAAGGGCAATAATAATAATAACCTCAGTTATTTTTAAAATACATTTTTATTGATTTCAGAGAGGAAAGGAGAGGAGAGCTATAATCAATGATGAGAAAGAATCATTGATTGTCTGCCTCCTGCACACCCCATACTGGGGATCAAGCCCACAACCGGGCATGTGCCCTGAATAGAAATTGAACCATGACCTTCTGGTTCATAGGTCGACACTAAGTACTGAGCACACTGGCTGGGCTAATCTCAGTTATTTTTATACAGCCTCTTACTTTCCTGATCAGGTCTAGTAAACAACTGACCAAAGGGACTCACAACAATGCCAAGGCCAATTCTGCTTTGCAGTTATACCAAGGAACTAGCATAGATTCCTTAAGAAACAAGGTAGCCGCTCAAAGACACTAACATATAGTTTGAAAACCCAGGTCTCTTGATGCAGTGAACTGCATGGCCAATAAGATACTTCTTCTCCTTTTAATAAAAAGTTCAAAGATGTTTGAAATTTTATTTTAAAAATAAAATTGGAGCATAAGTGCCAGGAGAAATAATTTCTGTCCAGTGCTCTATATCCATCTTCAACAAGCTATTGGAAACAGAAAAGAGAAAAAAAGTGAGAAATACATAATCATTAACTTCAACGTATCCTACTGTAGAGCTAAACCATGAACTACAAGATCTGGTGTTACAGCTTGGATGAAAAAGCCAGGACTAGATGCAAGGCTCCTGACTTCAGGCCCTCTCCCTTTCCATTCTGCCAGGCTGCCAATAACCCAGGGACTCAGAGTGGAGAGTACAAAACAGGAATGCAAGGACTACGGTGCTACCTTGCACGTGGTAAGGAATTCCCAGCAAACACATGCAATGAACTGGGACACCAGTGCAAGTTACTGGGGGAAACAAAGCTTCCTCCTCTTGTTGGTGTCTGTGGGAGCAAGCCGCCTCCTGTGAGCTGCCATCTCCACTTAGACTTAGACTTAGAGCCACTCTCCATACGCACTGCTCACTGCTCACCGACACTGCAGAGGCGCCTAGGTGGCGGGTGGGGGTGTGAGGGCGCCTGACTCAGGCAGCCTCCCCAATCCCCACCCTCCCCCGCGTGGGCAAGGCGAGGTGGGCGCGCGGGAGCGGCGGGGCCCACGGCCGCGCTCAGGCCAGGTCCAGTTTCTTCTGCGCCACCGCCAGCTGGTCCTGCAGCCTCCGCTTCCTCCAGTCCAGGTAGCGCCTCCGCAGCCGGTTCGCCTGCCAGCCCACGAGCACCCCGCAGGCGAAGGCCAACAGCACCGACAGCTGCAGCTTCCTCTCGGACACGTCCGCCATCGCGGCCGCCGGCGCACAGAAAGGCCTTCGGCGGGGGACGCGGCACCCGGCGAGCGTTCAAGACGGCGGAGGAAGCGAGCCCAGCGCCGCCTGCTGCGCGGTGGCGGACCTGCAGCGCCTGCACCGGGAGCGTGGGACGGATCTGACTTGCTGGGCATGTCATTCCTATGGTCACTTTTACATAAAACTCCTTACCAGACTGCAGACTCTCCTGTGGGCTGGATGAACTAAGCAAGCATGTTGGAGAAGCTCAAATAGCAAAGCACTGATGTGGCCTCTAGGAACGGTGGCCACCCCGGCCAGCAGCAAGCCAAAAGCTAGAGCCTCCATCCTGCAACTGTCACGAGAAAGGAGCCCTCCTGAGCCCTCCGCCTCCCATGGCCTGTAGTGTGGTGTGGGTTCTTGACTTCATGCTGGAAAGATCTTACAATACGAGTCCAGGTGATTTTGAGAGAACGTTTATTAAAGCTGGGACAGTGAAATAAAGGGAGGGCTTAGCATAGAAGCAGCAGGAGAGCAGAGGAGGTGCTGTTTTGGCCCTGTAGAAATTTTATAGTAAAGAAGTGAGCCACACTGGGTTTCGAGGACTCACTGAGAAGTAAAAATCACAATGATGGAAGTGAGCCAAGGTGAGGCTGCTGTTAGCTCACTGAAAAGTGAGAGAAATGGGGGGCTTGGTGGCAGGTTCCTGGTGTTAGCCCAGGAGGAGCTACTGCTGCCCACTGCTCCCCTGGTTGCAAGTCTAGTGGGGACCTTCAGAGTTTAGGAGAGAGGGCAAAAGTACATGCCCCAGAAAAGGAGGGGTGTGGGCGTAGTCCAAGGAGAGCTGGGTCCTTTGCTTTGAGGGTCCTTATTTGTTTTCTAAAGTGAATCCTAGGGGAGGGCCTCAGCAAAATATTCCTCAGCTTTCCAGGTGTGTTAATATGCTGATGTGTCAAACTGAGCAAATAGAGGGACCAGGGTTATTTTCTGGTGAGTTTTACCTCTATCTTGGATTTGCTTGGTTCTAATTAGGGTTTTTTTGTTATTTGTTCCCCTGACTTCATTTGCGCTGGGATTTGGCTGGCATTAATGACACTAACTGGGTCTCTGTTATCTCCCTGACCAGGGTGATTTAAGCTATTTACTTTAGGAAGAATTGTAAACCATTTGCTCTCAAGTGTCCTTGGTTAGGGAAGATAAGATCTTGCAATTTATTAGCAGGCTGTAAATTGCTCAAATTGACCCCATTTGTCTATCCATCTGTCTCAGTTTCCCTTTTCCCACTTGTCAAAAAATTCTCCTAACATCTAACTATCCTGACTCACAACCACATATCATCCAAACCACAATTCAGCAGCCACTTCTCTCAAGTTTCTAAGTCCACAGGCACCTGGTGCCCACACCCTCCTCACACACACTGTCCCTCAACCCCATATGGTGGCTACTGGTTAAGACACCCTGGCACCCACCCCGCTTATCCTGATCCCATGCAGCCCCCTCCAGGAACACATCTGAAGACAGCAGGAGAGCGCATGTCCACCGTGGTGGCACCGACACATTGATGGGTCCCTCACACAGACTGCAGTGCCCGTTCTGCTGGAGTTCCTGGCCCCCTGCTCTGTGGGCTGTGCAGCAGCAAGTGGCTGGGCTGGGGACACCCATGGAGCTCCCTGTGGCCTCTCAGAGCTGAGGACGCCTGCAGCCACAGCCACAAGAACCCACCCCTCAGTCCCACCTGCAGGAAACCGAATTCTGCCCACAACCGGGTGAGATTGGAAGCATCTCCTTTCCTCCTAGACTCTCAGGGGAGACCACAGTCTCAGCCAAAACCCTGGTCTCGTGAGCCCGGAATCAGAGGGACAGCTTACCCCATGCCCTGCTCCTGACTGCAGAAGCTGTCAGACGGTCAGGAATGTGTAGTGTCACTAGGCTGTGGTGATATTGCTCCACAGCAAGGAATGACTACTCCATGTCCTTTATGAAATCAGGTGGCGTCTTTAGTTGACTTGCATAGAAGAAACTT
The DNA here is from genome assembly GCF_027574615.1 of Eptesicus fuscus. Lineage (NCBI taxonomy): Eukaryota > Metazoa > Chordata > Mammalia > Chiroptera > Vespertilionidae > Eptesicus > Eptesicus fuscus. The sequence continues at coordinate 59,022,203 of NC_072488.1, forward strand.
CCTATTGGAGAGGGTGCTCGTTCGTAACACAATTTCCTAAAAGTGAAAGTTACATGTTGCCTTGAAGGGAGACAGTTCTCTGGGGGTCCCTCATGGTTCTGCTTGTCTTGCATGGGGCACTGTCTGCCCTTGTTCCTTTGTGTGTAGGAAACAGTTTTGGAAGAGCGTGTCAGCCTCTGGAACAGAGGGCAGGCTTGCTTTCAGCCCTAGGAGATGGAGATGAGGTCTCCCTGTGAGCCAACAGAAGACGTTCTTACTGCCCATTATTAAAAGATGTGGGGTTTTTGCCCAGCCAGAGTGGCTCAGTGTTGAGTGTTAAACCATGAACCAGGAGGTCACCGGTTCGATCCCAGGTCAGGGCATATTCCCAAGTTGCAGGCTCAGTCTCCAATAGGGGGTGTGCAGGAGGCAGTCAGTCAATAATTTCCTCTCATCATTGATGTTTCTCTCTCTCTCCCTCTCTGAAATCAATAAAAAATATATGTTTTTAAAAGACATGTGTTTTCTAAGCTCACTGTTCCTTTTCTATGATACCATTCGGTGTGCATGCAAACATCACCTGGCCAACTTCACATCACCCTGTGGGAACGAGGACTCAGATCTGGCACAAAATTGGTGATGCTTCATTGCTATGTCATAAGTAATAGTATCCTTTCTCTCTGACTGGAATGGGGCAGGAAGAAAGGGGCAAGCGAAGGAGGGAAGGAAAAGGTATAATCCTGGAGCCCAGGGCAGGTATCATCAAGGCCCAGGTTGCCTGCTGGCAGTGGGCAAACCTGACTTCAAGGCCCAGCCCTGGTCCAAGATAGGACACACAGAAATTCTACAAGAAAGCAGAGCTGGCCAGTGCCCACAAGCCCCATCGTCACAGTAGGGAGAGAGGACGAGACTAGAGGTGGCTCACCTGTTTGACAGGCTCATGCCAGCAAGGATCTCTAACTGGGGTAGCTTCACCCTTGGGCTCAGGCATCCCAACCGCCATTAGCAGCGCCATCTCTGAATCCAATACGGCAATGTAACCGTCCTCATCCTGGGCCACAAGGTGAAGCTCCCAGTCCAGTCCTGATCTAAGTGGGGCGAAAGACACTCAGCCAGCCCTTAAACAAGAGCTTCGTGTGAGCCTGGGGCTGCTGGTGACCATCTTCTCCACCTTTGGGGAGACTCCTGAGCCCACGAGCCAAGCAGAGAGAAATCACATCTTCACGTCATTGTTTGAGTCCCTGGATCCTGCCTTTTCAGCTATGGGAATTAATAAATTCCACTTAATTAAGGTATTTCTATACTAAGAGTTCTGTATCTTGCAGCTATATGTGTTCTGACAATAACTTTGGCATTCCAGGCCCTGACAGGCTGGGCCCATCCATGTCACCACTCTCAAACACCAGCTCAGCGGTCCCCAAGCCTGTCCCTTTCTGCTTGCTTTCACACCCCTGATTACATCATTCCTCGTGAAAGGCTACCCATTCTTCCAGGCCAGCATGCCCTCTCTCCTCCTTCATGAAGCCACCCTAGACCATCAGTATCAAGGGGCATCAAGTGCCAGGTGTCAAGTTTCTGCCTCATCAGGTTTCCTCCCCTGACAGCCAGACTGGAAGGCCCTACAGGGCAAGGCATGTGTGCTAATAGCTACCTCCTTTTGAAAGGTGAGCGTTGCAAAAGAAAGCATGGAAGACAGATGACAGGAATTGTGTGTGAGTGCAAGTGCACACATGTGCAAATTTCCCTCGCCACTCTTATCGAACACAGGGAGGAAACAGGTGGGAAAGAAAGAATATGGAACATGCCCCCCCCCTTATTAAAACAAAGACCCCCTCCCCCAGGTCATTCCAGAAGGAAACTCTCCAACAGCAGTGGCCCTAGAAATCTAGGTGAGAACCCCCTAGAGTAAGGTCAAACCGAGGGGGGCAGGGACTGGCCGGGGTGCCCCCAGCGGCAGGAAGTGCTCCTTTCACAGGGCTGGCTGCGGTTCCGGTTCCGCTAGAGCCAGGAGGACAGGGAGCTTCCGAACAGGGCTGCCTGAGCCCTGCCCCTTCGGGCCCCATCCTCAGAGAGCCCTGCAGCACTTAAACAAGATGGAGCAGATGTCTCTTTGCAAGTTCTTCCATTACCAAACTCTGAGACACAGGGCCTCCATGTTTCCTGCTGCCCTTCACATCCTGCATCCTCTCACGCTGAGTCCTCAGCCTGCAGCACTGCCTCCACTTTCCAGCTTGTGACAAGTCGGCAGGGACTGGGGCTCCTGGGTTCCCCACTCCAACACCTGCTGGGGCCAACTCTGACTGCTCTCCTCCTCCCCTTTGGCCAGGTTCCAGGACTCCACACCACTTCCCATCCATGCCTCCCTTCCCAGGCCCTCAGACTCTTCACTAACACAAGGCTCCCTCCTCACAGTCACCAGTCATTAAGAAAAACCTGATTTTTAAAAAAATAAAAAAAACCTGATCCTTTCTTGGCCTGGCCAGTGCGGTTCAGTGGCTGGAGCATCGGTCATAGGTTTGATTTCTGGTCAAGGGCATGTACGTGGGTTGCAGGTTCGATCCTGAGCCCTAGTTGGACACAACCAATCAATGTGTCTCTCTCACGTTGATGTTTCTCTCTCTCTCCCTCCCTCCCTTCTCTAAAAATCAATGGAAAAAATATCCTCGGGTGAGGATTAACAAAAAACAAAAACAAAAACCTGGTCGTTTTTTTTCTCAGAACCAACCCTTCCAGGGCTCCCCACTGCTTTTAGTGCCTTCAATGGGCCCCCTCACCTTGCTAAACCTCTACTCTTGCCACACCTTGGCCACCAGTTATGCCTCACCCTTGCTAGCCCCTCCTCAGGAATTGCCTCACCCCACCTCCGAATACTCTCACATTGAACCTGGCTCCAGCTGCCATCAGGAAACCTCTGGTACTCAGGTCAGAGCCTCGGGCACAGCCCGCCTGGTACAGCCCCTGTCCCAGCTGTCCACTGGACCACTCACTGCCTTCCCGTGGACAAGTCCACCTCCAGAACTGAGACTATAAAGCCCTTGGAGACAGGGTCCTGAGGGTCATGGTGTTTCCCTCATGGTATCTCACATGCTTTGGATAAACCATAAGTCGCAGCAACAATCATCATTTATCAACAATCATTGATAAATTCCTGAAATGAAATGGGAGAGGACACATTCCTAGGCCCCGAGAAAGATGTGTGCTCTTCCCAGGAATAAAAATAAAAATGTTTAAAACCACCAAAACAGGCTGTTCCTCAAAGGGAGCCCTAAGATCTTTTACTGTGATGCTCATTTGGGGGCCCAGCATGTCAGCTGAGTGTAGAAATGAATGAATGGAATGTGGGTAGCCCTGTAAGGAACCGACACTGAAGGCTCTCCTGCAGGTCACATCCCGGACTACTGGCACTCACATGCCTCTCCCAGTAAGGAAGTAACCACTCCCTATGGTTTCAAAAGGTTTCTTCGGCAGTCCCCGCCCTGGGTCTATTTCTCCCCATACAGGACAAGAATTATCCTCTGCAGCTCACCCACTGGGGCTCCACAGCGCCCGGCGATGGGAGGGTCTGTTAGATGAGCTTCTAAATGGAAGTGTCTTGCTCAGAGTAGGCACATGCACTCCCTGACGTTTTTTACACAGATGTATTTTTATTAATTTCAGAGAGGAAGGGAGAGGGAGAGAGAAACATCAATGATAAGAATCATTGATCGGCTGCCTCCTGCATGCTCCCTTAATGGAGAATCGAACCCTCAACCCACGCATGTGCCCTGACCAGGAATTGAACCAGGACCTCCTGGTTCATAGGTGGACGCAGTCACGGAGACACACCGGCCTGGCCCTCTGACATTTTAAATTACGCACTTCATCAATTTCTCCTGCTTCTCCAAGAGGATGGAGCAAACCCACTCAGGGAAGTTGTGACAGAAAAACGACAGGGAGCCACTGGCATTTACATTCTTACTTGTGGTTTCTGTTCATTTGTTTTGTTTTTATTTGTTTTTCCTAGAAAAAAAGAAAAAACACAACCAGGGGGATATATATGACAATGTCAGGATAGCAGGGGGAAGAGAAAGGCTAGAGGCATGGACAGTTAATAAAAGGAGGGTTCTGAATTACATGGAACAGTCCACAGGGTCATGTCTGAGGCCTCACGAGATGACCGGTCATTTTGGCATGCGTGTCCGGTGCCTGGTCTCCTGATCTGCCCCTCAGACACCCAAGCACCCAAGGTCAGCGAGAGCTGGCCACACCCTAGCTATCTGCCAGACAAACTCGGACTTGATAGAAAGACAAGGCAATGCAGCCCCTTGGCTTTGTGCGTAGGTACCACATGGCAGTCTTTCCTGCCTAACGGTGGAGTCTGGGGTGACAGTCACAATGGGACACACTTTGGCATCACAGTGAACTCCAGGCAGCCACCATTCATGTGCAGACATGGGCTTCACCACCCACACAGATGTCTGTCCAGACATCCCCAGGTGGTCTGGCCCAAGGATGAGGCACGTAACGTTCCTTCCTAGCCACCGTTCAATAGCAGTGTCCACTCTCTGGTCTTGCTCGGTCACCTGCAGGAGGAGATTGGGACCCATCTGCTTTTCAGCTCCTCAATGAACACTGATTCCAAAGACGCTTGGCCATCTGGATCCATACTGATGGTTTCTCGAGTTTCTCCCACTTTTATGCTGATCTCAGGGCAGAAAATTCAGCCAGACCCAGAGCCATGTGTGGCAAACAAGAAAGCCAGAATGATGGCTGGGCAAGAAAGAACCAGCAAGTAGCACAATGCAAGGCCAGAGGACATTCAAGAAGGGGAGGGGGCATGCAGCAAGCTGTTGCCCCAAGTCACAGTTTAGGAGAGGCACTAAGCCTGAGGGACACAGCCAGCTCTGCCGTCCTCCCGCAACGGGGCCACTGGTTGTGATTCCTATGTGGAGAGTGCCCTGCTGTGACCTCTGTTCCTGCACGGAGGCCAGGTTACATCTCAGTCCACAGTCCTGAGGAGCACCACGCTGGCCAGCCAGCCAGGCCCTAGTCCTGCTGAGGGGGCTCTGGGTTCCACAGGAAGGCCCTGGGAGCGAGGGAGTAAGGGAAGAGGGATGCATTCTGCTGGAAGAAGTTCAGGGAGAAACTACTGTGGGCTGTAAGGAGCTGTGGCTCAAAACAGTGCAGAGCCCAAAAGAATGGGATAAACATCGATAAAATGACAAGTCTTGTCACTAGTTTAAAAACAGATGATTGTTGCTGTTGCTTGGTTTTGTTTTTTCCTTTTAAAACCACTCAATTTTAAAAGGTGAAGGGGCTGGGGAGGTTCAGCCCCTTCACTCTGATCCTTTCTGGGTACCAGGAGGCCTCAGGCCCATACCCACTGCTCTCCTTTCCTGAGCTCCAGCCACCTAAGCCAGGGCAGGATCGGGACAAGACTTGCTCTGCTTCCCAACAGCAATTCAGTCTCCCATCAAACCAGAACACAGAGGATGGGAAGTCCAAAGACTAAAGTGCAGAGATTTCCAGAGCGGGCGGCCTGCCACTGGGCACTCTGAGAAGGAATGGGGCGGGGTCAGCCCACAGCTGCAGCTGTGGAACAGACGCTGACCACTATGAAGGAAGCCTGCGGGCACAGTCCCCTTTCTCTTGGGCCCTGTTGACACCTCTTTCTGAGACAGTCCAGTCAGTAGCTCCCCAAGGAAAGAAAGTTCTGGTGTGAAAGATATGGCCCATGAAGGGAGAAAGTGTGTATGACCATCCCTGGTTGGTAACGACTAGTGATCTCAGGGACAGGAAGGTGGCAAGAGGGGAAACAGTGCATGATATGAAATCCATGAACCCCAGGTTTCAAGAGCAAGGATACATGAACAACCCAAAAGGCAGTCTCTCTCCTGGGGAAGGTTTGGTGAAGATGCTCAGGATCCTACCAGTGAGGCCTGCTGGGGGAAGGCACTCCTCTGTGGGAGGAGCCGCCGAGTGGGAGCAGGTAGGAAGGCCTAGGCTGGCATTAGGGTGTGTAGGCCGGGGGCGGCTGGAATTGGTTGATGACCTCATATTCCGAGGGGTAGGGCTCGGTCTCCTCCATCTCAGACAGCAGCTCCAGCGCCTGCTCCTCCTCCTCTGTCGGGTAGTGGCGCAGGAGATTGGCTGCTGTGGCCAGGATTGAGGCTCCACCAGCTCCTGCCACCAGGTAGAAACTAACAGCAAAGGTGACATACACCTGGGAACCATGGTACTTCTTATGTTGCTGCTGCTGGGCCAGGATGAGTTCGGAAGCCCAGTAGGAAAAGCCGATGACGGTAGCACACTGCAGGACTGGAGGACAGAGGGACAGCACAGAAAGGGGTTAGCAGGCATCCTGCAGCTGGGATGATTAAGGAACCAAATGCAGCCTCTCCACCCAAACCCCAGTGTCAGAGAACCTGCGTGGCCCTGGATCCTGCAAGGGGGAGCTCTCTGGGCCATGGGGTTCTTGGGCGGAGGCTAGGACAGATGCACGACCCGTCTGGGCCAGTCAAGTCTCTCCATCTTAACCTTTTGCACTCGGATGTCGAGTGTGACTCGACACGGTTAGCATTGGTAGCAGCTCTTTTTATACTCTTTGAATGTATCAATAATTTGAAATATAAAAAAATCCAAATAAATAAGTTTGTATGAAAAGAAACTCCAGTTTTTTATTCTACTGCCGCGGTTTGTAAAATCTGGGTTATTTAAAAAATTAAATCCCGAGTAGAATAAAGGAATCGAGAAAAAAGCAAGCGAGTGCAAAGGGTTAAGAATCTGGAGATGGAACCTGAGGGCTGCTAGAAGTCAGAGAGCTTGAAAGACACAGACAAGGCCATGCAGTTTGGGACTGGAGTTCACACCACCACATATCAAATCAACACCCAGCCCAGTCTGTGGGGAAGCAGAAGGGGAGGAAAGAATGCGATGAGACCAGGAACTCCAGGGGAGACACAGTGAGACACTCTGCTCATGCCAGGCCCCAGGAGCCCAACTGAGCTTCAAACCCAGTTCTTGGAGAGCTGTGAGATTTCTTGGGGAACTAAAGCAAGCTGCTATCACGCCCAGTGCTCCAGGAAAGGCTAGAGTTGAAATGAGCATCTGGACCGATGCCTGCTCAGAGAAAGCCCGTCATCCCCACCTACAACCCCAGACGGTGCTCCCATCCTGTGGCAGTTCCTCCCCCGCTGGGAGCAGTCCTGGACTTACCTGTGAGGATGTGGGCAAAGGCATAGCGACGGGTGATCTTCAGGGCTGGATGCTTGGGCCCAAAGACATCTAGGAGGAATGCGGAGAGACTGCACAGGATGCCCAGGAAGCAGAAGGCGGCAATGACCCGCAGGAGCAGCACCGTCTGGGGATTCATGCAGAAGTCTGTAGTGGGAAAACCAGATCTTCAGGACCCCAAGCAGCACCCTGGAGTCCCCACCTGGGAGGAGTTTGTCCCTCTCAGCCACAGTCCTGGAGTGCCAGGGGAGTCCTAGAGAAATCGCTCATAACTCTTGCTCCCAGCTAGCCCACAGAGGTGGGACAGCACCCAAACTGGCAGACAGGAACCCTGGCCACTGCTTCCACACACTCCACTCCTTCCCTTCCAAAACACCGCTCTAGCCCTGCCAGTGTGGCTCAGTGGTTGAGCATCAACCTATGAACCAGGAGGTCACGGTTCGATTCCTGGCTACGGCACATGCCTGGGTTGCAGGCTCGTTCATCATTAATATTTCTATCTCGCTCTTTCCTCTTTGAAATCAATAAAAAAAATTAAATTAAAAAAAACAAACCCTAGTCTAAGTGCAGGCCTCCACTTTGTTGTACTGGCCATGATCTTCTAAGCATTTTCAAAGACACTGACAATCTGACATGTCAACCCATTCTCCTGGGCTGCAGAAGGAGCCCACTAACTGCTGCGCTGAGATGGCCAGAGAGGCAAGGCCAGAGGCCGATCAATGTCGATTCTCCATTCAGCCACTCATTCATCCCCGTTTGTGTTCAAAAAGAATCTGAAGCCATTTAGAAAAATATATCCTTGCCGAAACCGGTTTGGCTCAGTGGATAGAGCGTCAGCCTGCGGACTCAAGGGTCCCAGGTTCGATTCCAGTCAAGGGCATGTACCTTGGTTACGGGCACATCCCCAGTGGGGGGTGTACAGGAGGCAGCTGATCGATGTTTCTCTCTCATCGATGTTTCTAACTCTCTATCCCTCTCTCTTCCTCTCTGTAAAAAATCAATAAAATATATTAAAAAAAAAAGAAAGAAAGAAAAATATATCCTTACAAGAGTGTACTAAATAAGTTAGGAAAGGTGGTAGGCTGGATCTTCACTTTTTTTTTTTCTATTTTACTGATTTTTTACAGAGAGGAAGGGAGAGGGATAGAGAGTTAGAAACATCGATCAGCTGCCTCCTGCACACCCCCTACTGGGGATGTGCCCACAACCAAGGTACATGCCCTTGACCGGAATCGAACCTGGGACCCTTCAGTCCGCAGGCTGACGCTTTATCCACTGAGCCAAACCGGTTTCGGCCACATTTATTTTTGTTCACTCTCTGAACCCTACTAAAACAAAACGAAACAAAACTTTTTAAAGACATAAACCCACACCACAGGGAGAGGGGCAAAACACAATTCTGGAAACTGGAACATAAAGGGGCTTAGAAGTGCCTTAGCAGACTGAGTAAGCTGAAGTGTCAGCAGAAGTAGGAAAGCTAAGACGCAACTAGATTTATACCACGAATGCCTAAGGAGCCCAGACACTGAGTACCAAACGCCTTCTAAAACAAGTGCAAAGCCAGTCAGGGCGCACACTCCCCCAAAGCGTGGGAGCGAACCAAGGCCAAGGAAGATGCTGAAAAAGGAGACCCCACATTCAGTCGCCCAGGGTCACGGTGAAGGGAGAACTCAACACCTGTACACCAGACACACAGTCACCTAGTCACCCCTCCAGGACATCATACCATTCTCATTCTTTTAAATTCCGCCGAAACAGTGTCAGACCCTGTGACATCTGTGCAAAATGCCACAGCTCCTAGAAACAGACAGAAAGGCTGATCTGAAAAGAAGCTGTTTGAAGCTTCAAGAAAATGTAGGAAACGTGCCTTCCCCTCTCTCCTCTGTTCCAGCCATCGGCAGGCTCTTCTTTCATTTAGGTCATGGGTCATCACGTGATTTAGGAAAATCTGGGAAGCGCTGGCTTAGACTACAGGCTCCTCTCCTGAGTCCTGACCACAGGCTGAGGCTGGGAGATGGTGGTCATCACTCTCCAGTGCGCGTGTCAGTCCCTGGGGTGCTGGCTGAAAGCACGTGCCCAGGCCTCAGAAACTCGAAGCTCTCAGTCTGGAGCAGGGCCTAGGAATATGGATTTTAATAAGCAGCCCAGGTAATTCCCATGCAAGGTGGCCCAAGCCTTACACTCCAAGAAACACAAATCCTGGGCCTGGAGGACAGGGGACTGAGAAGAAAAGGCCAAGAACCCGGGGTGCAGACCTAAACCCAACAAAGCAGACTCAAACCAAGTCAGTGGCATCATGGGTGCTTGGCAGAGGGCCCGGCATCCGGACCACAGAACCAGAGCAGATACCAGGAGACCCTGGGCCTTAGTGACAGCACGCACTCCCTGCCTCAGGCTCAGAATTCACCAGGCAGATGGTGGTTGAGCCCATTCCAGACTCATGCCGCGATCTAGCTTTATGTCATCCACTAAGCTGTCCTTAGAACTATCTGTCACTCTCTTGTCAGCTGACCATCTGTTTTGGGCGCGATCATCCAACCTGGTGTTCACTTACTACCAGGAGGCTTGTCTGTGTGATGGTTCTGCCAGTGACCAGGCCCAGGCCCAGGCTCGGTTTCGTCCAGCCCTACAAGCCTGAGTGGGCCTGCAGGAGGTTTCGCTGAAGGAAGAGCTCCTGGAGACGGGGACTGGCTCCTGGCTTTACTTTGAATATTGTTAAAAGCTCTCTGAGATAGTTCTTCTTGATCCGCGTGGCATGAGCAGGGATGGGGCAGGATGAAAGTGTTCTTTCTTCTAGTGCTTCCAAGAATAACCTGGAGCAGCAGGGTGCAAGGGCTTGCAGCACACTCCACTCTGCAGCAGGCTGTGCTCAGATTACTTAACACATTGCGGACCAGTAGTTTTATTGCTAGCTTTACCCACTGGCCAGATAAGTTTCTAATGAGCGAGTACAAAAAACGTTGTACATAAATGTTAAAGGCACGCCTTAAAATTAAATACCCATTGCATTTTGAAGTTATTTATTACATGTTCTTACAAGCTAATATCTTTTTAAAGAATTCTCATGATTGGCCACAAGCCTTAGAACAGAAAACACGCGAATTCTCGTGATCCATCCGCAAATACGGCCAGGCACTTGGGCTTTAATTGAGGTTCTTAAAAATCCACTAAGTTTTGACCAGCCAGTGTGGCCCAGTGGTTGAGCATCGACCCAGGCACCAAGAGGTCACTGGACTTGATCCCCAGCAGGGGGCCTGCAGGAGGCAGCCCCTCTCACTGATGTTTCTCTCTCTCTCTCTAAGAATCAATAAAAATATATTTAAAAAAAACACTAAGTTTTAATTTAACAACTAGTTTTAACTGCAAAAAAGTAACACTCGGTGGCTTCAAAGCTACTTTCTTAGGCTGCATAATGAGTACAGGATGTCCATTTTATTATCATCCTTAAAAATGTACATCTATTATATACATTCCCATGTGTCTCGCCTTCCATAATACACTTATCCCATACAATCTATAATAATAGAAGCATAATATGCTAATTAGATTGGACGTCCTTCCGGATGAAGCCGGGGCTACGAGGGAAGCCTGGGCCCTGGGTGCCAGAAGCCAGTGCCGGCAGCTGGGGGAGGGAAGACCTATTCTTGCCCGAATTTTGTGCATTGGGCCTCTAGTAATATAATGAAAGGGTATTATGCAAATCAAAGGGCGGAATGACCGGTCGCTATGACGTGCACTTACCACCAGGGGGCAGACGCTCAACGCAGGAGCTGCCCCCAGCCCCAGGCCCCGATCCATCGCCCCATCAGGGCCAACCTCTCGGTCCCTTCCCCCAGCCAGCAGGCTCTGATTGCCTAATGGGGAACGGGGAATCAGGGGTGGGTGGTGGCAGATGTGGGCGGCTGCTGGTCACCCCACACACAGAGGGTGACCAGCAGCGGGGGCCGGGGCCAGCGAGCGGAGGGAACAGCCAACCTCTCGGTCCCTCCCCCGGGAAGCTGGCATTCTTTCCCACAGCCAAGACACAGGCCTGCCCACAGCTGCAGACAGTTGCTCCTCACTCCTCCCCACCTGCTCCCTGAGGGGGAGGGAAAAGCCATCAGCAAGGTAGCAGGCGTTGGTTAGGTGGGTTGTTGAGAAACCTGTCTCCAGATGCTACTGAATTCTAACCCTGTTCAGAATTCCATTTTCTCTGCTTAAAGCACCTGATCTTACCCTCTTCAGTGGTGATACAACCTGAAATCTAATGGGACCTTTTTGTGGGATGGGTTATCGTACCCCAGGACCCTACAAGTAGAATCCTCCAGCGAATAAACGCAGTGAACGTTCAGGCGTGACCCTGATAGCACCACCGGCCCCCTGGAACTCTCTCTGGCATTGGGTCCACACCCCATCCCTTATCTGAAAGAAATTCCACACAAAAGCACCTCCTGTGAACGGGCCTCCACGGGGGAGAGGAGGGGGCGGCGGCAGCGGGGAGTCTTCTACATGGGCTCTAAGTATATCCTGGGCCAGGCCCACCTCGGGTGCAAGATGGCAAACAGGGAACCGGGAGTGGGTGGTGATGGGGGGTGGGGCTGGCTGATGGCAGCTGGGGAAGATGGCCCTGATCGCAGGCCAGGAGTAGGACCTAACCCATGCACGAATTTCATGCACTGGGCCTCTGGTTTTCATAGTAAGGAAGTCTCACATGATATGAAGCTTCAGAGAGAACATCCCTCCCTTCCACATGTCAAACTGCCCCTCCTGAGAGACAAACATTATTGGCAGTTTCTTCTGTCCCCTCCAGGAATAGCCTGTGCACACTGACAGGTCAAACATTATCTTAGTTAGGCCTCACACTGGGGATCCACCATGCAGCTCAGATGAGGGACTGGAGGTTCCAGGACGTTAAGTGACTTCCTTCAGGTCCCACAACGCAGGACTGGACTCCAAACCAAAGCTAGACTTCCAACCTAGGTCAGGCTCCCTTGCATTGTGATGCCAGAATCACCCATGGAGACAATGCATCAAATGCTAACACGTGGCATGTGAGTGGTTAGTATAAATGCTCTCAGAGCCACCCTCAGAGCCAGTAGCTGCTGAGCGCAGAACAGCTGAGAGCACAAAATCCCTTCCAGGCAAAACATGTGTGGGCCATTGAACAAAGAGAAGTGCTCATACCGGGAATTATTAGGCAAAAGCTGGTTGGGATGGTGTAAGCTTCTGCAGCCATCAGAAGCAGTAGGGAAATCAGAAAGGCACTAGACTTGGCACCAAATCCGAGACCTACCATAGACTGTGTTACTGTGAGCAAGTCACTTAACTGCCCCTGGTCTCTGCTCTCTCATCTGTCAAATGAAGGCAGTACTGCCTGCCCCACCTCCAGGGGCACCGAGAGGGAGTGCTCAGCAGCCTGCATGGTAGCTGCCCCGCTCCCTCCCGGGGCCACAGCATGTCAGCCCTGGTGTGCCTTCCTGCTTACAATCAGTGTGGGCCAGAGAGAGCGCCTGCTAAAGCCAGACTAAGGGTGTGCCCCACCAGAAGAATGAGGACTACGGCTTTTGGCCCAAATTCAAACAGGTTTAGTTTCTATGTGACTGCCTTTCCCCACTCCAAAGCTGTGAGCAAACCCTCGGGCTTAATGGAAAGCCAAATGTGAACGTCCCTTGGAGAGATGCTAACAGATAGCCCAGGATCTGCCCCCCGGCCCAGGCGGTCTCTCAGGGGGTCTCAGCGCACAGAGAAGACAGGCAGAGCACCTCGGACCCCTCAGACCAAACTCAGGCTCCCCTGGGTCAGGATCTCAGTACTCTCTCCTTCCTGCCAGACATCAGAGTGGAGGGGAAGACCACAACTATCTGCTCCCTTGAGACGGCTGCTAAGGGAAACAGAATTCCCAAATGTGTGCAGGCATTATGTTATTTCTGAGGAAAAAGGACTCATGGGGCAAGGTCCTCATTTTAAATTCAAACCAGTGGTGCAGCTCACCACACTCGGGTCAGACAGAACACATCCTAACTTCCAGTGGCGTTGTGGCCTGTTTATTTTGGTAACTATTGCTCGATGGCCCCCTCCAGTGACCAGAGAAGAGGAAGCTGCTTGTGTAATAGGATCCCAAAGCACTGACTTTGGCTCAAGGTCACTCACTGGTGAGTCATGGGGCAGGATCTGTTTTGAAGGCCTGGCTCTTCCTGTCTACCTGCCCACTGCGCCCAGCCCCTCCCAACCCAAACAGATTGAAGTGGCCTCTGGCCAGTTCCCTTTTTCTGTCCCACTGCCCTTCACTTCCCCTCACTGGAGTCCCTGTGGGTTAGAGACACTGCCCCATCACCCTGGCCCCAGCCCCGTCCTTCCCAGCACTTATCCGCCCCACCTGCATAGCCTCTCCCCACTGAGACTTTAGCTTCCAGACAGGCTTCCGACAGAAGATTCCAACAGGGCCCCCTAGAGTGCCTGGCTGGCCCATCACCAGAGATACCATGGTCCTAGCCAAGCTGCCTCAGAGGACAGGCCCAGCAGGACCTGGAAGTGCCAATTGCATCAGTCACTACCCCTCCGACATACAGGCCCTCTGGTTGGCCCTTGAACTTCCAGTGGCAATCATGACTCACTTGACTTCAAATCCCAGACTTCCTCATTCTTCAAAGGTACTTCCCAAGGCTGCTGTCAGTGCGGCCCTTCACTGCCACACTTGAGAGGCAGAGGAATTGGTGTGCAGAGGGAATGATTATCTGGCCCGCCCCCCTGCTTGGGGCCACTAGAGGTCTGAGCATATCTCTGGACCTGAGCCCAGGCTGAAGAGCACTGTGAGGAGCTGGCACCCCTGGGAAGTAGGAAAACTCAGGACGGGGATTATCTGAGGCAGCCTGCATTTGCTAAAGCCTCCAGGGCTCTGCGAGTGACAGATCTTGTCTCAAGATCACCAACTTGAGCCGATGGAGATGATGAGGAATAAAAAGCACAGCTTGGGCTGGGCTTGTGATAAAAACTCAACTAGAATGGGGAAGTAAAAAGCCTTGGACAGCTTTGACAAAAGGAAAAGAAGCTGGAGGGCACTGAGGTACAAGGTAAGAGTGGAGGCCATACCATGGATATTAGCTGTGTGGCCTCGGGCATGTCACTTGACCTCCCTGAGCCTAAGACCTCTGTGAAGTGGTGGTGATGACAGTCCCAAATGAAGGTGCTGTGTTTTTTGTTTTTTTGGGGGTTTTTAAAAATATATTTTATTGATTTTCCACAGAGAGGGAGAGGGATAGAGAGCCAGAAACATCGATGAGAGAGAAATACCCATCAGCTGCCTCCTGCACGCCTCCCACTGGGGACGTGCCCGCAACCAAGGTACATGCCCCTGACCAGAATCGAACCTGGGACCCTTGAGTCCACAGGCCGACGCTCTATCCACTGAGCCAAACCGGTTAGGGCTGAGGGTGCTGTTTAGGATAAACTAAAGGCAGGCATGAAGTGTGCTGAGCACAATGCCTGGCACTGTGGGGGCTGAGAAACAGGAAGGTACAGCTCTAAAGCCTGCTGGCCCAGCTCACTCCCTGTCACCTGCAGAGACTTGGCAGTCTGTTTTCCCTTTGGAAGTATCTATAGGCACCAGACTTGACTTCCCTGCTAGGACATCTGTTAGGTCCTGAGGATCAGCATAATCACACAGGACAGCATGTTTAAAGGCCCACTGAGTACCAAAAACCAACCACTACAGAGAAAGGGAAGAAGCAGAGCCATCAGAAGAAACTATCAACTTTCTGATGAAGTATTCCTAGCTTGCAATGGTCAAGGAGACGGCCACACATCGAAACTGTCCGTGGGTTAAGATCCCTAAACACATGAGCAAATGTAAAGGTTAAGGCAATGTGCTTTTTTTAAAACTGATTTCAGAGAGGAAGGGAGAGGGAGAGAAACATTAATGATGAGAGAGAATCATTGATCAGTTGCCTCCTGCATGCCCTCCCCGCCACCCCCACTGGGGATTGAGCCCATAACCTGGGCATGTGCCCCTGACCGGAATCAAACTGGTACCCTTTAGTCCGCAGGCCAATTCTCTATACACTGAGACAAACCAGCTAGGACGGCAATGTGATTTTCTACATATATATATATATATATATGTATGAACAAAGAAGAACCTGCATCAACAATTTATTTTTACTTTTTACAGGGTTTTGACAAGGATGTACACCAAAGCACAATAACCCTGAGATCATTCCTGACAGCTGAAATAAAGGATAAAAAAGATAAATGAGACAGTATCACTTTATACCGAGTCAGTAGATGTGGCAGACGCAGCTATGCCACTCCCAGCTGTGTGGCCCTGGAGAAATGTGACTTCACTTCTCGAGACACAGCTTCTTGGATCTCTGAAATAAGGACCTCGGATCACACTGCCTCTCCCCTATTCACAAACTTCATGAGCCTCCCTAGGAATGAGCTGAAAGGGAGAAGCATTGGGAACTGTCTCCCAGTTTGTAGGTGACACCAAGCTCTGAGAACACTGAAACACCAGGGGGTCAAGTGCAAAGGTCTGGATGAAGTGGTGGCAGCTGAGCTTCAAAGAAGGCAAATGAGGGAAATGTGCTGAGGGAAAAACCATCCAGATTCAACTCCAGCTCGATGGCCTTTCTTCCATCAGCTACACGCCAGAGAAAAAGCTGCGTGTCACAAGGCCTCCATCATAGGTATAACCTCTGTCTTAATGAGCCAACCCAGCGAAGACTATCATCAGGAAAGAACCTGGAATCAAACTAGAAGCCCCATCCTGTTCTCTAAATCATTCTAAAACCTCAAAAACCCTTAAAAAGAGAGAGAGATACAAAAGAGAGAACTCTCAGAGAAAGACGTTAGACCACAACGACACAGCTTTTCAGCCTAGACCTGCAAAAAGTGGTATAAGATCCAATGCATAGAGGAGAACTTGACCTTTTCACCAAACCCCAGTGTCTGAGTCCTTAAAGAGACGACGTGAAGATATCTCCAGGAAGGGCCTCTGAGACATGGCATAGCAGACAGCTGGAACACATCACAGCCAGAGAGTGGCACAGGGAGAAAAGAGAAATCCTTCAAGAATGGTTCAAAAGACCATGGGGACGATGAACTGTGCTGGTACCAAGGGCAGTGTGGGGTCCACTGACTGTTTTTCCGGTAAAAGCCAGGCAGTGCAATGCTGCGCTTACACTACACAGCCTGTACCCTCCCTGATGGAGACAGAGCTGGGCAGGAGCAACTATTGGCTCTCTGGGACAGCAGCACCCCCGCCAGGCTGTGGCCTCCCTGTGTCCAGTAAGGAGACCAGTCCCTAGTCTCTTTCCCCTTTCCTCTGCACACCTGGCTGAGCAAAGAAACCTCACCTCGTCAGGTGTATGGTTCTGAGATCCAAGTTCCAACTTTTACCGAGGCTGGAACTGACTCCTGATTATCTAAAATGCCACAGAATTCCTTTTTCTAGAATAAAAACCCAATTACTGTAGAATATGAAAATATATTTTAAAGTCTAAGCATATTAAAAGTTCTTTTTCTCCATCAAGCAGCTGACCCAAAGAAATCTCCCCGCCCCCTCTTGCCAAAACCGGTTTGGCTCAGTGGATAGAGGGTCGGCCTGCGGACTGAGGGGTCCCGGGTTCGATTCCGGTCAAGGGCATGTACGTTGGTTGCGGGCACATCCCCGGTAGGGGGTGTGCAGGAGGCAGCTGGTCGATGTTTCTCTCTCATCGATGTTTCTAGCTCTCTATCCCTCTCCCTTCCTCTCTGTAAAAAATCAATAAAATATATTAAAAAAAAGAAAAAAGAAAAAAATCTCCCCGCATCCCAGAGATTCCTTAGCTAGTTTTAATGCCCAGCATCCTTATCTTTTCTTCCTATACTGCGCCTTTCCTCGGGCAGAATCCTAAAGAGCAGCAAGACTATGAGCATGGAGTGAAAAGCAGGTGCTTGGCTGAATAACATCTAATTAACGAGGGGCCGGACCACCAGGCAGCAAAGGGTCTGTTTCCTTCAACCAAGTCCTGCCCTGGCTGTCAGCTCTCCAGCCACACCCCATTCTGCTCCCCGCCAAGGAGCCCCGGGTCGCCCGGGAAGAAGAAGCTCAGGCGCGGCGGCCTTACCTTTCAGCAGGTCCGGATGCACATAGCCCAGTACATCGGAGACACCCAGCTCCTGGCGGGAACAGGTGCCACCATGGATGTGCAACCAGGCAGGCTCAGCGAGGGCAGTGCATAGCGCCGTGATGGACAAGGCGCCCGGCAGGGCCGAGGCCAGGCTACGCTCCGGCTGCTTGGGCAGAGCACTGCCTCCCGGGCTCCTCCGCCGGCGCCCGCCGGGCAGCCCTGCGCCTCCCGGGGCATACATGCCCGGGGCCGCCCGCCGTCGTTCCGCGGTCGCTGCTGCTCGCCGCCGACTTCCGGGGGGCGCAGAGTCTGCCTGTTCCAGGGAGAACGCAGGTGAGGAACCGCAGGGCTGCCAGGGCGGACACCAGGGGCTGGAGGAGTGGGACCTGGGGCCGAGCGGAGACCCGAGGGCTGCAGGATTCTGGGGCGGAGACGGTGACTGGGTGCCTGGAATGGAGGCGCGGAATGAAGACCCGGAGAGGATAGGGCTGGAGGGCGAGAGTATGGGCTACTGATGGGAGGAGAGACCGGACCCGGAGTCTCAGAGGGTGCCAAGGGGGGGAGGACCAGGCTGAGCCGCGGGTATCGGAGACCCGGGATCAGGGAACGGCGCTCTGGGGTGCGACCTCTGCCCAGAAAAGACCCTTCCCACCCCGATCGCTGCTCCTCACCGGTCAGCAGGCCTCAAGGGTGGCGCCGCTCGTCCCGTCACGGGACCATCAGCTGCCCGGGCCAAGCGACCCAGGCCCTAGAGACCCACTACTCCCGGACAAACCCGGATCCGACCCACTTCCGTTTCCTTTGCCTCTGCCTCGGCCTCGGCCTCGGCCTCCGCCTCCTCCGGCTCCCCGCCCTGTCCCCGCTCGCGTCATAGTCCGGCGCACCACAGCCTCCCTACGGCCTCACGGGACTGGTAGTTCGAAGCTGTTCCGCGACGTTTTATGCCGGGGTGGGAGGTCGACTACAACTCCCAGAGGGCAGCGCGGCTGCATTAGCGGGCACTTCAGTTCCCAGGTCGACCGGGATTCTCGGGCGGAAGTGGACGGACAGGCCGTCCTGAGAGGCTGAGTCGGGGTCCCGGAATCTGCACTGTGGAGCCTGCCGTGGGCACGCGCCCAACTCCTCCACGTACTGCGTCGGGTCGCCATGAAGGACTCGCTGGTGCTGCTGGGCCGTGTCCCGGCGCACCCCGACTCGCGCTGCTGGTTCCTGGCATGGAACCCCACGGGAACCCTGCTAGCCTCGTGCGGGGGTGACCGTAAAGTCCGCATTTGGGGCACCGAGGGTAAGGCTCGGCCTGGGCGCGCGACCCCGCCGCCGGGCGTTCCGCGTGAGTGCTATGCGGGTGCTGTGCTGGAGGTGAGCCCAGGGAGAAGCGCGGGGAGAAGCCACCTCGAGATAGACTTTTGTCACTCCTAGAAAGACTTTTCAGGCAAGTACTAGAAGCCAGAACGTCAGGAGACAGCCTGGAACTGTGGAGGAAATTGTGATAGTTGCTGGGGCAGGAAACCGATTAGAAAAGGGCGGCGGAAAGTAGCCTGCAGAGTAATTTGCGACGACGGTGAAGTTTAAATTTTATCCCGAGGGGACATTCGGCAGCCTTTGACTATTTGGTGTGTGTGTGTGTGTGTGTGTGTGTGTGTGTGTGTGTGTGTTATTGGTTTCAGAGAAAAAAGGGAGAGAGAGAGATAGAACCACCAATGATGAGAACCATTGATCAGCTGCCTTCTGTACGCCCCAAACTAGGGATGCAGCCTGCAATCCAGGCATGTGCCCCAGCCATAGTATTGATCTGTGACCTCCTAGTTCATAGGTGGACTCTCAGTCACTGACCCACGCTGGCTGGGCAGCCTTTGACCATTAAATTAGGAGGTGATGCCTCCAGAGGAAGTAAGTCAATTACTTCTTCCTAAAAGCATATTGGTAAATGTGCCCGTTGGGCTTGGCTCCAGTGTCAGATGGCAGTGATAGTGTTTCACTGTCTTCTTGTGCGCCCAGCCCCAGTGCCTGGCCTGGCCTCTACTTTTAGGTGGCAACTGGATCTGCAAATCTGTCCTTTCTGAAGGCCACCAGCGCACTGTGCGGAAGGTGGCCTGGTCTCCCTGCGGCAATTACCTGGCCTCTGCCAGCTTTGATGCTACCACTTGTATTTGGAAGAAGAATCAGGATGACTTTGAGGTAACCAGACTGGATCGGACCAGGATTGTTGCAATTTGCTCCCCAGAACTGGTTCAGGAACTTGAACCAACCTGGGCCAATGGTCTATCCAAGGGTCTTAAATGCCATTGATTCTTGTCCCTCTTCCCTTCTCACAGTGTGTGACCACTCTGGAAGGCCATGAAAATGAGGTCAAGTCAGTGGCCTGGGCCCCATCTGGCAACCTCCTTGCTACCTGCAGCCGAGATAAGAGTGTGTGGGTCTGGGAAGGTGAGTGTAGGTCCCTCCAGGTGCAGCTGGGAGTCAGCAGATAGATAATCTGCTACATGACCCTCACAAGGTCAGCTTGTGGCTCCTTTCTGTTTTCTTCCCACAGTTGATGAAGAAGACGAGTATGAATGTGTCAGTGTCCTCAATTCCCATACGCAGGATGTCAAGCATGTGGTCTGGCACCCAAGCCAGGAGGTAAGAGTCTGGCAAAGTATCTCAATGGGAAGGAATTCCTGTATGGAGGTTGTGCCCAGCCCCCCTCGGCTTGTCAGCCTGAGCTGGCTTTCAAAGAGATCACTTCCTGTGGCCAAAAGACATTAGTCCCCGTTATAAAGAAGCTCCGTGGGACTGTCCTGTCCTAGCAGGGAGAGGTATTGGAGCCACAGGCACTTCCTGGGCCATAAGTGGTGTGTTTTCCCCATGTCCCCAGCTCTTAGCCTCTGCCAGCTATGATGACACGGTGAAGCTATACCGGGAGGAAGAGGATGACTGGGTATGCTGTGCCACCCTTGAGGGTCATGAATCCACAGTGTGGAGCTTGGCTTTTGACCCCAGTGGCCAACGTCTGGCGTCTTGCAGTGATGACCGTACCGTGCGCATCTGGCGCCAGTACCTGCCAGGC
The DNA here is from genome assembly GCF_027574615.1 of Eptesicus fuscus. Classification (NCBI taxonomy): domain Eukaryota; kingdom Metazoa; phylum Chordata; class Mammalia; order Chiroptera; family Vespertilionidae; genus Eptesicus; species Eptesicus fuscus. Next base: position 59,042,531 of record NC_072488.1, read on the forward strand.
AATGAGCAAGGTGAGGGGCCAGGCACAGAGCTAAGAAGATTCCTCCCTAAGAGGTTGACAGTCTATCTGGCTGAGACACAGATGAAGCACAGCAAACGGGTAGAAGGGAGATGTGCCATGAGAGCGCCGGAGAGATGGAAGAAACAGGGAAGGCTACGTAGAAGGGCTATTTCATCGGAACTTGAAAGCATGTGTAGGATTTTACAGGAAGAGAACTCGGGGTGAGAACAGAACAGCATGAGCAAAGGCATTACAGATGGGAAAGCCTAGATCTCACAGGAGCGGTGCTTCCTTTAGGTGAAGCATGAGGTATATAAAGGGTTTGGGGGAAATAAGGTGGGTTGGGCTGGCTGGTGGGTGGCCTTCTAAGGCAGGCTAAGTAGTCTGCAGCAAAAGCTTTTTTTTTTTTTTAAAGAACAGGACATTCCCTTCTCAGAATTCTGCAAAAATACCAGTCTGGCCATAGTATGTAAGGCAGATCGGTGAGAGTGGGGACAGAGAAATGAAGACAAGGACTCATGATTGAGGGTGAGGGTAAGCAAGAGCAAATTAGAATCTCTGCAGTGAGGCGTTTAGACCCCTAAGGTGCCTGGGACACAGATGTGCCTTGGACTCACGAGAAGTCTGTCGCGCAGGGGTGGCGTGCAGCGGCTCTGACCCCAGCTGGAAATGTATCTGCACTTTGTCAGGCTTCCACTCCAGGACCATCTACGACATTGCTTGGTAATTCCTCCATCTCCTGTCCCCATCTCCACTCCACTCCCCAATTTGGAGACATTTTAGAGAAGTCAGACCATGTGCTGCTGCTTCTCCCTTTGGTAGTTCTGGCCCTAAGAATCTATCCCTAGGAAGTAATCCTAAATAATGGAAAAAGTTGATGTGCCTCTCAGCTTTATTTACATTAACAAACATTTGGGAGTAACCAAAACAGGCTTAAGTGTAGTAAAATTCAATGGCCTGTTATACCACTTTTAAAAAATGATTAAGCAAACTTCATGACAAGGGAAATTGCTTATGCTAAGTGACAAAAGTGTCATTCAGAATCTTATTTAGTTTTTTAGGTTAATTGTATTGGGGGAAACCTGGATGGCAGCACTTGAATGCTTAGGGGTTGATGTCTGGCTATATATGAATTAGGGGAACTTTTCAGTAAGACATGCTAGCTGAAGCCAGAAGTTTGGGAAGAAAGCCAGCCAGGGCCTATAAAATCAGCATCCTCTACTAACTTCCTGGGCTGGGGAGGGAGGAGCCACCAGCATAATCACTGATGCACGTGTTCCTCCCAGGTGTTCGCTGACAGGGGCCCTGGCTACAGCTTGTGGGGACGATGCCATCCGAGTGTTTGAGGAGGACCCTGGCTCCGATCCACAGCAGCCCACCTTCTCTCTGACAGCGCACTTGCCTCAGGCCCACTCCCAGGATGTCAACTGTGTAGCCTGGAACCCCAAGGAGCACGGGCTTCTGGCCTCCTGCAGCGATGATGGGGAGGTGGCCTTCTGGAAGTATCAGCGGCTTGAAGGCCTCTGAGCCATCTTGACTTTGGACAGAATCATGGTTCCCCCCAAAATGTCCTAAGACTTTCCTAGCCCGAAAAGACCTGGAAGAGCAGCCCTGCCTGCCTTTAGCGTGGCTCTCCCGTTCAGACCTGGGTAGACGTGTGGAGCCATGGACCTCTCCTCCCCATGTTGGCGCGGGCCCTCGGTGAAGAACTGCGGAAGAAGAGTTCCTTGTCCTTATGCCACCGACTTTGCTTCCAGTCAGGACGCAGTGCTAAAGTTTGTGGGGTGAATGTACTACTAATAATCACCATGTTTATATATCGGAGGCATGTATCTCAGACCTTTCTGAAATTGTAAGCCTTATAGAAATAATCCGTCTGAGTCCCAAGTCCTATTTATATTATTAGAACATTCACAACTTAAAACATTTCCATGATGAGTCCCTTTCTGAAATAGGTCCTGCCTTCCTGCTTTCTGACGAAGTCCTTGTATTCAAGACATTCACTCAGTATTGAAGATTTTCTAATGTAGGCTAGTTTAGAGTAAGACACCTCTGCTTTCCCTTGGGAACCTTTGTGTATCTTCTATGGCTTGCGGGGAATGCCAAAAAGGGAAGGGTGTGAACTCTAAAAGGGTGAATTATTATTGGCCATAGGCCATGCATTCTCAATGGGGCTGTAAATTGGCTCTTCGGTGAAGGACAGGAAAATCTTAGAGACAATCATTTGTGGCCCTTTAAGGGACTGTAGTACACAATATACAATGTATCTGGTATTCAATTTTCATGGTGAGGGCAAGTAGGAAAAAGATGTCTGATAGAGCCCTGGTCGGTTGCTCGGTGGTTAGAGTGTCAAGCCTGTAGACCGCAGATACTTGTGGTCCATGAGGTCCGAAAGGTTGGCAACCGCTGGACCAAGGGGTCCCAGGTTCTATTCCCGGTCAAGGGCACATACTTGGGTTACAAGTTCTCCAGCCTTGGTAGGAGCACGTATGGGAGACAATGAATCGATGTTTCTCTCCCCTTCTCCCTCCTTTACACTCTAGAAATCAATTGATGGAAAGAATATCCTTGGGTGAGGATTTTTTAAAAAAATGTCTGATACAGCTCTTTAAGAGAGTGATAATGAAAAAAAGGTGGTGAATCACTGCCATGGGCGATCAGCATTGTCATCTCAAGTTCTTGTCATTTCCATATGGGTTTTGACTTGAGGACAGTTCCCCAAAGCTATAGCCTTCATTAATTTTTTATACAACAGAAATAATGAGACTGAAGTGGCAGCTGGAGCAGTACCAACCCAAGCGCCTGGAGGTTGGGTCTGAGAGGTCAGCTGTTGACATGTTGGCAGGAACCATGGTGGTGGCACCAACTAGTAGTTATAATTTTGCACTTTCTTATTTTTTTTTTAAATCATCCAAGGATATTTTTTCCATTATTATTTTAGCAAGAATGGAAGGAAGTGGGGGAGAGAAACATCCACATGAGAGACACCCATTGGTTGCCTCCTGCATGCGCTCCGGCCAACTGGGGCCAGGGATGGAACCTGCAACCCAGGTACATGCCCTTGACCAGAATCGAACCTGTGATCCTTTGGTGTGTGGGCTGGAGGTCTAACCACTAAGCCACCAGCCAGGGCTGTAGTAGTCTTCACTTCCTTGCTCTCACAGCAGTATTGTCAACTTCACTTAGAAATGTCCTTCAAGAACAAATACAAGCTATAAGATCTTGACCCTTGGGAACGTCGATGGCAATGGCAGCATGCAGAACACAGGTCTGTCTTGAGGAAAAGCAGATGTGAGGCTGAGTGAGCTATCAACAATTTTTACTTAAAAGAAGTAGCAAATTGTGGTATCAAAACTTGGCTACTTGGCCGATGATTTCTAGGAAATGAACGAGCCTTTCACGGCAACTGATAGCATTGCCAGTGATCAAGCTTTCAAGCAAAAATTCGAATTTTGGAAAACTTGCACCATGAGTTTGCCATCTTCCCAATTCTTAGACTCTCCTGATGAGATTGGTGGTGTTATCAACAAATGATTTGTAGGATGAAATTTCAACATTTGGAAGATCTGCCTGACTCAGTGAATCAGCATTTTCCAAACGATTAATGCATGATGTTACAGAATCACTCATGGGTAAGAGGTAAGAGAGACCGTAGGTCTTAACAGTACAAGAAGCTCATTGATAAGGTTTCAGATTCCACATTCCACCTAAGAAACTATCATTTATGGAGTCTCACTACAGCTTCGAATAGCCACAATTTCCTGAACTGGCTATAAAAACTTACTTTCCAACTGCTTATGTGGATAAAGTCAGCTTTACTTCAACTTAAATAACACAATTGAAGCAACTACAAGAATCCCCATCTTCTATTAAATCAGACAGGAATGAGATTTTTAAAAACGTTACAAGCCACTCTTCTCCCTGGATTTGCTTTGGAAGTAATGTTTTTATTGATTTTAGAGAGGAAGGGAGAGAAAAACATCAATCGGTTACCTCCCTCCCGCACCCTCACCAGGGACTGACCCACAAGCTAGGTATGTGCCCTGACCAGGAATCAAACCAGCGACACTTACGTGCACAGGACAATGCTCAACCTCAAACAGCCACACCGGCCAGGGCTGTTTTTATTTTTAATATAGTAAATTATCAATGGATAATAACCTCTTTGGGGTTCTTAATTTTTATAATATAAAGGGTTCCTAAGACCTAAGGAAATTACCCTAAAGAATCATCTCCTAATTTTATGCAGTTATTCCTCAAGAGCAGAAGGCAAGAATTTGAAGTAGAAAGCTTGCAGATCTGGATCACAGTATCAGTGTACCAGTTGGTACATTTCAATCCCTCCTGTACTGCCTCCTTGGGGAGCGGGGGGGGGAGATGGGGGTTGTCTACAGATCTTGAGAAATTTCTAGCCTAGGATCTGTCCCTGCAGCTGTGTTAGTTCCTGCAGTGGTGGTGATATCCAGGTAAGGAGATAGGGGCAGGAATACTGACTAAAGAGACGTTGCCTAACGCCGCCTCCTGGCTGAAATGGCTGCCTGTGACAGCCCAACAAACAGCCTTGTCCTCCAGAAGTATTCCTTCTGAGCAAGTTCAGTGGTTAAAAAAATATTTTTGGCCATGGGCCTTAGGTTAGCAAAAGGAAATTTAATTTGGAATCACTGGGACAACAAATGGTTTCTCCAACTTATTTTATTAGAATGTTTGATTCTGTAACCAAAGAACTACCAAGAACATGCATAAAAATGCTATACAGTTTATGCTTGACAGCTACACGACACCTGCAGACACTGGATCCAAAGTTTGGATGGCAAGGTAGCAAGAGGAAAACGAGGTGGGCTGGGACGGCACCTGCGTTGACTGCCAGTTCTCCCAGCCAACAGACCTGGTCTCCATAGCTGCAATCCCATTCAACTGTACAAGTTTCAGCTCTATGCAAAGGCCTCTGCACTCAATCCGAGTCGCTGTCTGTCTCAGCTTCTTTCACGTCCACACTGAATTTGTATTCCTGGTCACATCCCATGTAAGCGTCACTCATGAAGTACAGAGTGTAGTTGTGGGCACCAGTGGCCGGGGCCACGAAGTCAAGCTTCACCTAGAGAGAGCAGGCAGGAATCAGAGTGAGCAGGACACGGAGAGTGCTCCCGCCTGCCTGTCTGTCTCAGAACGAATGCTGGGCCACTGGACACTCACCTTGGCCTTCTGCTGCAGGGTCAGCCTCTTGATGGAGATGAGGCTATTGGACTTGGCATCTCCGATCACCACCCACCAGCCTTCTTCACGTTTCTGCAGTGACCAAAAGCCAAGAATTTCAGCACATAAAACTTGACAGCTATGCAATACTTTCAACCATGAAGACTTTAAAAAGTAAAATAAAATGAAATGTGACAGCCATATGAGACCATGAGAATGGTTACAAAAGTAGGAAAACAAAAACCAGACAGAAAGCTTTCTAAAATTTCCTCCTGAAATATAATTTGATAAAACTAAAATTGAGTTCATTTGAGATGCCTTGTAACAGTTTCAAAATCTAAGTAGCAAATGGACTCATTTTTTTGGTTCTGGCCCTTCTCCATTCAGTACTTGCCCCTGCATCCAAGATTCCACTGGCCTGGCAGCTCTGAGCTCTTCAGACACCCCTTTAGGGCACATGTGCCAGACTGACACATAAACGGGGAGAGGAAGAGCATCTATCAAGACACCTGCTGCCATTCCACTGTGAGGAAGCGCAAGAATTCTAGATCCCAGCATCATTCCTCAGAGCGTATTAAACCAGTTTGTAAAATTAAACTTAGTATATCTGGTTTCTGCTTTTAATCTTTAAAAGCACGTCCTAGCCCCAGCTGGTTTGGTTCAGTAGCGTCAGCCTGGTGACTGTAGGGTCCTGGGTTCAATTTTGGTCAAGTGCACATGCCTGGGTTGTGGGCTCAATCCCCAGTAGGAAGCGTGCGGGAGGCAGCCAATCAATGATTCTTTCTCATCATTGATGTTTCTATCTCTCTCCCACTCCCTTCCTCTCTGAAATCAATAATAAATTTTTTTTAAAAGCACATCCTGGAACCATTTAATTCATTTAATTTAAGGTTACAGACAAATGTGTTTTAACAATCACAGACTGGCAAGACTGTCCAACTGCTATTTTTAACAATGACCAGTCATCTAAACTGTCTTAAGGCAAAAAAACATCAATGGCCCTAGAGATTTGGCTTAGTGGATAGAGCATCGGCCTGCGGACTAAAGCGTCCCAGGTTCCATTCCAGTCAAGGGCATGTACCATGGTGGGGCGCGTGCGGGAGGCAACCAATCAATATGTCCCTCTCACATCGATGTTTCTCTCTGTCTCTCCCGCTCCCTTTAAAAAGAAAAGCAATGTCCCCAAGATTAATTCTCAGTCTATGATTCATGACTTCATTATTACTCTAAACGTCTCTCCCCAGTGACAGTGCACCCTTGTACTCTGACTCTACCAGTGGACAAACGGCCTCCAGTAGACATTTGGAAAAGCCAGCTACCAGGACATACCTGTGGGAAGAGAGGCGCAATCACGGGGCCTGTGACTTCCTCCTCTCGCTCCAGCTGTACCAGCACAACAACGGGCCCGCCACTGGTGGGGAGAAAAGCAGGGTAGCACATCAGCACCAGGACAGCGGGATCAGAGCACATGAGCAGGAACCCCAGGGCAGGGCACCTGGCCCTCTGACTCACCTGCGGATGCCGTCCTTATCCACCACCTCGTAAGAGAGCTCAATATTAGGGTAGCGGTTGCAGAAGCGGGCCACGTCTGCCATCTGGCCGTCAGACAGCTGAAGCAGAGCATTTCGCTCTTCATCCTCCATCTCCATGATGTCGAAAACACTCTCCACTCCCTGCAGTGGGCATCCAGAGGTCGGGAAGAGAGAACACTTGCTAACAACTAATGAAACGGCTCCAAGTGGCTGCTAATTCCCATCCTACCCTGTCAGACACCCACAGACACGGCTTCAGAAAGAGCACAGCCGCATGCGTCAGGCTCTCTAGCATCTCAGTGTATAGCACCTTCAGAGAAACCAGACAGAACTAGAAGTCTTCCCTCCTGTGACTCACCCCCCCACCCCAAGTCCAGGACACTCAGCTCTCAGGCTCAGCCAGGTCTGGACCCAGCTCACCTTGTCTGTGCAGCGTTTGATGTGCTCTGAGGTGAAGTGTGGCAGCTGCTTCAGGTATGAGTCCTTGGACCACATGGCTTGGGTGACCATCTGGGCCAGTTCCATGGCTGCCAGAGCAGGACTGAGCCACCCATTGCTGGACAGGACATCCACACAGGCCTGGATGAGCCGGATCGCCTGAATGGGGTAGGAGCATGAGAGCAGGTAGGGTTGAAACTGCTCCTTCACAGGCCCCTGCAGGGCCCTCCCGCCACGCCCACAATGGCACCGACTCTACCTTGCTGAGGATCTCCTCGGTATCTGACTGTAGCTCAGCACTCAGCTGCATGCGGGACAGGTGAGCCTGCAGGAGCAGGTTGGTCTTGACATGTGGGTCATTAAACTTAGGGTTGTTCAGCTTGTGTGGGACCTTCTGAGCCAACTGGAAAGCACAAGAAAAACAGCCGGTGATAAACAAGTGACCCAGCCTGAGACCAGCTCTCAGGCCCAAGGCACCATCCATCTCAGGCTCACAATCCTTCAAAACTCAGAGGGTGGCGGCGGAGGTGGGTGATGGGGGCATGGTGGGATTTTCCTGTGTTGACAGATCTGTGTGCTCTGGGCACATGGGCCACTCTCCTGAAGCCAAGGTGTCCTTCCTCACCTGCCGCAGCAGGTTGTCCTCATGGTGCCGGATGGGAATGTTCTCGTACTCAGCCGCATTGGAGATGATCTCGATGAGCCCCCGCACCTTGGTCTTGGCATTCAGGGACATGCTGAAGAGCTCTGACAGACAGAAGATTTGGGAGGAGTCAAAAGCAGCAGAAAGGAGCAGGGAGAAGAGTTCATGGCCTGGGCACCTCTGCCCTGGCCTGGAGTACGTCCCTCTAACAGACTCTTGTCACTAGAAGCCTGTCATCTCCTCCCGGGTAGCTGCACCCCTTCAGAGCGGGGCTCCCCACAGACAGACAGCAGCCTTTGCCGGCCCCTCACCAATGGTTGTGTAGTTGATGTAATAGTAAGCAGCGATCATGCCCAGGTTCAGAGGTGCCACGTCCATCTCGTCCTCTATGCTGATGCACTTGGACTGCTCCAGGTCACTCAGGGTCTGCTCCACCAGCTCTGACAAGTGGTCAGACAGGTGGCGGTGGGAGATGCCTGTGAAGGAGAGTGGTTGGTGAGCAGTTGCAGGGAGACGGCCAGCGAGGGCTGAGAAAACCACAAAAGGACAGTGTGCTCCAAGGTGTGCTGACCCTGCAGGTTGTAATAGTTGGGGTTCTGTGTCATGCGGCGGTACAGAAAGGTCCAGGTGAGGTAGTCCACGGCGTCCTGCTTGTTCTCAATGGTCTTGGTGACAATCTCAGCATTGAAGTGGTCATGCATGCAGTGGTCCAGGTGAGACTCCACTGGCAAGGGCTCATATAAGAACTTCTTGAAGAAGTCCTGTGGGTTGGGGAGGGGAGATAGTACTAGTCAATGACACCCTGGTCACAAAGAAGAGATGGACCTTGTGTGACAGACACAGCCAACACCAAAATGGAGGAAAGCAGCTGCACTTAGACAAGTGAGCTAAGTCTGCACCAGGAATGTTTACCTGTTCCCACTGGCATCAGCGTTATTTTCACAACGGGACAGGATACACGGAGTTGTGCAGGCTGAGCAGCACAGGAGAAAGATGGAACCAGCCAGACGACCATGGACACAACAAGAGCACCAAAAACAAAAGGCTACAAAATTCCCTGGGGCTGAAAGGCTTATTACGAAGCAACGTGGACAACAACAGAAGCAGCTGACAGAAAGAATGGAGTAACTAAAACCTCCATGAGAAGGGGAAAGCCTGTGTTCTGAGGCCCCGAGCCAGAACTAACCTTTTTGGAGCCCTGGCACATGATGACACAGCGCCCCTCGTCATCCTGCAGAGGTCGGTTGGCATGCCCCACCATCTGAAGCACGTCATAGATGGGGTAGTCCACGTACCTGGTGAGAGAGGGGACAGAGGCACAGAGCGTCAACACAGGGACCGCACAGAAGGCTGTGCCTCCCCGACGTCAGAATAAAATGCAAACACGGGGAGACACGGGCACGTCACAGCAAACACGGGGTTAATGACTTTCTGTGCTGAGGCACTAGTTTCACTCGCAGTTTTCAAGTTTAAGAGTGGTGACTTTGTTGCTCAGGGTCCTTGGTTCAAAGCTACAAACCATCTAATGGCAAAAGCAAAGTAACTTCCTAATAAAAGAGCACATATGTAAGTCAAGCTGCCCAAACTTAACAGCTGTGTATTTCATAAGTTATCAAGTCACCTGACTTAAGTCCAAGCCTACAAGTAGGTTCAGACATTAAAAGTAAAACTCATTTCAAAAGTAATCTGCATTTCGGGAAATACTATTATCGAGTTAAATTATTTGAGCTTTTTCTAAGAAAAATCTAATCTTCTACTTCTTGTTACCCCAAGAGTATGTGACCTGGACCAAGTCACTTTCCCAATCTACAGAACAGGTTTAACTACATAATCCCTAAGGTTTCTTCTGGCTCAAACTCTCTGGTTCTCCTCTTTTTCTTTTTTTAAGAAAGATATAACAAACTATTTAATACACTAATGACTACAACCATAAATTTCAAATAGATGTTATAAAACTGTGTTGTACCATGATCCCTGGTTCTCCTCTTACTGCAACATGGGAGGATGGATGTAAGAGCCAACGTGAGCCTACATTCTGAGACTGAAAACTCTCCCCAAACCAGGCTGAACTGGAACTCAGCTGGCTGCTGATTGCCCAAACACTTTCCTCCGTAACAATTAGTTTCTGGATTTGCAGGTGTTATGTCCATTTTACGAAAGGCTCCCCTTAGCGCAGAGCGCAGCGGGACTCACGCGTGAATCTTGCCATTGTAGTATTGGGTGTCCATGATGATCACCAGGTGGGCGGCCACGCTCATGCCCCAGCAGAGACTCCGAGAGGCTACCACCACCTGGATGGCCCCTGAGCAGAGGGGAGGAGAAGACTGAGTGCAGGGTTCCCTGGCTGAGGCAGGGGTTTACCTTGTTTCAGAAACCAGAGCAAAGCTTGCTGGGAACAAGGTCTAATATGACTAAAAAGGCAGATGCAGTACTACAGGAGGTGGCTCCATGACAGCGTCACCTGCTTGGGGGACTATCCTAGAGGCAAGGACGTAATCCTGGAACAAGATTCCCAGCCCAGGGAAAGCTAGGCTTAGACGCCTGCCTGACTGGCCCTGCTCACTGGAAAATGCCAACTCAATCATGGGCTGGCTCAGTCGATGGCAGCAAAACTGAGTTGAGTGTGCCCCAAACCAGACAGACTCAAGGGCTTCAATCTGGTAAGAAGCGATTCGGGCAGGACCATCTCCCTTGCAGCTCCACCACTGCCAAAATGGTAATACCATTTACACATCTCTGAGGTCTGACGACTGTGGTAAGTCTGATATCCATGAGAAACCAGGTATAGAGGCTAAAGGGCCGGTCTAGAAAACCAGGTTCTGAACTGATATAGCCTTGTCTGTCTCCTTGTTGTCTCTCTAGCAAGTAGGGATAGCATCTGTCCCACCAACATGACAAGATTATTGGGGGAATTGAATGCGATATCAGATTCAATAAACAGTGTAGTACTTTGAAAATGACTAGTGTGCTGCAGGGAACTAGCACCCACACCCTGGAGTTGAAAGCAGACCAGCGTGGCCGGATTGGCTAAGTGGTTGACCATCGACCTATGAAACAGGAGGTCACAGTTCAATTCTTGGTCAGGGCACATGCCCAGGCTATAGGCTTGATCCCCAGCGGGGGTTGCGGGAGGGCGTGCAGGAGGCAGCCAATTAATGATTCTCTCTCATCATTGGTGCTTCTATCTCTCTCCCCTCCCCCTTTCTCTATGAAATCAATAATATTAAACACACACACACACACACACACACACACACACACACACACACAAGCAGACCACCTGCACATTCTGGTGATGATACTCTCACTCTGAGCCACCAGGCTTCTCACCTGAGCTGAAGAGCTGCTCCACCAGGCGCCGCTCCATGGGGCTGAGCCCCTCGTGCAGGTAGCCCACCCCGTTCAACAGCGTCTCCCTGAGCGTGTTGTTGCTCAGCTTCTCCAGGTACGGGATCAGGTCCTTCTCAGTGCAGTGCAAGAACCTGGGCGGCATCAACACTGGCTCAGTTCGAGAGGTTCCGGCCCCACAAACACCCTCCACTGTGTAGTCACCCAGCCCCTAGCCAGAGGGAGGCTAACCCCACCCTCATAAACAGACCACCCTTCAGGGCGGGCCAACCTCCCATGACCCAACTCCCCTTGGCCCCACCCACAGAAGCCAGGCAGACAAGAGGAAGTGGACGGAGCCCAGCCCTGCCCACCTCTGCCGCTGGATGTCCGCTGCACACGTGCTGAGGATGTCGATTGCAGTGAGGCGGGTCTGCTTGCGGGACGGCACAAAAACGATGACAGGCTTCTTGGGCGAGTGCTTGGTGATTGCATGGTACACGGGCTTGGCCATGGACAGCAGGCGAGTCTGTGTGTGGCTGATGTTAAAGCCCTGGAGACCAAGGAAAAGACAGACAGAGGTTACAAGACCTGGTACTCTGCACAGGAGGCCACGAGGAACGGGAAGAGCGGGTCCTACCTGGATGTGCAGCTCCAAGGGCACAGGGCGCACATTCGGGTGGAAGTTGAAAGTGGACGTGGCGCTGCACCCCAGCCAGTGGGCCACATCCTTAGCATTTGAGAGCGAGGAGCTAAGTGCCACAATGCGAATGGGCCGCTCAATCTGGGAGGAGATATAGCGCATCCGGGAGCAGATCACTTCCAAGACAGGCTGGGAGAGGACAGAGGGAGGAGTGGTCACCACAGGCCCAGGTGCCACCCTCGGCCCTGAGTTACCCTTCGTGCACAGCCCAATGCCCTCAAAATGATGTCCTAGTTCCTCCTCTGACTAGGGCTCTTCCACAGCAGCTAATCTCCACCAAGATTGCCCACAAGAAGTCTCACACCATTTCTTTGAAATAAGGTGACAATGAGAGTCCTCCTGGGAAAATGTCCTAGTCCCTGACCTCAGATTCAAACATGAGGCCCAATGCCAAGGTCATTTGGCCAGTCGCAGCCCCCTGTGTGCTGCAAGGTCAGGCCATACCCCATTCTCGCCCCCGATGAGGTGGACCTCGTCCACCACGAAGAGGTTGATGTTCTGGACGTTCTTGCGCTGCTTCCAGCGCCGAGAGAGGATGTCCCACTTCTCAGGGGTACTGATGATGATGTTGCCTTTGCCCAGAAGCTTGAGGTCTGTGCTGGTCTCGCCCGTCAGGAGCACCACCTTCTTGCTGAGCCGGTCCTGGAACTTCTCGTACCAGTCCATGTACACCTGGCAGGCAGGAAGAGGGGGCCAGAAAGTGTGAGGCCCGGCCGGGCAACAGTTCCTGTATTATGAGAAAAAACTGAGGAGCCAAAGGGAGAGACGTGTTGCTCTGTAGCTCCTGAGCTACTTTATAACCCACACCAACTCTTAAGCAATGGGACGCTGCTCTTCAGTTCACAGACTGAAGGAATGACCAAGAAAAAGCAAACGGTCCTGCCCCAAATAACCCTACAGATTTCGGGCATTAAAGAAGATTGACCATGCCGAAACCGGTTTGGCTCAGTGGATAGAGCGTCAGCCTGCGGACTGCAAGGTCCCAGGTTCGATTCCGGTCAAGGGCATGTACCTTGGTTGTGGGCACATCCCCAGTAGGGGGTGTGCAGGAGGCAGCTGATCGATGTTTCTCTCTCATCGATGTTTCTGACTATCTCTCTCCCTTCCTCTCTGTAAAAAATCAATAAGATATATTTAAAAAAAAAAAAAAAAAAGAGAGAAGCTTGACCTGGACTCACAGATGGGAGACAGCCGCTGGGAAGGCACAGAGGTGATGGCCCATTGCTTACCTGCTCTGCCAGCGCCTCCATGGGGGTGATGTAGACACAGCGCCCCTCTGAGCTCTGCAGCAGCATGCGCAGGATGGCGAACTCCGCACAGATGGTCTTCCCGCTGCCAGTGGGTGCTCCCACAAACACGTTGTCATCACTGTTGTACACCGTGTTAAACACTGCAAACCGACAGAGCAGCACCGTGAAACCCACCCAGGAGGAGCTGCAGAGCGCTCATCATACAGAGTCAGCAGGAGCACTGAGGGGCGACGGGATGCAGCCCCTCCCCACAGGCGGGCTGCCTGTCAGTCCCCTCAAAGGTCTCCCTCCCACACAGAAGGAAGGGGGGGAGTCAAGATCGAGAGTTCCGATCCCATGCCCAGCCAGTGTGGCTCAGCAGTTGAGCATCGACCTATGAACCAGAAAGTCTCCAATCGATTCCCAATCAGGACACATGCCCGGATAGCGGGCTCCATTCATGTGTGGGGCGTGCAAGAGGCAGTTGATCAATGATTCTCTCTCATTATTGATGTTTCTATCTCTCTCTCCCTCTCCCTTCCTCTCTGAAATCAGTAAAAATAAAAAAAAGTAAAAAGAGTTCTGGACCCAGGGAGACTTGTAGGACAAAAGCAGAAGCAAAGCAGGCCGAGTCTCCTCCTCTGCCTCATAGCTGGTCTTCTCAGAGCCCAGACACAGAGCAAATGGGCCCTGGCTGCCTTTCTCTACCTCCGATGCTCTCACATTTCCTAGAAACAGTCCAATGTGGAAAGAAGGAAACAGCCAAACCCCAGCATTGACACTGGGTGAACATCCAAGTCCTGTTTATTAGCTCATTCAACTGGGTAGCTCTCTGCCTCTGTTTCCCCATCTATCAAATAGGACACTGACAGCAATATCTCACACAGTAAATCCCTCATAGTGTTAGTGGAACAAAAATGTCCGTGATGCCCTCAGAGCACAAGCGTGTTCTGTGGACGCCTGGTATCCAAAGTGGTAAGGGGGAGGCCTCAGTCAACACTGGACAACGGCCAATACTTGAGTGTCAGGGGCAGGCAGCCTCCTGAGCTTGAGAAACGACAATGCACCATGACTGATGATACCCTGCCCCACCAACCCTCCTCAGTGAGACACGCAAAGCAGCAAAGCAAATCTACCCATCAAGGACTTAGAGGGGCGAGGGGCGACGGGTGTGCTCCTTCAGCCGGCGCTGATGGGCTGCCAGGCCAGCCAAGACCTGAGCACCCTTCCCTTCTGGCCCTTCCCTTGCCAGGCCTCCAGGGGAACCAACACACCTACCTTGGGTCTGGATGGGGTTGAAGAAAGGAAATTTATCTTGGTAAAGGCTCTCGAAGGCGCTGTTTCTCAAGGCAGACACGGGCAAGGGCTGCAGGTCCAGAAGTTCCGTGGGAGGTGGGTACTTCTCTGGCAGGATCAGGTGTCGGAAGGAGACAGGAAGCTGGGTCTCACAAGCTGCCAGGAGAAAAAGCAGGCAGTCCTTTTCAACGAACGGCTCCAGATCCCCTCCGGGCACCCTGGAACCCCAGGCAGCATGTGGTCTCCCCCAGCCAGCTCATTCCTACAACCGCCCTGGGAGGACCCGTCCCTAGGGGGGCTGTGCAGAGGGGACACTCACAGAGCCAGCGGTCAGACACCACGCGGATGAAGTACTGAGGGGGCAGCGGTTCAAAGACAGGCACAAAGAACGTAATGAGGTGCTCGTCCTGGGCATACTTGGCCTTGAGTAGAAAATACTCATGGTGCAGTATCACCTCACTGTCCACATCCTCCACCAGAATCCAGAATGCCTCGGACGAACCATGGACCTGAAAGCGTGCACAAGCAGAAGGAACGTGAGCAGCACCTCCAAGCCAGCTCTCCTCAAATCACGCTGAAGCCGGTCCCTCCGCCAAGCGAGAGTTACCTTTTCATCCCACTGGAAGTCTGGCGTGATGGTCAGCTCCACCTTCAGGGTGGAGCGCGTGATGGGTTGTAGGTGCACCGACAGCTCCAACTTGGGGAACAGGTGGACGTATTTGTGGATGGTCTTGCCCATCTTTGGCATGCGGATGAGCTCCCCTGTGAGGACACAGAGGGCACGGGGGTTGCAGCCCAGCCTACCCAACGAGTCAAAGGCCAACACCAGGGGCGGGCCCAGTACTTGAATGGGCCACGAGAGGTGACCGGGATATTAGGCACAAGGCCTAGGACCTGGAAAGTATGAAGGCTTAGAAAGACATGTGGGCT
This sequence comes from Eptesicus fuscus, assembly GCF_027574615.1. NCBI lineage: Eukaryota > Metazoa > Chordata > Mammalia > Chiroptera > Vespertilionidae > Eptesicus > Eptesicus fuscus. Next base: position 59,057,822 of record NC_072488.1, read on the forward strand.
GTAAACCAGGTGGGTGACAGCTTCCCACACACCTATCTCATTATGATTCAGGTCATACAGACGCTCAAAGGGGAAGTTTTTCTTCTCAATCTTCTTCACTACTTCCTCAGGGAGTTTCCGGAACTGACGCAGCGGACACATGGACTGCCACCTACCCAGGAAGAAAACGAACTGTTTAACCCCTTGTGCAGGGCCTGTAACAAACTGCCCTCATCGTGGCTCCCGACAGATCAGCTGTGACCACACAAGACACAGCTGTTAAACAGACATTCGAAACCGTGCCAGTTGTGGGACCTGAGAGCCAACCCTCACCACCATCCTGTGCCCACTCCCCGGCTCCACCCCTCAGGGCCTTCTCTCTTCTCAACTTCCCCAGGGCCATGTCCCATTTCGTGCTTCAGGACCAGAGGTCATGTGAACTCCCACCACTCTCAACCTGGGACCCCAACATGGTGACCAGCTGCCAGCACCCCAACTCCTTACATGCGTTTATCGATCATCTTGCAGAGATTCAGGGTCTTGTCTGTAAGCTGTGCCCAACCTCGGTTCAGGACAATTTCAAAGATGGCCCGCATCAACCGGCCCGCCGACTGGAGAAAGACGAAGCATTTCATTCCTTCTGTCCCTCCTCTGCAGTTCAACTGCCTCACTCGGATGCAGTCAGCCTCTCCAACTCAAAAACAAAGTCCCTCACCCTGACTAGTGTGGCCCACTGGTTGGGTGTCGTCCAGTGTACTGAAAGGTTATTGGTTCAATTCCCGTTTGGGGCACACGGCTCTATCCCAGTAGGGGTAGTGCAAGAGGCAGCCTAATGATGTTTCACTCTATGTTTTTCTCTTCCCTTTCTAAAAATCAATAAAAAAAATTTAAAAAAACCCAAAGTCCCTCTGTAATTACTCTTTCCCCCTCTATACAGTAGGTGGTTGCTAAACACAGACTAACTAGAAAAGGCAGCTTGAGCTCTCCACACATTTTAACCTAAAGCTCACTGTGATTTTAAAGCTTTTGGCCCATTTAGCATGTAGGGCTCTAGTAAGAGTAAGATGCTAGTGACTTGCTTTCAGAAGTTTAACAAAGAGTAGATAACAAAGCCTTTCACCAGTTCTGGACAGTGGCCGCAGAGGGAAGTCCTCTCTAGGGAAGCCGCCGCTGTATGTGGCTCTCTATGGAGGCCTCAGTACTCTCTCGAGGCCTTACCTCCCTGCACACCCAAGAGCAGAGAGAGACAGAGCAGCTCTTTCACACACGCATGAACCAATGAGCCAACTAGGGCAACCCCAGCACTCCCTCCCTGATGTGTTCAGCCCACATTCTCCAAAACGCACACAGCACACGGGAGCGAACTGTTCAGGCCCTCTCCCGGCGGTAAAACTCTGCCCTCACCTGTGTGACATACACCATGTCAGCCATCAGTGCAAAGCCCTCCAATTTCAGCTGTGAGATGAAGGCTTGGAGAAGCACATTGATCTGAAAAAGCAAGGTCAGCCAGAAGGCAGCCAATTATTGGATAGTCCGAGGAAATAGATCACATTCTGCTCTGGGCACCCATGCCAGGTAAGATCTTCTACAGCTCTTGATTCAGACATTAAGTAACTGTTGCTCCATATGAAAAGAACACGCGTGAGAAGTATGCTGGGAGAACCAAGCAGGTTAGCCAAGTACAAACCCCCATCATTCAGACGATTCTAAAAACCACCTAAAATCCTTACCCCAAGCAGAAGTGCGGGCTTACCTTCGCACTGGGTTCCTCAATGCTCTCCTTTACGGGAATGGGCACCCTCTCCAGCAGCTTCTGCAGTTCCAGCTTCTCCTCCTGCCACGGGAAGGAAACAGGTCAAGGGAAAGCCAGGTGGCAGAGGAGAGACCCCACACAGTGACTTGGCGTGCCGTGGCCGCACCTCTCTCACAGTGATGTTCTTGAACTCTGAAGACAACGAGAAGACTCTGAAGAGCTCAATCTCGCTCAGAGTGGGCTTCAGCAGCTGGTTGTAGGTCTGCACTGTGTCATTGGTGATGTAGTAGTGGCTGGCTATACGGCCCAGTTCTGTCACCTATGAAGAAGGAAGACGCAATCCAATGCTGAGCTGTGACCTCTCACTGCAAACAACAGGTGCCCACTGGGTGAACACATCACAATATTAAGTCACTGGGTGAACACATCACAATATTAAGTGCCTGGCCCAAGCAAATGAAGAAAGATGGCACAATAATCTGCCCTATAGTGAACTGATGCCCACACAGAAAAGACAGATAAATTGGCCACCTCCACTCACGTTACAGAAAGGAGGCGCTGACAGACTTGACTGTACCATTTCAGGAGTTCCTAGGCTCAATCAGCACAGTGCACAGTGCAACCCCACCTGTTTTCTACTGTTCCAAACAATGAGCATGAAGCAGTGCTCAGATTAAGAGCGGTCTGAACATGTCTCCTGAAATGATGACTTCTGCTGAGCCCCTACTTCATCCCTCAGCCCACTCACCTGGAAGTTGCCTGTCTTCTTATCATACTTGACCAGGTTGTTCTTATCCAGCATCAAGGCAGCAGTATGAACCAGATCCAGCCGGCGCTGGTCCAGTAGGGGGTCTCCCTTGAGGTCGTCATGAGAGATGCCATAGAGGGTTGGGGATCGGAGCATTCGGATATACAGGTAGGCATAGCCCAGCCAGTTCACTGCATCCTATGAGAGACACACAACCACGTGCGTCTTAGCATGGAGAACTGGTGTCCAAATGAAAAGCTCCCATGGATTATTAGAAATTACCTCCCAACTACAAGAATATTTATCTTATTACATGTCTTCTGAGGGTTTATAATATTTCATCACGAAAAAGAGGGTCTTTTCTAATGTCTTTTTTCTCTCTAATCCTATATAATAAAGATGTAATATGCAAATGGTCGTTACGCCATGAAGCGTAACGACCGGATCACGGATCAGCAGGAGGGTGGGCAGCGAGCTATAAGCAGACAGTGGAGAGCTACAGGAGGGGGCAGGGCAGCAAGCTATGGGGGGAAGGTAAGGGGGATGGGAGGAGCTACAGGAGGGTGGGGCAGCAAGCGGAGAGCTACTGGAGGGCAGCAGCGAGCTACTAGTATCTTATAACAAGTGAAAATGTCAGCCCGCAGCACCACAGAGACCATCCACTCCTGACACCTTGGCCTCTCTGGAAAAGGCAAGAGGTGCCAAGAGCAGTGCCCTCCCTACCTTTGCATTCTGGACATTTCCCAGCACGATTTCCGCATTGAGCATGTCAGGCAGCTTTGACACCATCTGGCTCTCAATAGGAAGCTGCTGGTTGAGGAGGGACAGGTAGTACTGCAGCTCCCCATGAGACGTGATGAGGATGCCTTCGCCCTTGGTGTCATACTGGGGTCTTCCGGCTCGTCCCAGCATCTAGGGCAGAGACAGCAAACCAAGAGGGCTGTGGCCACAGGGATGCTGGAAGGGATTCCAAGCTTCTCCTCACCTCCCATCTGCCATATTTTCAGCATACTTGCCTTCTATATACAGGGTACTCTTCCCAACCCAGAATAGACACACAGGATCTGTACCTGCAGGATGTCCAGTGCTCCCAGCTCTGTCCAGCGCCCCTTCTCTGGACTATACACCTGGGTGCCTTTGATGATGACTGTATGTGCGGGGAGATTCACACCCCAAGCCAGAGTTGCTGTGGAAACTAAAACCTACAAAGATAAAGCAAGGTAATAAGGAAAACAGAGGTCAATATCACTAACTTCTCTAGGCAACCAGCCCCAGAGCTTCTAGCAGGACTGAGGTGGGTCCCATCCTTGTCAGTGTGAGGCCAGATTAAAGAGGAAGGAGTCCTTGGGCACCTCATCTAGTCAATAACCAACCTCTCAAGTTCCTGGAAATACCTAAGAGGCAGAAGTTCAGACCTATAGTAATCAACTTAGGGTTACTAGACAATTAAATGCTCAGGCTCCGAGAGAGGAAGTGAACAAGGAAGGCCCTGCCAGAAACAACGAAAAACAGGTGCAAGTGTAAGGCACAAATTTGGACATTTCGGGTCTCTGAAGTGCTTCGGCCCCTCACCTGAATGTGTTTATCAGCAAAAAGGTCCTCTACAAGTGTCCTGTCCACTCTGGTCATGCCCGCATGATGAATAGCAAAGCCATAGGGCAGCAGATCCTTCAGCTCCAGGTTCTGAGGAACAGAGGAAAACAGGCGGTGAGAGGAGCCTCACTGGGGGGGCTCTCCCAAGGAGGACTAAGTTTCTTCCCATGAGCCTCTCCCCTAACCTACACCACACAACCACAGGCAGAGAATCAACTTAACTGGGTGACACAGCAGCACCCGGGTGCAGCCCTGAGGGACTGTCTGGACACCTCAGCTGAGCCAGTTCCAGGGAGGAGGAACCGGCCTGTCTCTCCTCACCTTGCACTGCTCTGCCTCCGTCCGAAGGACTTCTGTGGAAGCGGAGCCCTCTCTCAGAAACAGACCCAGAGTGTCCTTCTCCAGGCACATGTCCCGAATGGCCCTGGCCGTCTTCCCAGTCTCCTTCCGGGAGTGGACAAACACCAGCACCTAAGTAGAAACCAGGTTTGTCACAGTCAAGACATAGCTCACACAGCAGCAAGATGCAGAGGCTGCAGCAGCGTACGCCAGAAGCCGCGGGCCTGAGGAGGAGCCACGGCAGGAATGTACTGGCTCAGAAGCCTAATCATGGCTGTAAGACCCTAAGAGAATGAACCACCCAGTCCAGTGAGAGTCCTGCGCTGGGAAACCAAACTAACTGCCAGCAACATCGTTAACAGCAAGTTTACACACAGCGAGAATGCACACTCAGGAATCTCAAGTGAGAATTTGTATGCAGGCACCTGGTAAGATTCTAAGCCACCTGAAGCATGAGTCTGCAAAATAACAGCTAAAATACTCATGACATGACGGGCACTGCCCTTTATAGAAGGACGTTATAAATTCAATTCCTTTAACGGTCAGGATGACACGAGCACCATTTTCTAGGAAATACAGTCCTCCACGTATTTAGTGCCAAGAAAAGATATGCCTCTTCACTAAATTCATCTCCTCACCTAAGTGCAATGCTTTTTATCAGACAAAAACAAATACATAACCTGTTACTTTTACTTAGTTTTCAGTCTTGGTTAACATGCCTGAAGTCAGTTTTCAATTAAAAAATTACATCCTACTTTCTAGTAAAATGCTCCCTTCCACTAGCTGACTGTCATCTTCATTTTTACTGTGTTACACTTTTAGTATAAGCCGCCCAGCTCTTTTATGGAAGGACCCTGGGTCATAGAGACAGACTGATTATCTGCACCTGGAGATTTATTTTCTGGGAGTTTTTAGACTACACATTCAATTTCTTTAATGGCTTATAGTACAAGTCAGATTACCTCTGTCATCTAAGTTATATCATCTTGGCACCAAACTGTCTGAAAAGTCTGAGCACAGGTATTGGTAGTTGGTAGTTTTGAAAAAAATGGAGCATTTCTTCCAGGTTGTCAAATTTATGTGCAAAAAGTGGTCAGAGTATTCCTTTATTATGCTTTCAGTGGCAACAGTTTGTGTAATATCCCATTTCATTTCTGATATTGGTGATTTGTGTTGTGTCTTCTCTCTTTATCTTTGTCAATCTTGTCTAAATATCAGTAAATCAAGAATTTGAAAGAACAGAGTTCAAAAAATGGTAAGAAACCACACAAAGACCTGATTTTTCCCCGCGTGTTCCATGATCTTCTCGTAGACTATTTCATTCATGATCTGGAAACGCTTGATAGCCTTTTTCTCTGTGATGCCTACATAGGTCTGTTCCAGAGGCACCGGGCGGAAGCTAGAAGATCAACAGTTAGACAAATGAGGCTTTTGGCACAAAATATTGAGAAAATAAATGGTCCTCTTCACTGCCCAGGAGCACTATTCCTCTTTTTCAGGTTACACCACATCAAAACCCAAAGGCCCTTCCTAAACCCAATCCAACAGAGCTCCTCGGCAAAAGGAAAATACAACAGGAAGGTCACTGGCTAAACTTCCCCCATCTCTTCTCATACCTATTGTCGAAGTAGAAGAGGCCCTTGGCAGGATCAACACGCAGAAATGTGGCCACATCTTCGTAGTTGGGGAGAGTGGCGCTCAGCCCGATGAGTCTGACTTCCTCTTGGGTCATCTCAATGTTTCGGATGGCCCTGGCCACCAAAGCTTCCAACACAGGACCTCTGTCATCATGGAGGAGGTGGATTTCATCCTGAGAAAGGCGAGAGAAATCACCTCTAGGATTAGAGAAATGGAGCCCGTTCCTAAGAGCAGTCGCATTTTGTAGGTACACACCTAGTATGCCAAATAAAGACAAGAAAAGGGAACTCAAGCTGGATAAACCAACGATGAATCAAAATTCACCATGAAACACCCCCAGAAATAACATGCTCTCCCGTGAGCTGCTTTGCTACAGTTCAGTGAAACGATGCTTTACTGCAAGGAAACCTGATACTTCAGGTAAAGTGGTTCTAACTTCACTCAAAGGTGTATTTCTTTACTGCAGATGAAGCTTCTGATCAAACCACATTTATATCAAATAAGACTTCACCTCTGGTGAGATTTCACCCTCAACAAGAACAAAAGATATTGTGCATCAAACGGTGGATCACAGGGCAGTGCTTCCCAAATTTCGGGTTGGACACAAAGCAGCAGGGGACCTTATTAAAATCACACTGCATTTCAGTAGCTTTGGGGTGGGGCAGGGATTCTGTATTTTTTTAAGTATTTATTTATTTATTTCAGAGATAAAGGGAGAGGGAAAGAGAGATAGAAACATCAATGATTGGCTGCCTCCTGAACACGCCCCACTGGGGATTGAGCCAGCAACCCAGGCATATGGCCTTGACTGGAATCGAACCCGGACCCTTCAGTCCATAGGCCGACGCTCTATCCACTGAGTCAAACCAGCTAGGGCGGGACTGTATTTCTATCAAGACTGAACAGCAAGGCTCTAAAGCAGGAGTCAGCAAAATTTTCCTTAAAGGGCCAGACAGTCAATACTTCAGGCTTATGGGCCACACTCGGTTACAAATATTCAATTCAATCATGGCAGCACAAAAGCAGCTATGAACACTACCTCAACTAAAAGTAAGGCTGTGTTCCAACAGACAAAAACCAGCAGCCAAAGCTTGCCAGCCCTCCTCTGGATCACTGAACATGACGTGAGTTCTCCTTTCTGCTTCCCCAGACAACGTAAACTACACCCCCACTCAGGCATTGGTCCCGGGCGCTTCTGCTTCTATGGAACACAACATCCTGACTCCTCACTCATTCTCTCTGGGAATGGACTATTTGTTTATAAAGTCCTTTGATGTTCTGGGAGGACACAATTAGTTTTTCGTCTGTTTACATATCTCTCAAAATATTTTAGACATAAGAAAGATATAAAAAATAATATGGCAATCACTGTGCACTTACTGGGAAATTCTCACTGAAGTGCAGACTGTCATTTAATGGTAAATGCAATGCTGACAACAGGGGTCAGTACAAAGGCCAGTGACTGGAGACAAGTTTCTGAACCAGACTAGTCTCTGCGCCCTAACAAGTGCCCACTGCTTACCAGAATGATGAGCCGCACAAGCTGGGTGTAGGTACGCTCCCCACCCTTGCGGGTAATGATGTCCCACTTCTCAGGGGTGCAGACAATGATCTGAGTGGCACTGATCTCCTCCTTGCACAGCTGGTGGTCGCCAGTCAGTTCTGCAACAGTAATGCCATATGTGGCCAGGCGCTGGTGGAGGAAAGGCAGGTCAGGCAAGAATGCTTGCATGGGGCTTTGGCACCAAACTGTCTGAGAAGTCTGAGCACAGGGAATTGTAGTAGGTATCAACCCATCAGGGAAACAGCAGGTGAATTAGATCGACCTAAGAACAAATCCAAGTTTACACTTGGGCAAATGAAGCAAAGGCTCTCTGGGAGCTCCACACACAAGGGGGAAATGGAAACGTGCAAATCACAGGACCTGGTCTAGCAGCAGCAGTCTTTATCAACCCCAGCCACATGAGGGCCACACAGCTACTCCAACAGTGCCCAGGAGAACTGGAGAAAACTGCTATGCAGAGGGTGACAGAAAGATGACACACCCTTGCGAAGGCCAGAATAGGCCAAGGACATTCTTGTTCAGAAACACTCTGTACTTGGGTCAAGTACCACCTTTGAAGTGAGGCACTGCAGAGATGCCCTGATATCGGAAGCAGTGAGGCGCCAGGCCCCCTGCCCTGTGACGCTGCAGACAGCATCTTCTGGAGGAGCCCACCCTTACCTTCCCAAAGCTGCCCACCATCTCCTGCACCAGGGAGCGCATCGGGGCGATGTAGATGATCTTGAAGTTGTCCACGTTGATAGTGCCGTCCGGGTTAATGTGCTTCCCGATCTCGCGGAGCATGCACATCAGGGCCACATTGGTCTTCCCGGCGCCCTAAGACAGAGGCCAGGGATGAGGAGGCCCATTTACTTACTCCTGTGGACTTACCACCAAAACAGACTAGAACGCGTCCAAAAATTTTATTCACCCATTTAACATCTCTTCCATCAAAGAATGAAGAATTGGGGGGTATGGGTGGAGATGAACCCCCTTGCCACCAAAACAGACACCACATTCCACAAGAAAGCGGCAGCAGGCAGTGCTTACAGTGGGAGCGCACAGTAGCAGGTTCTCGTCTGTCTCCAGGGCGGCCCGGTAGAGCTTACTCTGGATCCGGTTCAGTGTCTTGAAGCCCTCGAATCCAGCCTGGGCATACTTGGGCAGCTTCTCCACTGGAAGCAGTTGCTGAAAGAAGAAAGGTATTCCTACTGAACTGGCGGCACCCTGAGCAGGCCGTGTTCTTGCGGGGTCTCCAGGACCACATCTCCTGGCAAGCTCCCTGTGTACTCCCCACTGAAGGCCAGACCAGAGGGTCAGTATTGTCCCCTGGGCTCAAAATCAGAATGGGAAAGCTTCCACTTCTGGAATAAACTATCTACGAGACAAGGCCACATGTGGTCAATGGGTGGAAATCCTAACAGGAAGGGAGGTGAGCTGAGGAGAAAACCGAGAGAAGCAAGGGACTCACTTCCTCGGAGCCGAAGGGCTTGGGCTTCAGAGCAGGCACGTGCACCTCCTCATAGCCTTTGCGCTGGCGCCGGAAGGATCCATCCGGAAGCTGACAGCGTTTGTTGGCCATGAAGTGGCTCCCTTGGGTAAAAACCAGGTCCTCCAAGTCCAGAACCTGCCTCGGAGCCAAAGCCTGACAGCAGGAAAAACAGAAATACAAAGTGAGGAGGCCGAACAAATGAGCTTCCACCCACCACAGCCTTGGAAAGGGCCCGAACACCGACCTCCCCGCCCTGGTCCAGATCCATGGTTTCCAGATCAGTGTCCATGCGGGACTGCCGCACTCGCTCCCTCCGGGACCGCTCCTCCTGCAGTGGGGAAAGAGAAAAAGGTCGATGATTTATGACCACTCCGGGTTCATGTCCTTCTCAGTCCCTCCTTAGCTGAGCTTGACTCATGGGTGCTGACCAGCAAATCCCAAAACAGAAAGACAGCCCTTTATGTTCAGATTCCTGCCCCGGGTTTTTATCAGATGATAAAAACAAGAAACGGCTTTAAAGCAACAATGCATAATGTGGGGGTTTCAAAAGCAGACGGTCAACCATTCAGCATCAAGGTCTCTCCCTCTGTTCAGCAAACACACGTCCTTTCCTCTACGTTCAGGAGATACCATGATTTTCTGCGCAAACAAACAGGAAAGGGCCCGCAGTGCTGGTCTCCCGACAAAAACAATGTGAATTTGTCGGTTCTAATATGTACCACTGTCAAACCTTAAAACATTTAGATAAATACTTTACTTCTTCATCTTCCAGTTAGTAGGCATTTAGCTTTATGCTGCAATCTTCTAACTGATGTCTCTTTTCCAAACCAAACACTCCAGCTCCGGACTCAGAAAAGCCAGCCCAGCCCTTACCCGGATCAGATCCTCCTTCTCCGTCTCGTGGAGTTGGTAGAGGAACTTGGATAACTCTGGATCAGCTTCCATCTTTCCCATGATCCTTTCCTTTTCCGCTTCACTCTGTGCACTGGCCAGCAAGGTGCAATATAAAACTGTCAACAGCAAAAGAAGAAGAGAAGGTGAAAGGCAGTGAATAAAATCAACCTTCAACCTTGGGGTAGAAAGGAAATGAACGAAACACGTGCTGAAGCTATGACAAAAGCCTCATGGCACACGTGCACACGCTACAGAAGGACCACTGTGACTCACTCATCATCCTGTGCTGCCGCAGCACTTTAATAAAATCGAAAGTATTGAAACCGAGCAGCAGCACCAGCTGGTTCTCACACTCCCGGTCATCACTGGCCGTCTGCAGAGAAGGTAACACCACGATTAAGGATGCAGACATCTGCTCCATACACTGTCCATCCCCTAAGATACACTAAAGGCAAAAATATGACCTTGGCCATACCTTTAAGATTTCCAACACTTCGTCTGCCTTCTTCTGCGATACAATGGCATCATCATAGAAGCGACTGAGCTGCCGCTGCAGCCAAAACGCATCAATGTCCCGAGGGTGCAAATCCTTCTTCTTAGAACTCATCAGTTCACCAGAGGCTACAAGCTGCACAAGTACCAGGCATTGAGCTCACCATGACTGTCTGCCCCAACTACTTTCTCATCATCCTGCAAAGGAGCTCTACTTGCCACCCGGAGCCCAGCTCTGGAAAGAGAGCTTTCCAGGGGAAAGAAAAGTCTGCTATCCTGAGTTTGGGAACACACCAAACTCATCAACATATCTCATCAATACATACCCCTGGGAGGGAGGACGACTGACTAAAATCAAACAAGGAAACCAAGTCACTAAATGTTTATTACAGCCCACACTATAAAAAAGGAGCTCAAGCCCGGCTGGTGTGGCCCAGTGGTTGAGCATGACCAGGAATGAAGAGGTCGCCTTCGATTCCTGGTCAGGGCACATGCCCAGGTTGCAGGCTCAATCCCCAGTAGGGGGAGTGTAGAAGGCAGCTGATCGATGTTTCTCTCTCATCAATGTTTCTATCTCTCTATCCCTCTCCCTTCTTCTCTCTCTAAAAACAAACAAACAATTAAATAAAAAGGGAGCTCAATAAATGATATAAAAGGATCTTGGTATGGGAAAAGACCTGGCCTGTAGCAGTGGGCAAGAGCAGACTATACTCACATTAGCGGAGAGTGTGCAGCGCACCACAGCCTCATCCCCTTCCATGTCATCATCGGATGCCTCTTCTCGAACTTCCCCGTAAACATCTTCATCGCCTTCCTGTGGAAAGAGCCGAAACTCAACCCATGATTTGGAGCTGATTCTGACATCACCGCAGAACCTCTCCCGAGTCACTTAAGATTGGTTAGCACAACTGGGACCAGGTCCAGCCTTATCCAGAGTACATTTAATGGGATAACCTCGGTATGCAAGTAGTCTAAGTCCTCGTGGCATGGCTTCATAAGGTGCGTCTACTCTCTTTTCTGCTTTTCACTGGAGGCCGCCACAAAGGCAACCAACTGGACCACAGTCTCTCATAAACACACAATCAGTATATGTAAGAAAGAGCTAGCAGCTAGCAGGAGAGACGAGCTCTGCAGGAGCATGCTTGGATCCAGAGGTGCAGACCACACTTGGCTTGCTCACCCGCCTTTACTCACACACTGGCTCACACTACACTCTGGACTCGGCACAGTATTATGTTTAAAGCAGGCCCTTAATAATAAGTATTTGTTAGATGAATGAGTTCTACAAGCACAGCATTCTTTCAGGTTCTTGCTACTTAAACTCTGAAATTCTATTACTTGTACTGCAGGAAGAGGCTTAGCAGTCAACTATTTCGCTCATCATGTGATAGATAGTGAATCTGAAGCAAAATGACCTGCCCAACGTACAGGACCAAAATTCAGACCTCCTGACTCCGTTTGGTGTTCTCTCCGACTCTTCTGTGCTGCCCCTTCTTCCCGTCCTAGGATATATTCCAAGGCCAGCATTTTCCCTTCATGAGCCAAATTCAACCACTGAGAATTCTATGGCAACTTCGCAAAGATTTTCAAGAGCCCCCTTGTTTCTATTTAGTTATAGTCAAGCAATTATGATTAGGTCATAAACCTCAGAGGCTGCTGCAACCGCTATTTAAAATAACCATACAAAACATGCCCATGCTCTTGGGCAAATGTACATCTTTTGAAACTGGCAGTAGGACACAGCACTGACCGGTGGGACATTATCACAATAAGATTAAAATGTAGTTAAAATGTGGCAGCATACTCCTTCAGTATATCTTTCTTTTTGCTGATGCACTTAGTTTATTTTAAATTACTGCATTGATTTATAAGTTTAATTTGCTTTATAAAACCTGAAGATGATAATTTCTAAAAACAAGAATAAACTAGGTCCATTTGTTTTACACTCACCTCCTCATCAGACTCAAACTGTACATTCACTCCATAGGTCTCATCAATGTTGTCATCTGAAACAAGGAGGGATTAGAGAAACAGGTAATGAAATGAGGCACTACAGAGCGCATTTTCTCCCCAAATGCCTGACTGGCCTCTCCTCAGGACAGATCTCGGGTCTAAGGACTCAAAGACACTTAAGGATCAACATAAGAGAGCCATCTGTACTGCCACCAATGAGGCCTCCTCTGACCAGCCAACCTTGGATGTGACCCTGCTCTGCTTGCTCAACCACTTGAGTCCTCCCAGGCTCTGGCCAATTTCCCCCCCATCCTATATAAAAACCTAACATGCAAATCAACCGAACAGGTTATGGGAACTGACACATCCAGGTGTTTTAATGACTGAAGCTAGAAGGTCACATTTAGGGATCATCAAGCAATCAGTTAATATGAGCAGGACATAATAAGCTCGATTACCCATATTCTGGATTTCCTTGTCTCCGCCATAGTCTGTGATCTTCTTGCCCAAGTTCACCAGCACATGGTATCTGGTATCATCTGTCTGCCCCAGCAACAGGTCAATCTCCTTTCTCCTTTCCTTGTCACGAAGCTTTTCATTCTTTAGGACAGCTAGAACTTCATCAGCTGCCCCACAGAGAATATCACGTGGCTGGTTGCAAAAAAAAACAATAAAAACATTTAGAACAATGAGGCAGCACACCACAGTCCATCTTTATGTGACAACTAGATGTGAAGAGTCACACCTTTAAAACCTGTATAGGAGGTTCTGATCATTTTCATTAACATTAATAAAAAATGCCACCAGTGCCCGCCAGTATGGCTCAGTGGTTGAGCATCAAACCGTGAACAGAGGTCACAGATCAATTCCCGGTCAGGGCACATGCTCGGGTTGTGGGCTTGATCCCCAGTAGGGGGCGTGCAAGAGGCAGCCAATGTATTATTATCTCTCATCACTGGTATTTATATCTTTCTCCACCTTTCCCTTCCTCTCTGAAATCAATAAAAATATATTTAAATAAAAAATGCTAGTCAGGTGGTCTGAGGAAGCAGGACATGACTTCCACTAGTCTGCCACATTTCTCCAGGTCTTCCTCTATCCTGCCAAACTTTTGGTAATTCTGTCCTCACCTCCTCTAGCACCCGCCTCACCAGAGCCTCTCTGAGCCTCATAAAGGTCCTGAATCTCACCACACACATACAGTGGGGTTAAGAGCAGATTCTGAGCACTGACTACTGGGCTCTTATCCTGGCTCTGCCAACACAACCTTTGTGACCTGGGAAAGTTATGTAACTATTCTTTGCCTCACATCTCTCCTCTATAAAACTGAAAACGAGTGTTAGCAGCACCTAATCATAGAGCTAACATGAGGACTGTAAGACAGAAGACATGCAAAGTGCTATCCCACATAAAGTAAGTCTCAGCAAACTGGCACGGCCCTCAGAGGGACACATCAGACAAGGCTCTCCTGGCTCCTTCCAGTTGTGACTCTCTCCCTCTCCAAAACCATGACCTCACCCTCTGGCTGCCTCACCTGGTCCCCAAGGGCAGCCTGGATGAAGCTGAGCAGCACTTCGTAAGTCTCCCGGGTTTCTTTGGTTTTGGGCTTATAGATGATGCCCACCATCTCATCAATGCCCTCCGAGAGCAGAGTGTACCCCTTCATCTTGTTGATGTCGTGCCGGTCCTCATCACGCTTTCTTCGCCTAATGGACACACAGTGTGATGGTCAACAGGCAGAACCCTCCCTCCCAAAGGCAAGACTAAATCAGGCCCCCCTCCTCTCCTTCTCAGCTCCATGGAACACAGGTAATATGTTAGAACATGAATCTGTACCTCAGTAAGTCATCTCCACTTGGCCTTAGTCACTTACAGGAGTTACTTTTTTATAGGAACATAGTAACTAACACGAAGAGAGTCCACTATCATTCTCTCACTAGAAGCACTGAATGTTACAATGAGACATCCTCTCATTCATTTAAAAAACACAACTCTTTTCATTTTGTATGACATTATACAATTGAATTTTGACTGGTGTTTCAGATAAATTTTCTTTTTCTAGCCAGAGCAACGGTAGCTCCAAAGGAATCTACTGCCACTGAGTCCCAACCAATTATAACAGAATGGGTAAAGAAGTCATATTTTGCAAAGTAGAAGACAAATAATGCATTAATTTATTTCAAACATAACTACTTTAATCAAAACTGAGCCTACAAATTTTTGAGACTTCATGGGAGGAGGAAAAACAGATGATCAGGAATGAGATGGAGTTGAATGAGGTTTTAAGTTTAAAACATATCCTCCAAAAAAGTAAAAAATAACAAAAAACCTGTCATTTATACCATGGATGCTTGAATATTAGTTTATAAACTTTGTAACAAAAGTAGGAAATGGGCAACAGCAGAAGGAAGTAGGGGTGAGGAGTTAGTAATGGAAGAAAAAATGTTACTGAGACAAGGGGAGAGCAAGGGTCTTGAAAATATCAGAAAGAAAATTAAAATCTCTCTATGGACCAAAATAGCATACGTTAGAAAAAGGTCTACAAATTGGGACTCCACCTATACGGTGGTCAGTGTCCTGTCAGCACCAGCAATGGCCATGGCCTCAGCCCTTGGATTGTAAATTGGTGACTAAAGCTCCAAGCAGCCCTGTTCCTGACGGTGGCAGTGATGGTGGCCCTGGTATCAGCTGACCCCCTCACACAATGGCACAGGCACAGGAGCCAGATGGCCCACCACCCGCCAAGACTTCTACTGGCTATGCTCCTTCTTGGCCTGAGGTACCTCAGGATGCTGTGCTAAAGGTTACTCTTTTGGGTGGAATAAAGGTTTTATTACAAGCTCACATTCACCATTACAAACACTTAGGAATATTTTCTATATGGTGTGCCGTTCCCAAAAGTAGGGATAACTTGGATTGTATAAATTTTAGGAAGCCCAGCCTGGCACTGCTCCATGGTTAGAGCATGGGCCTGCACACTGGAGGGTTGCGGGTTTGATTCAGGTCAAGGGCACATACCAGAGTTGCAGGTTTGATTCCTGTGCCCCTTCTCCTCCAACCCCAGTCAGGAGGCAACCAATCGATGTGTCTCTCTCACATTGATGTTTCTCTCTCCTCCCCACTCCTTTCTACTCTCTCTAAAAATCAATGGAAAAATAACCTCACTCCTCTGATGAGGATAAATAACTAATAAAGAATTTTAGGGAATGTTACAATGATGATTCGAATCTTTCCCTATGATGCAATCGTTTATGGCATTTGAGCATTATAAACATTAACTAGTAGCCCGTTTGCACAAAGATTCGTGCAATAGACCTTCATTCACCTGGCTGCCTGCACCAGTTTTCTGCCAGCACCGGGGACCCAGGCCTTGGCTATGGCCACCGCCTTCTGCCTTTTTTCAGGGTCGGGGCTTGGCCCCGGGAAAGCCTCCACCCGAGGCTTTCCCGGCCTTGGGCTCCGCCACACCCCAACGTCCCTGCAACGGTTTCCTGGTGGGCATGGCTTGGTTGGTGGGCATGGCTTGGGCGTAGCGAAGGTGCGGTCAATTTGCATATTTGTCTATTATAAGGTAAGATTACTACAAATCTGGGAATTTCTGGTTATGTGTACAGATTAATGGCTGGGTCCCTGGCAGGTATGACAGCATACCTTCTTGACATGGTTAGAGTACACCTAGCATTCCAGGTGAAAGAGGAGTACACACAGCATATTCATGCACTCAGAACAATGTATTCGAGGGAAGGCGGTTCCTTGGATGTTACAGAGGCCTGAGGCCGACTATATTAGGATTGGCTCCATATGCAGTTGTTTCATTTTGCACTTTTGGTACCTTAAAGAGTGTTGGGCTTCCATGCACGTACCCTTCTTGGCAGACCTACATCAGACAATGCTAATGTCTGTTTTGAAAACTCACATAAACTTCCTTTATGGTGGTGTTGCTGGAGCAATAGCACAGTCAATATCCTACTCATCTGATGTCGCTCGTAGGCAAGTACCATTAGGAACTATTCTTCCAGAATTTGAAAAGTATCTTACCATGCCGGAGACTATGAAATACGCCTATGGACACCATGGAATTGGAAAAGGATTATATCATGGTTTATCTCTGAACTACATTCGCTGCATTCCCTCTCAAGCAGTGGCTTTTACAACATATGAACTTATGAAGCAGCCTTTTTCACTTCAGCTGACAAAAATTTTCTTTCCTTAATAAACTCTTAGAGGGAGAAATAAAATGTTACTTTCATTTTGGGGTAAACATTACTTGAAGGGGAATAATTAACCTGTCACTAGAATCACTGATACCTCAACACTTGAATTTTATTAATCACAAATCAAAAGTGGTTACTATACCTTCTGATGCCAAAAGTTACACCACAGAACATAGGAAAAAATCCTAAACTAATGCTGTCTAATCAATTAGGTTATTTGAAACCATTCAAACGTGTTATTTGGACATAAAAGTAACTTAAAATGGGATTCAACACTTTAAACAATAAACAATTTAAATTTTAAAAATAAAAAAAATAAATACCATTAGCTTTATCATGCTGTCCCAAGCTTTTCATTGTAATCATGACTTTCAAAGACTCTAATATTGGTTATTATTATAACAAACAAACTTTGCAGCAGCATGATGAGAACTGAACTTTTAAGTTAATAAGCCATAGCTTAGAAGCCAGCATTGAAATATTATTACTTCTCTTCTTAAAATTCTGCTCCACTGCCCGATGGTGTGGCTCAGTGGTTGAATGTCAAACTATGAACCAGGAGGTCACAGTTCAATTCCTGGTCAGGGCATATGCCCGGGTTGGGGGCTTGATCCCCAAGTAGGGGTGTGCAGGAGGCAGCTGATGGATGATTCTCTCTCATCATTGATGATTCTCTCTCTCTGAAATCAATTTTAAAAGGAATTCTGCTCCACTGAATAAAAGGACAAACACTTTTTCTCTTTTCAAAAAAATTAATGTTGTACTTAAAAAGTAGTCAAATAGAGACTCATCAATAAATGAAGAATTTTCAGGTATTGGTCAAGTGTTATTCCCATACACACATTAAAAAAAAAAAGTTATTCCTAGTAAACACTGACTATCTGCTCTCAAAATAGATTAGCAATGTAGATTTGTTTGGTTAAATGATTTGGTGTATACTAGAAAATGTACTTATTAGACTGTGAAACATCCATTAATAAAGATGGAAAGGTCAAAGACTGTTTCTAAAGTATTGTCATGATACATCAACTAGCACTTCCATGTAAAATAATTTTAATGCGATATAAACTTATGTAGAAATGTAAAAATGGTTTGAATTGGCCACGCCAGAATGACTCAATTGGTTGATCATCATTCTATGCACTGAGAAGTTGCTGGTTTGATTCCTGGTCAAGGCACATACCTGGGTTGCAGATTCGATCCACAGATGGGGCATGTACAGAATGCAACAGATCAGCATTTCTCTCTCACATGGATGTCTGTCTGTCTGTCTCTCTAAGCATGTACTCAAGTGAAGATTAAAAATAAGTAATGGCCGAAACCGGTTTGGCTCAGTGGATAGAGCGTCGGCCTGCGGACTCAAGGGTCCCAGGTTCGATTCCGGTCAAGGGTATGTACCTTGGTTGCGGGCACATCCCCAGTAGGGGATGTGCAAGAGGCAGCTGATCGATGTTTCTCTCTCATCGATGTTTCTAACTCTCTATCCCTCTCTCTTCCTCTCTGTAAAAAATCAATAAAATATATATTTTTTTTAAAAAAAAAAAAAAAAGTAATGATTTGAATTGCTATCCTTAATATTAAAGTGGTTTAAAATGTAAGAATTTCATGTATTGTTTTTAGAGTACTTTTTATGTTTTAGTATAAGCATGATAGAAATGGGAGAGGAATAGTTATAGTTTTGTCCTCAGAAATAGTGATTTGTATGAGCATAACCAATGGACACAGATAGTAGGGTGTGAGGCATGTGCTGGGGGGTGGGAGCAGCCGGGGAGAGGTCAATGGGGGAAAAAGGAGACTCATGTAACACTTTAAACAATAAACAATTTAAATTTTAAAAATAAATAAAATTTGTAAAATGAAAAAAAAAATAGTGATTTGTAGAACTGATGTAATTTTTAGACATTAGAAAACTAAGTTCAAAATGTTATTTCTGCTTGGATTTTTATTTTTGCATAAAATATTTCTTGTCACACCTTGGTAAAAATTAGATGAACTGGTTTTATTTTCAAAGTCTTTATTTTAAAGTAAATATGAATCTTTGTATGATTTTTAAGTGTACATGCAGGCAGAAATACATGTTCCTAAAACTATTTTGCATATTTTCATTTATAGATTGCTCTGTAGCTAATATTGTTATCAAATGTCTAAAATAAGTATCTCAGTTATCTTACTGATAAAAAGGACAGCAAACCCGGCCAGTGAGGCTCAGTGGTTGAGCAATGACTCATGAACCAGGAGGTCACTGGTTTGATTCCTGGTCAGGGCACATGCCTGGGTTTCCAGCTCCATCCCCAATGTGGGACGAGCAGGAGGCAGCCAATCAATGTTTCTCTCTCATCGATGCTTCTATCTCTCTATTCCTTCTCTAAAATAAAAACCTATATATTTTTAAAAGGATGGCAAACTGGTACTGGCAGAATTACAGGTATATAGATCAACTGAACAGAACAGAGGCCCCAGAAATCGACCCAAGCCATTACACTCAATTAATATTTGACAAAGGAGGCAAAAACATACAATGGAGTCAACAGTCTCTTCAATTAGTATTGGGAAAATTGGACAGGTACATGCAAAAAAATGAAACTAGACCATCAACTTACATCATACACAAGAATAAACTCAAACAGATAAGACTTAAATATAAGTCAGGAAACCATAAAAATCCTAGAAGAAACCATAGGCAGCAAAATCTCAGACATCTCTCGTAGCAATATGTTTATGGATACACCTCTTAGGGCAAAGGAATCATAGGAGAAAATAAATAAATGGAATTATATCAAAATAAAGATTCTGCACAGCAAAAGAAATGACCAACAAAATGAAAAGGGAACCCACTGTATGGGAGAACATATTTTGCAATGATACATCTGATAAAGGGTTCATATCCAAAATATATAAGAAACTCATACAACTTAACAAAAGGAAGATAAACAATCCAATTAAAAATGGGCAAAGGACCTAAATAGACACTTCTTCAAAGTGGACACACAAATGGCCAAGGAACATATGAAAAAATGCTCAAAGTCACTGATCATCAGAGAGATGCAAATTAAAATGACAATGAGGTATCACTTCACACCTGTCAGACTGGCTACCATCAACAAATCAACAAATGACAAGTGCTGGCGAGCATGTGGAGAAAAGGAAACCCTAATCCACTGCTGATGGGAATGCAGACTGGTGCAGCCATTATGGAAAACAGTATGGAGTTTCCTCAAAAAACTAAATATGGAACTGCCATTTGACCCAGTGATTCCACTTCTAGAAATATATCCTAAAAATCCTAAACACCAATCAGAAAGAATGTATACACTGCTGTGTTCATAGCAGCACAATTTACAATAGCTAAGATCTGGAAACAGTCCAAGTGCCTATCAGTAGATGAATGGATAAAAAAGCTGTGGTACATTTCTACCATGGAATACTATGCAGCAGTAAAAAAGAATCTCTTACCCTTTGAGACAGCATGAAGGGACCATGAGAGTATCATGCTAAGTGAAATAAGTCAGTCAGAGAAAGGCAAGTATTACATGATCTCACTTACATATGTGGAATCTAATTAACAGAATAAACTGATGAATGGAGTGGATCCAGAGACATGGAAGAATGAAACAGAGTGCAGAATCTCAGAGGAAGGAGGAGGTGGGCAGGCGGGTGGGTGGGTGGTAATCAACCAAAGACCTTGTATGCATAGATACATAACCCATGGACACAAACAATAGGGTGGTGAAGGCCTGGGGCAGGCTGGAGGGGGTCAATGAGGGAAAATAAGGGACATATGTAATACTTTCAATAATAAAGATAATAAACAAATAAAATTAGCAATGAATTGGGGTTGGGTATGTGGAATTTAAAATTTCAAATGTGTTGACTTCTCTATTTACTCCTGGGGGCATTTTATGGCACAATGATTTTATCTTTTCACTAAAAAAAAAAAAAATGACCTTTGTATCCTCTTATTGTGCTGAAACCTTTTATATAATTCAGAATGAATTAAAATATTGAAATATTTATACAGCATGGTAAAGCAGACTCTAGAAAAGTGATGTTTCAATAGCTTCTATGTATGTACATTTACCTATAAGTCTGTATCTACATCTAAGTGCATATCCATATATTTATATGTAACCTTCCATGATTTAGAACAGGGTTGGGGAACCTTTCTTCTGCCAACGGCCACTGGATACTTATAACATCATTCTCAGGACATACAAAATTATCAACTTAAAAATTAGGTTGCTATGTTTGGTCAAACATTTAATTAACTCACTCCTACTGCCTTGGCAGGGCCAGACCAAATGATGTTGTGGGCCTTATATAGCCCCAGGGCCAGATGTTCCCCACCTCTGATTTAGAGAATCATGGGAAGAAGACAGATCAAAGGTAAAAGTGTACTATGAATTTCTTCGGCATTGAACAAACTAATTTTTAATGTATTTGGGATTCAGTACTGATTGCATGTATACAGACTTAAACACTACAATCAAGGGTGCATTTGAAAAATGATTTGTCCATTATGTCCAGGAACTCTTGTTTATAGGCTGCTGAAGACAACAGGATTTTATCTTATTTTTTATATGTCCTCCAAAGATCATAGAGTTTACTTGATGCATTAATTGATTTTAGAGATTTTTCTCATATACATCTGGTAAAAAAACTGCATAGAGTTAGATAAATTGTACTGTACCAAATATAAACTAACTTTTTGGGTAGTTTTGGTGGCAAACCAAAGCTCAAGTATCACTCAGGGTTTTAGCTGGCTGCTGTTTGCATAGGGTCATTTACATCTGATAAGGTGCAAACACTTGTTTCCACTTAAATCACTTTTTAAAAATTACTTAAAAGAAGGGCATAAGGTGAATTCTGCCATCTTCCTTAAACTTCCTTAAAAAAAAAAAAAGAAGAAATGGACAGCAAATACTTTTGTCTAAAAGTTGTTTTCCACTTCAGGGACACTTGTTATGGCCAAAGAACCTTCTAAACGCATGTTGTTTTTACCTTCACTATGTTGTTTTAATGCCACTGATGTCTCATCCTGTACCCAGCATTTCAGCAAAAATGCTGCTCAATTGCTCAAAGGAAGATGGTCTTTGCATCTGAAGAAAAATCATTCTCCCCTGGGTACTCACTTGGCTCTTCTTTCCTCCTGCATCTGTGGTTTGGTCCGTTGAGCCTTATCTCCCATCCGGGTACCCTCCAGCTTCCCAACCAGGGATAGCACCTCTCCTGTGGGTTCATCCCGGCGGGTCCGGTCAATGAGAGAACGGTCAGCTTGGAGGACAAGATTCGAGTTCTGAAACAGATCACAATATTATCAAAGCTCTGACGTGAGCAGAGCCAATTCCTACATCACAAGGACACCAGCGGATAATAACAAAGGAAGTAAAAATCAGAGCGACTAAGCACTGATGATCACTAGTCGGAATAAAAAGATGTTTTCCTGAAGAAGAGAGAGCATCGTATAACAGCGCGTGAGCAAAGGGCGAGCAAATCAGTAGACCAATGCGGCTCCTAACGCTGCCCCTATCCCACCCCTGGGAAAGTGCTGGGCATGCTGGGGGTGACATCTGGGCGGGGGCGGGTACAGCGCTGAGAGATCGGATCTCCCCCCGCCTTCCTGGTCCTCCTAGGCCTTCAGGCTGAAACCGCTTTCCCCAGCCTCAGGCTCCCCACTGGGCTCGGAGCCCGAGTCCTCCGCGAGCCCCCACGCACCGCCTTGTACTCGTACTGCAGGCTCCGGGCGGTCACATCCGCCATGGCGGCGGCTGCTCTGGGGCTCAGCGACCCGCTCCCCTAAACCGCACGCTCCGGAGGCCAGCCGCTCAGAGCTCTACTCCTCAGACCAACGCAGGCAAGACGCTCCGGAGGCAAAGAGAAACGAGCTCCCTTCCGCTTCCGGGTCGCGCGCCGGAAGTGCGGAAGGGCGCGTCTTTGGCGGGTGCCTGGCATTGCGGGGGGCCTATTCCCGTTTCCGGAAGCCGGGACCTCTGACTCTTGAGTCCGATCATCTTGTGCCACTTCGGACCCAGGACCAATACTCTCCCCCCACCTCGAGCTCCGGCCTTCGACCCCCAAGACTCTTAACTTCAGGACAAACGTAGGCCTCCTTACCCGTCTATCCCAAGCACTTTCTTTCTGGCCATTGACTGGGATTATGCTGGCAGGGAAGGGTCCTTAGCCCCATTTCCGGCTGGAAGCTGAAGAAGCCATCAAATGAATGTAGTGTAAGTGTGTGTAACTGATGTCTTCCTTTGGGTTTCTCTTCTATATTTAAGAACTGGCCCTAGCTGGTTTGGCTCAATGGATAGAGCGTCAGCCTGCGGACTGAAAGGTCCCAGGTTCGGTTCCAGCCAAGGGCACGTGCCTGGGTTGCGGGCTCGATCCCCAGTAGGGGGCGGGCAGGAGACAGCCGGTCAATGATTCTCTCTCATCATTGATGTTTCTATCTCTCTCTCCCTCTCCCTTCCTCTCCAAAATCAATAAAGTGTATTTAAAAAAAAAACTTTAAGAAAACTCTGCCCCCACCTCCCCCATCTGCCCTACCTAAAGCCCTAGGCCAGCTGGGGCCCTCAATTTGCTCCCAAACGCTTGTCACATTCCACGCTCTGCACGGCTCTCTACACGTCACATTCCTCGGCAGGGCTCTGCAGGGCTCTCTACACGACCCTCAGGGGATCAACTCCTTAAAGACAATTAACTTAATGTCTTACCCTACGACAAAGCCCCTGCCCTCCCACCCCCAACCAACCAGTTCTCACCTGTGGAATGGCAACTAACAGCTGAATGGGTACCTCACTTAGAGCCTGTTTGCTTTTGAAAAATAAATGAATTCATCCTCAATAGCAGTCTCCTGGGCCCAAATTGACCTGTGGGGGTATTTTGTTTGGCTCACTATTGGCTCCTTATTTTAAAATTCTAATAGCTCACTACCACCATGACAACCAAGAAGAGAAAAAAAATGGGATATTTCACACAAAATCTGGATTTCCTGCATCTAGGGAGAAATCAACACTGGCCACATGAGACCCACGAGTGCTGATGAGCATTTGCCACTGCTCCTGTTTTCTCAGACCTGGCCCCTCACTCCTTGGTGTTACCTGCGTGGGCCCTGTAGGCATCCAGTTTGCAATCCTGACCAGATTTTTCCATCTTTAACTGGGCCTCCCTAGGGACAGTCATCCTTGTGGCTCTGCCCCTCCATGGCTGTGTGACCTTGAGGTAGCTACCTGGTCTCTGGATGAGCATCATTTTGTTATCCTTAAAATTAAGGTAATAGCCCTAGCCTGTTTGGTTCAGTGGATAGAGCAGCCGCCTGTGGACTAAAGAGTCCCAGGTTCAGATTCCTGTCAAGGGCACATGCCTGGGTTAGGGGCTCGATTCCCAGTAGGGGGCGTGCAGGAGGCAGCCGATTAATGATTCTCTCATGGATGTTTCTATCTCCCTCTCCCTTCCTCTCTAAAATCAGTAAAAATACATTTTTTTAAAAATATGAGGCAATAAAACTCTCCTCACAGGACTGTTGTGATTACATGAGGCCCTGTGTTTAAAAGCACCAAAAAAGTGCCTGACTCACAGTGGGAGTTCACTGAAGGCTATTGAAATCTGCATCCTCAAGACTGACATTCCATGGTAATGCTGTGGCTCACCCACCTGACACAAAAGGGTCTGAAAAGTATTTCTGGGATTCTGCTCTGCATTTCTGTAGGAGTGGTGCTCATGTTCACTATTGAGCCTGGGCCCCAGGGAAAGCTGAAGCCGGGGGAAAAGGAAAATTCCTCCATCTTTCCTTTTCCTCTCTAAGCAATCTCTACCAAGTTTAACCCTCCATTTAGTAATTTAAATGGATTTGGCAATTTCCATAGGACATGAGGACTGGAAAGAGCTTTAGAGATAGAGTAGTTCAGGTTCTCACTTGAGGAAGCTGCAGACAAGAGAGAATTATCCCACAGAAATATATGTACAGGAAGAAAAAAATGACGGCTATGCTTCACTCTAAGGAAGGGGCAGTGTTTATGTCAGAGATGACAACTCTGTTGGGGGAACCAGTTCAAGGAAATTTCATGGGCTTTTTTTAAAATATATTTTTTATTGATTTCAAAGAGGGAGGGAGAGATAGAAACATCAACGATGAGAGAGAATCATTGATTGGCTGCTTCCTGCATGCCCCCTACTGGGGATCGAGCCCACAACCCAGGATGTGCCCTTGACTGGAATTGAACCCTGACCCTTCAGTCTGCAGGCTGGTGCTCCATCCACTGAGCCAAACCAGCTAGGGTTTCATGGGCCTTCTTAATGAAAAGGGTGAGGCTGGGAATCTTGGTGAAGTCAAGGAAAGAACTGAATAAGAAAAGGAAGACGAGCCCTAACCGGTTTGGCTCAGTGGATAGAGCGTTGGCCTGCGGACTCAAGGGTCCCAGTCAAGGGCATGTACCTTGGTTGCGGGCACATACCCAGTACGGAGTGTGCAGGAGGCAGCTGGTCGATGTTTCTAACTCTCTATCCCTCTCTCTTCCTCTCTGTAAAAAATCAATAAAATATATTTAAAAAAAAAAAAAAAAGAAAGAAAGAAAAGGAAGACGAGTGGCGGTTGGAGGTTGGCCTGTAGAGAAGAGAGGAGAAAGGTATCCAGGAGGCAAGAGTGCTCAGAAGATCACCATTAGCCAGGACCTAAAGGAGACACAAAAAGTTCCCATCGTAGACTGGCTGATGCACTTTTAGGCAATGATCAAATTGTTTTTTAGTTGCTACCATATGAACTTTGCAGTATTCTCCATTCATTTACTCGAATCCTGAGTGAGAGTTTGCCACACATTGTTGTGTTCATGGTACTCTAGGGGATGAAGGAATGAAGGTGGTGTTTAGGGAAAGTTGAAATGAAGAGAGAAAGTCTAGGTCATAGAAGACAAGACCCAGAGCTGAGAATCAATTCAGTGAAAGCAAGAATTTGGTACAAGAAGTAATGGAGGGAAAACACAGGGGTGGGCAAAAGTAGGTTAAATTACCAGTCATCATTACCTAGAAGGTAAATCACAAGTAAGGGTACAAAACAATAACAACAATAAGAAGACAAATAATACAAATAAATAATACAATAATTAATAAATACATAAGAATAAACTCTGTTTCACATACCCACCCCTGTATGTCCCGGAGAATTCCCAGACTTCTGTGGAGGGATGTTGTTGTCCTCATAACATGAAGAATGAAGCTTGAGCCAATTTATTGTAAGATTAAAAGAGATAAACAGCCCTCACCAGTGTTGCTCAGTGGATAGAGAGTTGGCCTGTGAGCAGAAGGGTCCCGGTTCAATTCTGGTCAAGGGCACATACCTCGGTTGCAGGCTCGATCCCTGGCATGTGCAGGAGATAACCAACCGATGTGTCTCTCTCACGCCGACTTTTCTCTCTGTGTCTCTCCCTCTCCCTTCCACTCTCTCTGAAAATCAATGGAAAAAATATACTAGGTAAGGATTAACAACAACAAAAGAGAGAAACATATAGGTCAATGGAATAGAATTGAGAGTCCAGAAATAAACCCAGACATTTATGAGGAAATGATTATTTAAATTGACGTTTAGAGAGAAAGTAAGGGAGAGAGAGAAACATCAATGTGAGAGGGAAACATCAACCGGTTACCAGGGACTCAAACCCACAACCTATGTACCCTGACTGGGAATTGAACCCAAAACCTTTTAGTGTACCAGACAATGCTCCAACCAACTGAGCCACCCAGCCAGGGATGGGCAAATGATTGTTGACAAGGATACCAAGACAATGCAATGAGTAAAGAAGAGGGTTTTGTTTTGTTTTTGTCTTTTTGTTAATTCTTACATGAGGATATTTTTTCCATTGCTTTTCAGAGAGAGAGTGCAAAGGAGAGAGGGAGGAAGAAAGAGAAAAACATCATTGTGAAAGAGACACATCGATTGGTTGCCTCCTGCATGCATCTTTCGGGGTGGGAAATTAGCCCAAAACTCAGGTACATGCCCCTGACTAAGAATAGAACCCTCAACCCTTTGGTGCAAAGGCCAATGCTCTAACCACTTAGCGGCACTGGCCAGGGCAAGAAGAGGTTTTTGTTTTGTATTTACCAAATGGTGTTGGGACAACTGGTTATTCACATGCAAAAGGATAAATCTACACCCCTACCTCATACCATTCACAAAAATTAACTCAAAATGGATAATAAGGTTAATGTAAGAGGTAACTAAAATTGTAGAATTCTTACGAGAAGATGTAGGGGTTTAATCTTCATGACCTTGGTTTAGGCAATGGTTTCTTAGATATGAAACCAAAAACACAAACAACAAAGAAAAAATTTGATAAATTAGGCTTTACCAAAATTTAAAATAGTTGTGTTTTTAAAAGCACCATCAGGAAAGTGGAAAGATATGAGACTAGTATCCAGAGTATATAAAGAAAGAACTCTTACAGCTTAATAATAAGACCCAATTATAAATATAACCCAATTCTAAAATGGGCAAAGGATTTTGATAGTCCTCCAAAGAAAATATACAAATGGTCAATAAGCACATAAAAAGATGCTCAACCTCATTGTAATTAGTCATTAGGGAAATGCAAATCAAAACCACATTGAAACTACTTCACACCCACTAAGATTGCTACAATAATATGGACAATAACAGTGTTGGCAGGGATATGGAGAACTTCATACATTGCTCATGGAAATGTAAAACGGTATAGCCACCTTGGAAAATAATTTGGTAGCTCCTTCAAAAAGTTAAATATAGAGTTATTTGACCCAACAATTCCACTCCTAACCATAAGGTCTGATCAAATAATTGAATTGATACTCCCCTCCCCTGGGAACTGACCTTTAGGCCATTTCACAATGGACATTCCACTTGCTTAGACCACATTCCACTTGCTAAGACCATTATCTCTCCCCTCCAAAGTTTCCCAGAATCCTGACCCGCCCAGAGAATTATCCGCCCAGAAAAAGCCTGCCTAGAGTCCTTTAAAAATCTCTGACTCCCCCTCTTTGAGGGCTGGTGCCATTTTGGGGCTCAGCCCATCCGGGTTTCCAGATGACCTAGTAAATTCATAATTCTTGCCCTAACTGGTTTGGCTCAGTGGATAGAGCATTGGCCTGCGGACTGAAAGGTCCCAGGTTCGATTCCGGTCAAGGGCATGTACCTTGGTTGAAGGCACATCCCCAGTAGGGGGTGTGCAGAAGGCAGCTGATCAATGTTTCTCTCTCATCGATGTTTTAACTCTCTATCCTACTCCCTTCCTCCCTGTAAAATATCAATAAAATGTATTTAAAAAAAAAAAAAGAACTGTAGATTTTAAATGGAAGAATCATATGGTAGCTGAGGCCATGGGGCTCAGTTGTTGAGCGTTGACCTATGAATCAAGAGTTCACGGTTCGATTCCTGGTCAGGCATATATGCCTGGGTTGCCGGCTCGGTCCCCAGTTTGGGGTGTGCAGGAGGCAGCCGATCAATGATCTCTCTCATCATTGATGTTTCTCTTTCCCTCTCCCTTCTTCTCGAAAATCATAAAAATAAATATTTCTTAAAAGAATCATATGGGCCCTAACCGGTTTGGCTCAGTGGATAGAGCATCGGCCTGCGGACTGAAGGGTCCCAGGTTCGATTCCGGCCAAGGGCATGTACCTTGGTTGCGGGCACATCCCCAGTAGGGAGTGTGCAGGAGGTAGCTGAATCGATGTTTCTCTCTCATCGATGTTTCTAACTCTCTATCCTTTTCCTTCCCTCTCTGTAAAAAAAAATCAATAAAATATATTTTTTTTAAAAAGAAAGAATCATATGTTATAAAAATTATATATTAAAAAAAAAACCCAAAAGGATTATCCCCAAGAAGCTGAAGAACCTGGGAGCATCCCAACAGAGGGAATATTAGTTACCAAGTCAGGCTCAGATTTAGCTTTGTTGCAGTGTGCCCCATTGCGCTCTCTGCACAGGTGATCTTCAGAATGTACTACTCCCTACCCCAGGACTGACACAGGGCTACCCAGGCTCCGGGCCTTGCATTTCTGTACCTGAAGACTTGCCACTTCATTTAATTACCTCTCAAATATTTATTTGTGCACTAAACTCCATGAGCACTTTTAGGGACTCGGAGAAACAAGGTGCAATTAGAACCCTTGAGAAGTTTCAGTCTTGTAGAAGAAATAAAACATACAAATAACTACAGTTAAAAAGCAGGATGCAGTCAGTGCCACAAGGGGGCATTGTAGGAGATCAGAGAAGTCACTTCTGATTTAGCAACCAGAGCGAAGCTTTGCAGATGTGTTATAAAGGCTGGCTAGGATTTTAGTAGAGGTGAAGATTTCAGGGGGATGCAGAAAAAACAAAAGCATGAAGTTGGGAAGACAGACATATCCCAAGAACTGTTAAGAGTTCAATTCAGCTGAGTATGGGGCAATGAGAAGAATGGAATCATGGGATATAATTTAGAATCCCTCTCTGTTTTTTAAATCCTCACCCGTGGATATTTTTAGAGAGAGGGAAAGACAGAAAACATCGATGTGCGAGAAACACATCGATTGGTTGCTTCCTGTACCCATCCTGACCAGGGCCGGAGCCAGGGAGGAGCCTGCAACCACAGTACGTGCCCTTGACTAGAATTGAACCCGGGACCCTTTGGTCCACATGCCGACACTCTATCCACTGAGCCAAACAAGCTAGGGCAATTTAGAATCTCTTGAAAAAAAATGCCATTGTAAAGAGTTTTTACTTTATCCTAGGAGACAGTAGGAAGCCATAGCAAGTTTCTGGCTTGGAGAGATTTGTTTGCTTGCTTTTTGCAGCTTGATAGCAGCTATTTGATTAGAGGGACCAATATTTAGATTAAACAAAAGCTTACTATTTGTCATGTGGCAAGCATTTGCAAAGTACCAGTTTAATGTATATTATTGAATCCCCGTAAAGCCCTATGAAATATATTGGTTTCCCCCATTTTACCAATGAAGAAATCAAGGCTCAGAGAATATAACTGACTTGTCTGGCCTCACCAGCCTCAAAGCCAGGCCATCTCATTCCAGACCCTCAGTACAGGGGCTTCTTCACAGAGCTGGCATCAGGAAGGTAAGACAGATGGTGGGAAAGTGGGGACAGAAGGACCAGAGACAGGAAGTACAGCTTAGAGGCTTTTGCAGGAGGTGGAGCAAGAGATGAGGTATACCTGCTGGAGGTGCCATGGGCAGGAGTTAAGGAACATTAGCAATGAGAGCCAAACGCAAAGGAACTTGGTCATTGTCTTGCTGTGTTCAGGAAATCCTTAGGTTGCCTGAACTCTTTTTTGCTGTTGTTGTTAATCCTCACCCAAGGATATTTTTCCATTGATTTTTGTGGAGAGTGGAAGAGAGAGGGAAAAACAGAAGAAACACATTGATTAGTTGCCTCCTGCACAAGCTCTGACCAGGGCCCAGGCAAGGAGAAGCCTGCAACCAAGGTACGTGTCCTTGACCAGAATGGAACCCGGGACCCTTTGGTCCACAGGCCGACGCTCTATCCACTGAGCAAAACTCGCTAGGGCGTAATGCACACTTTTAAAAAAGAAGAATAGTTTATTAATTTTTATTTTTAAAAATTTAATAAATCTTTATTGTTCAGGTTATTACAATTGTTCCTCTTTTTTCCCCCATAATTCCCCTCCACCCGGTTCCCACCCCACCCTCTGCCCTTACCCCACCCACACTATCCTCATCCATAGGTGTACGATTTTTTTTTTTTTAATATATTTTATTGATTTTTTACAGAGAGGAAGGTAGAGGGATAGAGAGTTAGAAACATCGATGAGAGAGAAACATCGATCAGCTGCCTCCTGCACACCCCCCACTGGGGATGTGCCCGCAACCAAGGTACACGCCCTTGACCGGAATCGAACCTGGGACCCTTCAGTCCGCAGGCCGACACTCTATCCACTGAGCCAAACCGGTTTCGGCATAGGTGTACGATTTTTGTCCAGTCTCTTCCCGCACCCCCCACAACTCTTTCCCCTCGAGAATTGTCAGTCCACTCCCTTTCTATGCCCCTGATTCTATTATATTCACCAGTTTATTCTGTTCATCAGATTTTTTTATTCACTTGATTTTTAGTTTCACTTGTTGATAGATATGTATTAGTTGTTCATAATTTTTATCTTTACCTTTTTCTTCTTCCTCTTTTTAAAGGATACCTTTCAGCATTTCATATAATACTGGTTTGGTGGTGATAAACTCCTTTAGCTTTTTCTTTTTCTTTTTTTTTTTCTTTTTCTTTTTTTTAAAATTTCTTTATTGATTAAGGTGTCACATATTTGTCCTCATCCCCCCATTCCCATCCCACACCCCTCCCCACGGATGCCCCAACCCCCCGCTGAACTCAACCGTTGGATAGGCTCATATGCATGCACACAAGTCCCCTGGCTGATCTCTCCCCCCTCCTCCCAACCTCCCCCACCCTCCCTCTGAGGCCCGACAGTCCGATCGATGCCTCCTTGTTTCTGGTTCTGTTCTCGTTCCTCAGTCTATGCTGTTCATCATTTCCCCTAGATGAGCGAGATCATATGTCACTAGACATATACTTATAAGAACTGAATGTGAGACGAGCAATAATAGTTATGCTGACAGGCAAATGAATCAGTCTGTAGTGAGTTTCTTTCTGGACCAACAGTTCTTTTGAGACCCAATTTCAATGTCCACCAGTTCCTTATGTGTACATGTCAGCACTGACCCCTCAGCTCTGGATGGTGGACAAATGGTGGTAACGGAGGTCCGACTCCCTCTGGTTTGGTCTCGGCCGGACCCAGGGGCACGGCTTCACCCGGACTAAGGGGAACGTAGCCTCACCCAGACCCAAGGGGCGTGTGGCCTCACCCGGGCCCGGGACCCAGCCTCACCCGGATGGATCCAGGGGCACACGGCCTCACCCGGACGCAGGACCTTTAGCTTTTTCTTATCTGTGAAGCTCTTTATCTGACCTTCAATTTTGAATGATAGCTTTGCTGGCTAGAGTAATCTTGGTTGTAGATTCTTGCTATTCATCACTTTGAATATTTCTTGCCACTCCCTTCTGGCCTGCATAGTTTCTGTTGAGAAATCAGTGGACAATCGTATGGGTGCTCCCTTGTAGGTAACTAACTGTTTTTCTCTTGCTGCTTTTAATATTCTCTCTTTGTATTTTGCTCTTGGCATTTTAATTATGATGTGTCTTGGTGTGGTCCTCTTTGGATTCCTTTTGTTTGGGGTTCTGTGTGCTTCCTGGATTTGTAAGTCTATTTCTTTCACCAGGTGGGGGAAGTTTTCTGTCATTATTTCTTCAAATAGGTTTTCAGTATCTTGCTCTCTCTCTTCTTCTGGCACCCCCATAATTTGGGTGTTGGTACACTTGAAGTTGTCCCAGAGGCTCCTTAAACTATCTTTATATTTTTGGATTCTTTTTTCTTTTTGCTTTTCCAGTTGAGTGTTTTTTGCTTCTTTGTATTTCAAATCTTTGACTTGATTCTTGCGATCCTCCACTCTGCTGTTAGATCTCTGTATAATATTTTTTATTTCAGTCAGTGTATGCTTAATTTCTAGTTGGTCTTTTTTCATATCCTTGAGGGTCTCGCTAAATTTATTGGCCTTTTCTAGAAAATTCTTGAAAAACCTTATAACCATGGTTTTGAACTCTATATCCAGTCGTTTGCTTTCCTCCATTTCTTTCATTTGTGATCTGTTTCTTTGTCTCCACATTTTGGCTGCTTCCCCGAGTTGATAGAGTGGCTTTGTGTGCTAGGTGTCCTATAGGGCCCAGTGGCTCAGCCTCCCCAATTACCTGAGGTGAACACTCTTGGTGCACCCCTTTGCGGGCTGTGTGCACAGTCTTGTTGTAGTTAAGCCTTGATTGTTGTTGGTATCACTGGGAGGAATTGAACTCCAGGCCAATTGGCTGTGAGGATCAGTTGTGTCTATGATGGGAGAACTTCTGTGCTGGAGACACCCTTATGAGATAAGACTTGCAAAAGTCTTTGTGCTCAGCTTGTATGGGGTGGAGTCTCAGGGCAGAGCAAACAGCATTGGTTTCCCGTCAGCCCTGCCCTAATAGGCCCCTGTGTCTCAGTGTCCCACGGTAATCGCTGTAAGCACCTCTGAGAGAAAGCCGCCCTCGAGTTCCGCCCACTGCCAGACAGTCCAGTTTCACCCCGAATGAGTCTGGGTCCCCAGAGTATCGCCCGGAACTGGAGTTCAGCGCAGTCGGGAGCTTTTGTCTCCCTCGCACTTGAGAAAGCCAGCTGCACACTCAGTTGCCAATCCTCTCCGTGCGCACATCTCAGTACCTCTGCCTCCTGCAGCTCCTCTGAGTCTCAGTGTGCTTTTCTCTTTCCTTCTAGTTGTAGAATTTCCACTCAGCCAGCCTTCCTGTGGTTCTGGATGATGTCCGTTTTGTCATTTAGTTGTAGTTTTGAAATGGTTGTGCGAGGCAGCAGTTTAGGTGTTTACCTATGCTGCCATCTTGGTTTCTCCCCTAGTTTATTAATTTTTAGAGGAAGAGAGGGAAACATCGATGTGAGAGGAAAACATTGACCAGCTGCCTCCTGGACACCCCCTACCGGGGATCCAGCCCACAACCTGGGCATGTGCCCTTGACTGGGAATTGAACAGACAACCTCCTCGTGCAAGGGACACTGCCCAACCAATTGAGCCACACCAGCCAGGGCCATAATGCACACACTCATTTATTCACTCCCTCATTTAGCAAAATTTTATTGTCTCCTATATGCCAGTCACTGCACCAGTTTCCAGGGCTACACAGTAAAAAAGACAGATATTATATGCAGGTATATGTAAGATTTAACTATGTAGCAATAAAATTGATTTTCTAACTAATTCATGTGGGATATGTTTCCAAACAATCCTTGTTCCTTTCCAAGTGTTCATCTTAGGCGGCAATGCCCTCCTTTTAACCAAGAGGCAGTCTAGTGTGGTGATTAGAAGCCTGGACTGGTGTGAGACTGCCTGGTTCAAATCCTAGCTTTACCCTTTACTAGCTGTGCAATCTTAAGTAACTTCTTAGTGACTCCGTGCCTCAGGTATGTCACCTGTATAATAGGAATAGTTTTACGTACTCCATAGGGTTCCTGGCTACCTATATCTAAGCCAGGAAGTAGTAAGTGTATTGTCCAACAGAGCTGCATTTCTCAAAAGCATTTATGAAACACTTGTGTTTGGAGGCAATTTGTGACTCAAACACAAGAACGCTGCCTTGTTGTTCCTTGTCATATCCTTCCTTTCTTATCCTAAATGGTCTTGCCAAACTTGATGGCCTTTTCCCCTAGCAAAGTTGGTTCTGAATGATTGTGAGCTTTTCTCAAACTCCAGCCCTGACACAGGAGACAAGTTCGTCAGCACCAGGTGTATCCAACAGCTGTAGGTTGAGTGGCTGTGCTACAATGCTGTGGTCCAGGAAAACACTCTTAGATTAAGTGTGTGGCCTCACCAGGTGGCTGGTTTGCAGGTTGCCATATGCTTGTTTAAAAATGAAATAATGTCATAACTGTATATATATAAATGAAGACTCCTTGCAAAGGCAATCATGGGTCAAGGTGTGGAATTTGATGATGAACACTACCTCAATTCTAATGTTAACATTTTATTATCCCTGTTTTATCACATATCTATCTATCTATGCAACCCTCTATCCATCTATCATTCCACCTTATTTTTTAAAATATGGTGTGTGTTTTTTTTTTTTTTCTGTTTTTTTTTAATTTCTTTATTGATTAAGGTGTCACATATTTGTCCTCATCCCCCCATTCCCATCCCACCCCTCTCCTCACGCATGCCCCAATCCCCTGTTGAACTTAACCGTTGGATAGGCTTATATGCATGCATACAGGTCCTTTGGTTGAACTCTCCCCCTCCCCCCCACCCTCCCCCTACCCTCCCCTATCCTCCCTCTGAGGCCCGATAGTCCGATCGATGCCTCCTTGCTTCTGGTTCTGTTCTTGTTCCTCAGTCTATGTTGTTCATCATTTCCTCTAGATGAACGAGATCATATGTCACTAGATATATACTAATAAGAACTGAATGTGAGACGAGCAATAATATTTATGCTGACAGGCAAATGAATCAATCTGTAGCCAGCTTCCCCCTGGACCAACAGTTCTTTTGAGACCCAATTTCGATGTCCAGTAGTTCCTTATGTGTACATGTCAGCACTGACCCCTCAGCTCTGGATGGTGGACAAATGGTGGTAACGGAGGTCCGACTCCCTCTGGTTTGGTCTCGGCCGAACCCAGGGGCACGGCGTCATCCGGACTAAGGGGCACGTGGCCTCACCCATACCCAAGGGGCGCGTGGTCTCACCCGGGCCTGGGACCCAGCCTCACCCGGATGGATCCAGGGGCGCACGGCCTCACCCGGACCCAGGATTTGGCTTCACCCGTACCCAGGGACGCTTGGCCTCTCCCAGACCCAGGGGCACGTGGCCTCACCCGGGCTTAGTTGCACAAGGCCTCACCTGGATCCAGGGACACATGGTCTCTCCCGGACCCAGGGACGTTTGGCCTCTCCCAGACCCAGGGCCACTTGGGCTCACCCGGGCCTAGGTGCACGAGGCCTCAACCGGATCCAGGGACGCATGGTCTCACCCGGACCCAGGGACGCTTGGCCTCTCCCAGACCCAGGGCCACTTGGGCTCACCCGGGCCTAGGTGCACGAGGCCTCACCCGGATCCAGGGACACATGGTCTCACCCGGACCCAGGGACGGTTGGCCACTCCCCGACCCAGGGCCACTTGGGCTCACCCGGGCCTAGGTGCACGAGGCCTCACCCGGATCCAGGGACACATGGTCTCACCCGGACCCAGGGACGGTTGGCTTCTCCCCGACCCAGGGCCACTTGGGCTCACCCGGGCCTAGGTGCACGAGGCCTCACCCGGATCCAGGGACACATGGTCTCACCCAGACCCAGGAACGTTTGGCCACTCCCAGACCCAGGGCCACTTGGGCTCACCCGGGCCTAGGTGCACGAGGCCTCACCCAGATCCAGGGACACATGGTCTCACCCGGACCCAGGGACGCTTAGCCTCTCCCAGACCCAGGGCCACTTGGGCTCACCCGGGCCTAGGTGCACGAGGCCTCACCCGGATCCAGGGACACATGGTCTCACCCGGACCCAGGGACGGTTGGCTTCTCCCCGACCCAGGGCCACTTGGGCTCACCCGGGCCTAGGTGCACGAGGCCTCACCCGGATCCAGGGACACATGGTCTCACCCAGACCCAGGAACGTTTGGCCACTTCCAGACCCAGGGCCACTTGGGCTCACCCGGGCCTAGGTGCACGAGGCCTCCCCAGATCCAGGGACACATGGTCTCACCCGGACCCAGGGACGCTTAGCCTCTCCCAGACCCAGGGCCACTTGGGCTCACCCGGGCCTAGGTGCACGAGGCCTCACCCGGATCCAGGGACACATGGTCTCACCCGGACCCAGGGACGGTTGGCTTCTCCCCGACCCAGGGCCACTTGGGCTCACCCGGGCCTAGGTGCACGAGGCCTCACCCGGATCCAGGGACACATGGTCTCACCCAGACCCAGGAACGTTTTGGCCTGTGTTTTTTTATTGATTTCAGAGAAAGGAAAGGAGAGGGATAGAAACATCCATGATGAAAATCATTGATCATCTGCCTCATGCATGCCCACTACTGGGGATCAAGCAGGCAACTTGGGAATCTGCCCTAATCAGAAATTGAACCCTGATCTCCTGGTTCATGAGTTGACTCTCAACCACTGAACCACACCAGCTGGGCAATCCACCTCATTTTATGATGCACTTCAAAATAAATTACAGCCCTTGCAGGTTTGGCTGAGTGGTTAAAGCATCAGCCTGCATACTGAAGGGTAGTGGGTTTGATTCTAGTCAAGGGCACATGCCTTGGTTGCAGGCTCAATGCCTGGCCCCCCAGACCAGGGCACATACAGGAGGCAACCAATCGATGTGACTCTCTCACATGGATGTTTCTCACTCTCTGTGTCTCTCCCCCTCCCTGATACTCTCTCTAAAAATCAATGGGAAAAATATCCTTGAGTGAGGATTAACAAAAAAATAAATAAATAAATAAATTACAGACACCAGTACACTTCCCCTAAATACATTAGCATGAATGTCACTAACCATATTTCAATATTTGTTTACAAAAAAATCAATGAAACCAAGAACTGGTTCTTTGAAAGGATAAACAAGATTGATGAACTATTAGCCAGACTCAAGAAACAAAGAGAGAGGACCAAATAAATAAAATCAGAAACAAAAGTGGAGACATAACCACTGACATCACAGAAACACAAAGGAGCCAAAGCCAGTTTGGCTCAGTGGATAGAGCGTCGGCCTGCGGACTGAAGGGTCCCAGGTTCGATTCCGGTCAGGGGCAGGTACATTGGTTGCAGGCACATCCCTGGTGGGGGGTGTGCAGGAGGCAGCTGGTAGATGTTTCTCTCTCATCGATGTTTCTGGCTCTCTATCCCTCTCCCTTCCTCTCTGTAAAAATATATATATTATATATATATGTATATATATATAAAGAAAAAATATATTTAAAAAAAAGAAACACAAAGGATTTTAAGAAAATACTATCAACGATTATATGCCAACAAGCTGGACAATGTGGATGAAATGGACAAATTCCTAGAAAAATACAATTTCCCAAAACTGAATCAGGAAGAATCAGAAAACCTGAATGGGGCAATAACAACTGATGAAATAGAAGCAGTAATCAGAAACTCCCAGCAAACAAAAGCCCTGGTTCGGATGGCTTTACGGGGGAGTTTTACCAAATATTCAAAGAAGAACTAACACCCATCCTTCTCAAACTATTCCAAAAAATCCAAGACGAAGGAACACTTCCAAGCTCTTTTATGAGACCAGCATTATTCTAATTCCAAAACCAGATAAAGACACTACAAAGAAAGAGAATTGTAGGCCAATATATCTGATGAACATAGATGCTAAAATCCTCAACAAAATATTAGCAAATCAGATCCAGCAATATATTAAAAGGATCATACACCATGTTCAAGTGGAATTTATTCCAGGGATGTAAGGCTGGTACAATATTTGCAAATCAATAAACATGATACATCACATAAACGAATTGAAAGATAAAAATCACATGATCATATCAATAGACACAGAAAAAGCATTCGACAAAATCCAACACTTATTTTGGATAAAAAACTCTCAGCAAAGTGGGAATAAAGAGATCACATCTCAACATAATAAAGGCCATATATGACAAACCTACAGTCAACATCATACTTAATGGGCAAAAACTAAAACCATTTTCCCCAAGGACAGGAACAAGACAGGGATGTCCACTTTCACTACTCTTACTCAACATAGTACTGGAAGTCCTAGCCACCGCGATCAGACAAGAAAAAGAAATAAAAGGCATTTAAATTGGAAAGAAGAAAGTAAAACTCATTATTCGCAGATGACATGATATTGTACACAGAAAATCCTTAAGACTCCACCAAAAAACTACTAAATTTAATATATGAATTTGGCAATGTAGCAGAATACAAAATCAACACCCAGAGATCGACGGCATTCTTTTTTTCTTTTTTTTTCAGCCTTGCCAAAGCAAGGCCTCCAAAAATTAGGTTGCCTCCAAAGAAAAAAAGGGGGGGGGGGAAGGGTATCGATGGCATTTTTACACACCAACAATAAATTCTGAGAAAGAGAAACTAAACAAACTCCCATTTACCATTGCAACAAAAAAATTAAGAGACTTAGGAATAAACTTAACCAAGGAGATAAAAGACTTGTACTAGGAAAACTACAGGACATTGAAAAAGGAGATAGAGGAAGATATAAACAAATGGAAGAATATACCGTGCTCATGGATTGGTAGAATTAACATCATTAAAATGTCCATACTATACAAGGCAATCTACAGATTCAATGAAATCCCTATTAAAATACCAATGGCATATTTCACAGATCTAGAACAAATACTAAAAATTTATATGGAACCGAAAAAGACCCCGAATAGCCACAGCAATCTTGGGAAAGAACAAAGTTGGAGGGGTCAGAATGCAGATATCAAGTTATACTACAAAGCCACTGTAATCAAAACAGCCTGGTACTGGTACAAGAACAGGCATATAGATCAATGAAACAGAACAGAAACCCCAGAAAGTGACCCAAGACATTATGCTCAATTAATATTTGAACAAGGAGGCAAGAACATACAGTGGAGTTAAGACAGTCTCTTCAATAAGTGCTGTTGGGAAAATTAGATATATGCAAAAAAATGAAACTAGACCACCAACTTACACCATACACAAGAATAAACTCAAAATGGATAAAAGACTTAAGTGTAAGTCGTGAAACCATAACTGTCTTAGAAGAAACCATAGACAGCAAAATCTCAGACATCTCTGGTAGCAATATGTTTACTGATCCCCTAGGGCAGTGGTTCTCAACCTTCCTAAAGCCACGACCCTTTAATACAGTTCCTCATGTTGTGGTGACCCCCAACCATAAAATTATTTTCGTTGCTACTTCATAACTGTAATTTTGCTACTGTTATGAATCGTAATGTAATCGTAAATATCTGTGTTTTCCGATGGTCTTAGGGACCCACCGGTTGAGAACCGCTAGCAGAGTTGCCTAAGACCATCGGAAAACACAGATATTTACATTACGATTCATAACAGTAGCAAAATTACAGTTATGAAGTAGCAACGAAAATAAGTTTATGGTTGGGGGTCACCACAATATGAGGAACTGTATTAAAGGGTCGCGGCATTAGGAAGGTTGAGAACCACTGTCCTAGGGCAAAGGAAACGAAGGAGAAAATAAATAAATGGGACTACAACAAAATTAAAAGCTTCTGCACAGCAAAGAAACCATCAACAAAATGAAAAGGGAGCCCACTGTATGGAAGAACATATTTGCCAATGATACATCTGAAAAGATTGTTAATTTCCAAAATATATAAAGAACTCATACAACTTAACAAAAGACAATCCAATTTAAAAATGGGCAAAAAACCTAAATAGACACTTCTCCAAAGTGGACATACAGATGGCCAAGACACATATGAAAAAATGCTCAAAGTCACTGATCATCAGAGAGATGCAAATTAAAATGACAATGAGGTATCACCTCACACCTGTCAGAATGGCTACCATCAACAAATCAACAAGTGACAAGTGCTGGAGAGGATGTGGAGAAAAGGGAACCCTAGTGCACTGCTGGTGGGAATGCAGACTGTGCAGCCATTATGGAAAACAGTATGGAATTTCCTCAAAAAAATGAATATGGAACTGCCATTTGACCCAGTATTCCCACTTCTAGGAATATATCCTAAGAAACCCAAAACACCAATCAGAAAGGATATTTGCACCCCTATGTTCATAACAGTACAATTTACAATAGCTAAGATCTGGAAACAGCCCAAGTGCCCATCAGTAGATGAGTGGATAAAAAAAGTTGTGGTACATTGCTACCGTGGAATACTATGCAGCAGTAAAAAAGAAGAATCTCTTCCCTTTGAAATAGCATGGAGGAACCTGAAGAGTATTATACTAAGGGAAATAAGTCAGTCAGAGAAAGGCAAGTGTTACATGAACTCACTCATATGTGGAATCCAAGTAACAAAATAAACTGATGAATGGAGTAGATCCAGAGACATGGAAGCATAGAACATAGTGTGGAATCTGGGAGGGAAGGCCGGGGAAGATGAGTGGGTGGGAGGTAATCAACCAAAGACCTTATATGCATATATGCATAACCCATAGACACAGACAATAGGGTGGTGTGGGCTGGGGGGTGGCAGGCAGCAGGGAGGGCAGGCTGTAGGGGGTCAATGGGGGGGGAATGGGACAATATGTAATACTTTCAACAATAAAGAATTATTAAATAAATAAAAGTTATTGTTTTATTCAGTTTTTTAAAAATTACTAAAGTAGAAATGAACATTGTAGCCAGTGAAGCAAGACAGAATATAAAAAGAAAAAAAGAAAGAAAAAACATTTCTTCCTTCTCCCGTCTGGCCTCCAGTGCTCCCTTTCACACCTTCCACTTTTCCAAGTCAGCTGAGATTGTGTGACCTTGGGCACAACATTTGTCCTGGCTGGATCAACCATTTGTCCTTTTGAAATAAAATTTACATAAAATGAACACACAAACCTTGAGTGTAAAATTCTCAGAGCTTTGATGAACTCATCTACCTGTGTAACTCAATGCCTACTGCCACAGAACATTACCCCAGAAGTTTCCAGGCCCTTCTTAATCTCTGTACCCAGGGATATCACTGTTCTGATGTTTTTCTACCATAGATTAGTTTTTCCTATTACAATATTTCAATTTTTTTTAAATAAGAAGAGAAAATAATGTAATGGGCATATTGCCAGGCATTGTTCTAGGTGCTTTGTAAATATTAACCTCCTCACTCTTCATATTAACCTTTTCAGCATGGTAGTATCTTTCCTCCATTTTGCAGATGGAGAAATGGGACAGAAAATGACCAAATAGCCTGCCCAAGGCCTCACAACTGAAAAGAGTGGGGCTGGTCTGCACAGCCCACTATTACATACTCTTCGACATCTTTCTGACCTAAGTAAACTCCAAAATGCCAGCAGTAGTTATCTTTGGGTGCCGGGGCTGTGCTGATTTTTTTTCTTTTCTTCCTTTATCTGTACTCGTGTGATTGGTCACTTCAGCAAAGAACATGAAAGCATCCAGTGTCACATGGGAACCATGTCTGGTAGTTGACAGCTCTCAATGTAGGCAGATGAAAGGCAGGAAGTGACTGCTTCTCCATGGGTTGCTGAATGTTTACTCCTCTTGAAATCACCATAGACTTTGTTGAAAGTGTAACATGTTTGCTCTGTATTTTAAAATTAATGGATACTTTACGGTGTTAATAAAGATAAAATTCCTTTTTTCTTTTTTAAAATTTTATTTTGAAGTAATTTCATACTTATATGTACTGTTTATCCACATTCACCAATTATAGACATTTTGCCACATGTTTTTATCATTCTCTATTTCTGTTTTTTCTGAAATAGTTTAAAGTTGCTATATATCATGCCTCTTTATTCCTTAATACTCCCGTGTGAATTTTTAAAGAATAAGAACATTTTCTTACCTAACAGTAATACTATTTCCACATTCTAATTTTAAGTTATCTCAATGTCTTTTATAGAATTTTTAAATTGTCTTATGTCTTTACCTTTAATTTATTTCAGAGAGAGAGAGAGAGAGAAACATCAATTTGTTAGTCCATTTATTTTGTTACAGAAGACCTGAGAAAAAACAAGCAACACTTAGAGAAATGGAGTTACACAGATTTATTATGCCAGCAGGCTCAGAGCAGAATATCTCTCTCAAATTCTGAGCAACAACATGGAGGAAGCTGTCCCTTTTTATATCTGCCCCATCCTTTGTCTCCCAAATACAGGGTTTTCAGATCCCCTTTGCAAGTTCTTAAAGAGCCCCATGTGCTGGGGCTTTGAGACCTCAACTAAAGGCCTGGCCTGGTGCCAGGTAACTTCGTCTGGGAATGGTTTATGGCCTCTAAAATGGGAGTAAACAGGTCTTGTAGGATCAGACAATTAAAGGGGCAGTGACTAGATTCAGATTGCTAGTCCCCAAAAATGTCTCTTTTTCCTCATTATTCCGCCCCCCCTTTGATCCTCAAGCTGATTTTCAGCCTTGGGGATTCAATAGAAGACTTAAAGCTAGGGAGTAGGGTGTTTAGCAGCTCAAGTATCTTTTAAAAATTTTTATTACCTAGGGGATTGTGATGGTAGTCCAGAAATCTGGTCTGGAGTAACATCTAGGGCTTACTAATTCTATCTATTAGCTGTTCTAAACCTGTTGGCTCGCTCTTAGAGGAAGGAA
The DNA here is from genome assembly GCF_027574615.1 of Eptesicus fuscus. Classification (NCBI taxonomy): domain Eukaryota; kingdom Metazoa; phylum Chordata; class Mammalia; order Chiroptera; family Vespertilionidae; genus Eptesicus; species Eptesicus fuscus. Next base: position 59,100,317 of record NC_072488.1, read on the forward strand.
GAGGGAGTCTGTACAGGTTTATTTCTGGCTTCAGAGCAGTTGGAGTGGTGAGAAGCACGTTTCAGAGTTCCATCTATTTCTTTATTGGCCCATAGTCCTTGCTGTGCTCATGTCTGTCTTACTGCCTAATATATCCCCTCAAGGATCCTGGCTCTGAATTCTTTTAGGGAAAGTGGACGTCGGTGGGCTCCTCTGACTACTTCCATGCTGAAGAAGGACAGTTTTTTTTTGTGTGTGTGTGTGTGTGTTTTTTTCAGAGCCAGGAGATCCTTGCTGTCTGTCAGAGGGATGATGAGGCCTGGATACAGAAGGAGGTGGGCTTGTGACCTGATGGAGACAAATTTTATTATAAAATTTAGTATTATTGAGCAATTAGAACAGTTAAGAATTACAATAAATGGTCCGGTGGAAGGGAAAGAAAACATTTCAGTTCTAATAACTTCTATTGAAATATAATTTTTCTCCTTAAAATTACCCTTATGTTTATTAAAGAGCCAAATTAAGACTAATTTATCTACTGTATTCAATTTGGCCTGATTGTTTGCATAAACATAATAAGAATGGTAACTGACCACCTTTGCCAGAATTTCATGATTGAATCTTAATATGCCCCATAGGACCGGGAAGCCCAGCCATCCAGCTGCTGTCAGGCCTGCCTGCAGTATCTGCCAAATTAGGTGAATTCCTCACCTGTAGCAACTCCACCCCGGCCCACGCCCTAGGCTTTAAGGCCCATCTCAGCAGCCTTCCTACTTGTCACAGCCTAGAGTGCATGGGGGTTCCGCAGGGACGCAGAGGCACCCTTATTGTTCCCCTTCTACTCTGACCAACTGCAAGTGATGGTAGGGTATGGGCCTGACGCTCCAGCGCCATCTATTTCTACGTTCAGGGCTACCAAGCAGGATACCAGGCTTTCTCCGTGACACTCTTATTGGCTTCAAGTCTTCAGAGTTCAGACAGGGCTCTTTAAAACATAATACTCCAGTCAAAGTTTCTGGTTAATAAAACCACTATTGGAAACCGGTCTTATTGAATTTATGCAAAGAAATGTATTGCCAAATTTCGGAGGAATTATATAAGGAGAAAAATATGCTGACCTGCTTTAAGATTTTCTGATTTTCATTGCCAGTTCTTTCTATGGACTCTTTAGAGTAATATTTTTCTAAATGTATTATAATAAAACAGTAACTGTCCTTAAATGACAAGAAGAAATTTAAAATGTGTCTATACTCAAATAGACAGTTACAGCTGTCCCTGTAGTAGGGTTCCCCCTACTTGACTCATCCTTAAACTACATATGGTCTCTGGGGCGGGGGGGGGGGGGGGGGGGAAGGATGACACGCCCTCTCAGAACGGACTAAGGGAGTAGCTCCTCTACATGAGTTTTATCCCTTTACAGGGTCTTATATGTCACCAGATCTCTTTTGAGGCCTGGTACTCACCGCTTCCCTCTGTTCTAAACAGATCTTCCCCACGTTCACAAAGTTAAGGTTTGTGCTACCCCTGACATGGGCATGGTCACACAGGCCTGCAAGGCAGTACACAGGCTGCCAACTGTCTCTCAATAAGAGAGCATCAGCCGAAACAGGTTTGGCTCAGTGGATAGAGCGTCGGCCTGCAGACTCAAGGGTCCCAGGTTCGATTCCAGTCAAGGGCATGTACCTTGGTTGCGGGTACATCCCCAGTAGGGGGTGTGCAAGAGGTAGCTGATCGATGTTTCTCTCTCATCGATGTTTCTCTCTATCCCTCTCTCTTCCTCTCTGTAGAAAATCAATAAAATATATATATTTTTAAAAAGAGCATCAGCTCCTAGTTTTCTTTTATAACTGAGATCAAAACCTGATGGGTATTTTTCCTTGCCCATTTGGGCACCTGCCCTTTAGGCAGCTAGGTACCCTTTATTTCTTTGGGGGTTTAACCCTATATAACCCCCTTCCAGGACAGCTAACATATGGCTATAACAATGACGCTTAGTGTGGGAAACTGGACATTTGCCAGTTACTCTCAAAGACTACTAAAGCCTGTAGACCAACACAGGTCTATAGTAATTGGTGGCAGCTGCATTTAAACCTGCAAGAGAATTAAAGGTTAATGCAATATTTTAACATAATGAAACATAATATTGGCACCGTGGCCACCACAGGCAGCCACATCCTTTGCCATTAAACATGACACACGGTAAAGCTATGCAAAACACCTCTGAGGGAGGGCAACTAAAGTTCACTGTCGACCCTTTTATGCAAAAGTAAACTGTCCTTGACTCTCTGGAGTCATGTTTATGGAGAAGGCACCAATTAAGTTCATCATGCAATTTTCTGTAAGTCACAGTTATCTATTAAGTGCCATCGGCTCCTCTTCACTAGTCACACTGGACATCTGTAGGGCTGTGTGCAGGGGACCATCCTTCTTCACTCTCCGCAAACAGTCTGTTCAATCTCCCTAGAATGTATTCTGGCACGGGAGAAAGTTGTTTTGTTGTACACAGGCAGCTTAACCTCTACAGCCGGACTTGGACATCTGCCCAGAAAGCTGCAGTCCACATTAGCAAGTTCATCCTGCAGTCTTTGGTCCTCCCAACCAGGGTTTCAGCCAGTGCCTCAGTCAGACGACTCCTCTCCAGGAGAGTCTAAAAATCCTGAAGGCTCTCAGGTCCAGGGACAGTGTCTTCCCTCCGCCCTCTCCTGTTAACCCTGTGTACCAGTTACAGGACCTTGCCATCCTTGTCTCTTGCTGTCCTTTGGCTTTGAGCTGCCAGCCTAAAACAGCCAGGACTGCAGCCAGAAACAACTTTGCATATTGCAGAGCACTCAGGAGGCTGCAACCTGGGCATCAGGCCCCCGCCTTCCCACCTGTCCCCTTTGTGGCAGAGCAGCGACCAGGCCTCTCCCAGAGGAGTGCACTGGAAGGGGACATCTGCCCCTCCTCTCCCAGCAGCAGCAGACACTGGCAGCTGCTGTTGTAGTTCTGAACCCTTTGAGCACATTTGCAAACAGGGAGCTTTCACGAGCTCCATTGCTGGCTGCTTTCACAGATCCCAGGGCTCACGGATTGTCTCCCTTTAACCAGCAAACCAAACGCTTAAGTTTCAGTGTGTGTTGTAAAACAGTTATAACTCACTGGGCAGCAAATGTGGGTGTCGGGTCACTGGCATCGCTGGCTTCTTGCTGCAGCTTCTGCTTCTCCAGGTGGCTCCAGGCTGCTTGGGTGTGTATAGCAAATGGCACTGATTGGATTTCTCCTATTAGTCTTCCTCAGTACTTTGATATAAGTTATTTACCCTTTGTTTAGGGAGGCAAAATGCAAATTATTTACTTTTCCTGGCTTACTGGCCTGTATTATTTAATTAAATTCCTTTTAATATTTCTCTTCTTCTTCTGATTACATACATAACCTTTATAAATTTTATATTTATAAACTAACCTTTAAACCCTCTTTCTATGGGGAGAGATCAACCAAAGGACTTGTGTGCATGCATATGAGCCTATCCAACGGTTAAGTTCAACAGGGGGTTGGGGCATCCGTGGGGAGGGGTGTGGGATGGGAATGGGGGGATGAGGACAAATATGTGACACCTTAATCAATAAAGAAATTAAAAAAAAAAAACCTCTTTCTATGTCCTTCAAAAATGCATAACCATACCTCAAACCTTCCATTAAGTATTTTTACTTTAATATTCTTTCTTTTTGCTATATCTTCAGTAACTTGTACTGGCCTTTTCTTTCTTTTTTCTTTAAAATGTATTAGAATTCCTTTTTCTTAGAAACCTCAATCCTTCAATGACTACCAAAAAGTAAACAGTCAGCATTTCTTAGATTAACATTTATGAACACACTTTAAATATACTTTTGCTTTCAAGAAAATATACCTTCAACAAAGTACAAGAGACCTGTGGTAAAACTAAGAGCAGGCAAATTAAAACGTATAACATTATGTTAGTTTTCTGTTTTTGCCTTTCTTATTTTGCTAGGCTCAGAGCCAGAAACCTCCTGCTCCTTTGTTTAAAGTGAAAAGACTTCTTTTTTTCTTCCTCAGTTTTTATCTTTTCCCCTCTACCCCTCCCTTGTTTCATTAACCATTCCCTCCATCCTTGGCAAGAAGAGATAACTGTAAATAACTCTTTGTTTAAATCTCCTTGAGATTTTTATGACTTTACAACTCTTTTGCAAATAGTTAACTTTAGAACTTTTTTTTTTTTTTTCTCTCGCTTTGCCTCATGAGTAGTAAACTTGCCTGGGTTGCAATCTTTACAAATTTTATACCTTTAAATTAATCTTAGAATTTTAAAATTCTAACCCAACATAACAAAATCATAAATCAGGGAAGAGCAAATTAAAGTCTCTACTGTACAAACATAGTCAGAAATTTCATTAGTTAAGCGGGCTAATTCCCTCCATGATAGAGAGCAAGAATGACCTTGAGAAAAGAATTCTTAGCAGCTGTTTGGGACACCTGCAGTCTGTCACAGTGTTCTGCCTCACCATACACAATTAGGCTTCCCCCTAAAGCGGGGTTTGCCCTATCTTTAAACAAATTAAACAACAGAAAGAGATAACAAATACTCTCATGTGTACAAACAGACAGCACAAAGTAGCTTTTGCTTCACACAGGCTCTCACACTTACAGTCATACACCAGACAGTCTGAGTTTTGACTTTCACCCACAGAAAGTCCCTGAGGCAAATATTTTGCCTAAGTGTTGTTCAGCTACTTTTTCTGCCCCTAAAGGCATGCCTGAACTTGGACTGCACTTTAGTAGACACTCACTCAGAGTTTAAACAGTCCACCCGGTTCCTGACTGATTTACCTGAGGAAGTGGTATGACTTCCCGGGAGGTGATCAAGCTCCCCTTCCACTCTCTCAGAGTGGGCCTGTCTGCCTGGGGCCCCTACCTTACCGTTTCTGTCGACAGGTACAGAAGTGTCCACCCACTTTCTCCAGATGCTGGCCAGGTCCTAGGCTGAGGTCTGGGAGTGCCCAGAGTCCCCCGGTTCAATTCTGCTAAATCAGCAGAGTGGTGCCTCCCGGAGGCCTATCTGGTGCCCCTGGGCCCCAAACCCACTCCACTCACTGGAGGCCATAAAGACCAGCACAGTTGGGCTTCCTGTCAGGGAACCAGATGTTACAGAAGACCGGAGAAAAACCAAGCAACACTTAGAGAAATGGAGTTACACAGATTTATTACGCCTGCGGGCTCAGAGCAGAATATCTCTCTCAAATTCTGAGCAACAACATGAAGGAAGCTGTCCCTTTTTATATCTTTCCCTATCCTTTGTCACCCAAATATGGGGTTTTCCGGTCCCCTTTGCAAGTTCTTAAAGAGCCCCATGTGCTGGGGCTTTGAGACCTCAACCAAAGGCCTGGCCTGGCGCCAGCACTGATAACTTCGTCTGGGAATGGTTTATGGCCTCTTTAAAATGGGAGTAAACAGGTCTTGTAGGACCAGATAATTAAAGGAGCAGTGACTAGATTCAGATTGCTAGCCCCCCAAAATGTCTATTTTTCCCCATCAATTTATGTAATTAGTTGCTTTTTTAAAAAAATATGTTTTTTTTTATTTATTTCAGAGAAAAGGGGAAAGGGAGAGAGAGATAGAAACATCAATGATGAGAGTCATTGATTGGCTGCCTCTTGCAAGCCCCACACAGAGGATCGAGCTTAAAACCTAACCATGTGCCCCAAATGGGAATCCAACCATGACCTTCTGGCCAGGAATTAGTTGCTTTTTATATATTCCATGACCGAGGATGGAACCTGCAACCGTGGTGTATCAGGATGATGTTCCAACCAACTGAGCTACCAGGCCAGGGCTTGTACTATGTTTTTAGTCTCCTTACATCTGGAGCTATTCCTCCCCTACTTTTTTTGTCTTCTTTGACACTGTTGTTTTGAAGGGTATGCACCAGTTGTTTTGTAAAATGTAATTTGTGAGGAGACAGAATGCCTTTATGACCATGTATGTATTTGATAAGTATGTTTATGCATTTTTGAATGTTTCCTTTATTCAAAGGCTTAAATATTTAAGAAATATGTAATTGGCTAGGAATCTGTATAAGAATTCTAAAAACCTTTGGAAGAAAAAGGAGAAAAAGTAAATAGACCAGAGTATGGAAAATAAATCAATAATGATGAAGAACAGAACATTAAGGAGAGAGAAGAATGTTAGAAAACTGAGAACAAGAGAGGAACAAAAAATGGGGGCATGTGTGTTTAGCACTGTGATCCCTGTCAAGAATTCTTACCCTGTTCTCATACCTCTCATTATCTTGGTCCAAATATACCTTTCATGGTTATAAAAATGCTCCAATAAATATTTGTGCCTAAACGAACAATTTGTCACAACAAGCTTTGGAGAGAATCTGCTTATATCTTTCAAGTATGTATTTAATCATAAGCATCTATCATTGTCCTACCCACAGTACAAGTGCTAAGGCTGAGAAGAAAGAAGCTATTCATTGATTCTAAGAAGTATATGAGAAGTACAGATGCTATTCGGATTTGGTGCATTCTGTGCACAGGGGGCAGCTCTTCTGCAATAATCCTCCACAAAGCTCCTCTGGATGATTGAGAACAATGTAGCAATTTTCTACTTCCAAACAACTTTGACCATACATCCAAAAATATAGGCAAATGAAAAGTGTATTAAACAGCTTGATATTACTTGTGATTTAAAGTTAGTTGTTGATATATCATCACAGTATAAAGTTCACACATAAATGCCATTTTGCCCTGTAATTTTAGTTTGAATTCATTAAGAAACAGTATTAAGTTTGCAAGAAAAGTTAATTTCTAAAGTCATTCAGTGTTTGATTATCGTAGTTGAAGGCAGTTCTCATTTAGAAAAATAATTTTTAAAGTATATTTTTATTAATTTTTAGAGAGAGAAAAAGGGAGAAGTCTAGAAATAGAAATATCAATAAGAGAGAAGCAGCTGGTCTATTTACTTTTTCTCCTGTACGCCTCCTACTGGGGATCGAGCTCAAAACCTGGGCATGTGCCTGACTGGGAACCATTGAGCCACACTGGCTGGGCTCATTTAGAAAAAATTTCATCTCAGCTCCAAGATGAAAAAAAATTGCAGTAAGACTTTACTACCCCCAAGCCACCAAACTGATGTGTGGAAGGGCAAGTCAGGATATTGAGCTTCTATTTCTGACCCAAACTCACCAAACCAATGATTTAGAAAATTTTTTATTGATTCTAGAGAGAGGAAGGTAGAGAGAAACACAGATCAGTTGCCTCCTACATATGATCAAACCCGCAACCTGGATATATTCCCTGAACAGGAATCAAACCTGCCACCTTTTATTTTATTTTTTAATATATTTTATTGATTTTTTTACAGAGAGGAAGGGAGAGGGATAGAGAGTTAGAAACATCAGTGAGAGAGAAACATCAATCAGCTGCCTCCTGCACACCTCCCACTGGGGATATGCCCGTAACCAAGGTACGTGCCCTTGACCGGAATCGAACCTGGGACCTTTCAGTCCGCAGGCCGACGCTCTATCCACTGAGCCAAACCGGTTTCGGCCAAACCTGCCACCTTTTAATGTGAGGACAATGCTCCAACCAACTGAGCCACACCGGCCAGGGCTGAAATGATGAGTTTTAAGTCTATGAGAGTGAACAAAGTTCACTATTGACACTTGTTCACTAATACATATGGATTCAAATATTTTCCACAAAGTATCTGTTGATGATTAATACAATGAACACAGGTTTTTAATCACCTTACATTTTACAGACTTTGTAAATTTGTCCACCTCAACTTTTTTCTTCTTCACATATATTTTTACCACCATTGGTTGCAACACTTGTGCAGCTTTGTTGCAGGTTCCATTTAGGGTTGTACTGAATTAGTGATTTCTCAACTCCTTTGAAATATCCTTGCCTGTGGTTGTTTCATGCAAATTATTCATAAGTCTAATTCTTCAGTAACTACAAAGTCTGCACTGGCTTCTGGAATAAACAGCAATAACTGAGCTGTATCAGTAACTTCTGCCAATTCATCAAGAACCAAGGAAAACCACTCGAAATCACTTGCCTTTAAAAAAATTGATTGTTGATGTTTCTCCCCATTCTCAAGTCTTTGAACAACTGTTCTCATCAAAAGGCTAATATAATAGTCTTAAGCAAATTTTAAGTTTTGTGGGCCAAGGCAGAATTGAGTAGATTATATAAGTACTTACTTTCTATATCCTTTATAATGTACTTTTTTAAATGATAAAAAATTTTTATTTGGGTGAAAAATTACCATATTTCATTGCTTGACGAAGGTAAGTTCCACCACAGTGGAGTCTAAGCACCGCTACAATTTACTCATATGTCATTTGTGTACAATCACCAATTAACATGACTGACAAGGTGACCCAATGACTTGATTTCCTGTTAGTCCCATTGACCAAACCAACAGTCATTTCACATCATGCTGAAGAAGAAAAAGCACCAGTATAGACTAACAAATGTCCACTCTTTGAGGTTTTTTGTGATTGAAATGTTTAATAGTTCTCTAGCTTGGGGTCTCTAATTCTATTTAACAACTAACTTCATTTCTGTGCAGATCATGAACTAGCAAATGTCTTCTAACCCCAAATACTTTTAAAACAAACCTGTATTTGACCACTTGGCTTTAAAAACCATTGGTTTGCACACTCTGAAATGTGTTGTTGTTTTTTCATTCCAACATTGTCATGTCATACATTTTTAAATGATGGAGAATTTCATGATCATCGCTTGAATGCTTAGTAGCAGCCTGTGGTCTGTTACTTTGCATTGCAAATTTATAAAGAGGGACTTTGGAACTTCAGTCATGGCCATCCAGAAGATGGCCTTTCCCTCTGTGATTAAACCGATGTTTTTGGAAATACAAAGTTGTTTGGGGCCCCTTCTTCACTGCCACTGGATAAGGAGGCCTGGAACTTGTGCTTTCAGCCAAAGAACTTTAGTTACTATCAAGAGGTCACCCCTTCCTTTTCTCCTTGGGTGGTTGCCACAGGACAGAGGCTGGGGCTCTTCCTGATATCTGAAGATCCTTTTCAGGGAAATCCATTCCGTTGGTGTTTCTTTTTTGTTGTTTGTTGTTGTTTTTACATTTTTATTGATTTCAGAGAGGAAGGGAAAGGGAGAGAGAGATAGAAACATCAATGATGAGAGAGGATCATTGATCGGCTGCCTCCTGCGTGTCCCCTCCTGGGACTGGAGCCCACAACCCTGGCATGTGCCCTGGCCGGGAATTGAACTGTGACCTTCTGATTCATAGGTTGATGCTCAACCACTGAGCCACGCTGACGGGGCCTATTGGTGTTTCTTAATGTTAATCCTAAGGCTTGTCCCACCTCCACACTTTATAAAGTTCTCTCTTATACACCTACCTCATAAGCAGAGCGACCATAGGTTTAGAATTCTTTTTCTTAAAAAAAAAAAAGTTTTTATTGATCTTAGAGAGAGGAGAAGGGAGAGGGATAGAGAGATAAAAACATGAACTGCCTCCTGGAGCCCCCAACCTGGGCATGTGCCCTGACCTGGAATCAAATGGGTGACCTCTTGGTTCATGGGTCCACACTCAACCACTGAGCCACCAGGCCAGGGGGTTTAGAATTCTTATTCTCAAAGCGGGGGAGTGGGTTGGAAGAGGTTTATGGGGGGAAAAGGAGGGCCTATGTAATACTTTCAACAATAAAGATTAAAAAGAATTATTATTCCCACATGGCTAGTGAGTGGCAAGCAAGGCCTCAAGCCAGGTCTTTGGGTGCTGTGTGGCTGGTCCAACATGAGAGCCAGAGGAGCTGGGGAGAAGCGCCTGAGTTTGGGGGTGGGCTGAGAGTGATGCTTACAACACACCTCATATGTACCATTCTGGGCAGGCCCCAAGTGGAAAGGACGTTCCCCGAGTAGATTCCACCATCACCCTTATACCTAAATTCGTAGATTCTCTACGGAACCAAGCTGAGTGAAGCAGTGCCCCCTGGCGCCAGCTCAGGGGTCTGAGCAGCTGCGGCGTGAGCGCCCCTTAGTTATGGGTCTGGGGCCGCCAGCTGGGCGCTCTTTGAGCAAACACTTGGCAGCCGGAGCCTCGACAGAAGGTGCGTGTGCGCGACGAAGGTCATCGCGGCCCTGGGGTGGGCTCCGCTGCACGCTCCGCGGCCGGGGTTGGTGGGAGAGGCGGGGCGGGACGGGGTCTGGAGGGCGCTGGCCTGAGCCTAGACGGCGCTGGGCGGGGCGGGGTCTGGAGGGCGCTGGACTGGGCCTAGACGGCGCTGGGCGGGGCCTGGACGGGGCCTGGACGGGGGGCGGGGCCTATAGGGGGCGGGGAATAGATGGCGCTGGGCGGGGCCTGGACGGCGGGAGTTGCTGGGCGGGGCCTGGACGGCGGGAGTCGTTGGGCGGGGCTGGCGCCCTCAGAACCGCGCGCCGGCACCTTGGGGTCTCAGCGGCTGGCTGCGCACAGACTGCTGGACACTCAGACAGACATGGTGTGCTCCCCGGGAGAAGGAAATGGGGCCACTCCCGCGGGCGCACCCGGCGAGGAACCAGAAGCCTCCACGCTGCCGGGAAGTAGGCGGGAGCGGTCAGGCCGCGCTGTCTCTTTGAGACCGTGTTCCCGCTGACAGCGACGGTGAGGAACCTAGCCCCAGGTCCCGGGAAAACCCCAGAGGATGGGCATTTGCGTTTTCAGGTCTCTGGGCGTGGAATTTTGGGAGGTTATGAATTGGGGGAGGGGGGCACCCTGCTTTGAGTCAAAGCCCCAGGTACCTTGTAAATTTTAACAGGGCTCAGGTGAGTCTGAGCAAGGCCAAGTTCCAAAGGGAGGAGAGGACGCCGTCTGGCTTCAGGGCCCACTCGGGGCTTGGTCCTTCATGATCTTGGTAAGCCCAGCCAGCTTGTGAACTAGTGGGGTGAATACAGGAAGCTCCAGGCCTCTGTGGTGGGTGGGGAGGCAGAGGAACCAACTACTGTCAGCTGTCGGGTGGCCTTGGCCACCCTGTTCAGTTTCCTGAGCTGAGAGGTGCAGCCTTGCCTGCCTATGGGCCCCAATGAGGCAGCAGCACCCCCCTTAAGACCTCAGAGAGCACAGCAGCAAGCAGTGGAGAGGTGGCTGAGCACTGTGCCTCCCTGGTACCCACTGGGAGTTGGCCCACTGGGCACCAGGGAGAAGAGGCTGGGTTGTTTGATGACAGTGGGTGGCAGAATTGAGGATTGTGAAGTCATAGTGTAAGTGGGATGCTACAGGTGGGGCCTGGGGCTGACTGCCTGGCAAGAGGAGGTATTGCCCAGGCAGACCAGTGCTTCCTGCTCGTGGAAGGGAGCTTCTGGGATCCGCAGGGCACACCTGGTTCCCATGGTGGACTGATGAACTGGGTAAGGCCACCCTACCCCCAAGATCCCTCTCCCCATCCTACACAGGAAGGGAAGCAATCCCATGCCATTCTGGAAGCCTAAATACCACCCACACCATGGGGAAGGAAAGCAGCAGAGAGACTGAGTGGCATATCCTGCTGCCCCCCTTTCTCCCAAACCTCCTCCTGGGCAGACCACCCAGGCTCTGCCTAACCCCAGCTCTGTGAGTGTTCTCTTTGTCCCGGGTAGTTGGCTTCCAGGATGTAGGGTTCCAGGGCTCTGGGAAGATGCACTGGGGAGCAGATGAGTCCTGAGGATGACCACTGACCCACCCCTACTTCTCCAGATGCAGAGGCCTCCATGGCTGTGCTAAGCCTCCTGTTCTTGGCAGTGATGTATGTTGTTCACCACCCCCTGATGGTCAGTGACCGGATGGACCTGGACACACTAGCCAGAAGTCGGCAGCTGGAGAAGCGCATGAGTGAGGAGATGCGCCAGTTAGAGATCGAGTTTGAAGAGAGAAAGCGAGTAGCTGACCAGAAGCAGAAGGCAGAGAACTTCTGGAGAGGAGACACATCCAGTGACCAGTTAGTGCTGGGAAGGAAAGACATGGGGTGGCCATTCCAAGACGAGGGCCAGGAGGGACCGCTGAACTGGATGCTGGGAAACCTGTGGAATGCTGGCCTCTTTTGCCTTTTTCTCATCTTCGAGCTTCTGCGACAGAACATGCAGCACGAGCCGGCCTTTGATTCCAGCAGTGATGAGGAAGAGGAGGAAGTCCGGGTGGTGCCTGTCACCTCCTACAACTGGCTTACCGACTTCCCTTCGCAGGAGGCCCTGGAATCCTTTTACAAACACTATGTCCAGAATGTCATCCGTGACCTGCCCTGCACCTGTGAGTTTGTGGAGAGCTTTGTGGACGACCTCATTGAAGCCTGTCGGGCACTCAACCGCCAGGTGGTCAGCCCCCAAGAGGCTCGCCCACAGCTGGAGGACTGCCTGGGCATCGGGGCTGCCTTTGAGAAATGGGGAACCCTCCATGAGACCCAGAAATTTGATATCCTGGTGCCCATTGTTCCGCCCCAGGGCTCCACATTTGTGCTGGAAATGAGGGATCCATCCCTAGGCCGCCGCTGTGGCAGTGTGCTGGTAGAGTCGGAATGCGTGTGCAAACGCGAGAAGCTTCTGGGCGATGTGCTGTGCCTGGTGCACCACCACAGGGACCACTCGGCCCTCTTGGGCCAGTGCAACAACTCCATCAAAGCAACCCTCTGCACCGGCTCCCACCTGGACGTGTGCAAGACCGTTCAGTGGTTCCGGAACATGGTGGGCAATGCCTGGGCCCTGGTGGCCCACAAGTATGACTTTCAGCTCAGCCTCCCACCGTCCACCACATCCTGCAAACTCAGGCTGGACTATCGCTCAGGCCGCTTTCTCTCAATCCGCTTGGTCCTGGGGGTGCAACGGGAAGACACCTTGGTCTACCTGGTGAGTCGGGCCCCTGACCAGGAACAGCTCACTAGTGTGGACTGGCCCGAGTCCTTTGCAGCCTGTGAGCACTTGTTCCTGAAGCTGGTAGGGCGTTTTGCTCCAGAGAATACCTGCCACCTCAAGTGCCTCCAGATCATTTTAAGTCTCCAGGATCTTCAGAGCTTACCCCAGGGAGCATCCTGTCCCATCCTTACCTCTTACCACTTCAAAACAGCCCTCATGCACCTGTTGCTGTGGCTGCCCCTCACGGACTGGCAGCACAGCATGCTCTCCCAGCGGCTCCAGGACATCCTCTGGTTCTTGGGCCGTGGCCTCCAGCAAAGGTCCCTCCATCATTTCCTCATTGGTAACAACTTCCTGCCCCTGACCATCCCGATCCCTAAGAAATTTCGGAATGCCGAGCCTGTCAATCTCTTCCAACACCTGGTGCTAAACCCCATGGCACACTCACAGGCACTGGAAGAGTTCCACAACCTTCTGACCCGGGTGAAAGCTCTGCCTTGTGCCCCGTTGGCCGGGGCACATTAATGTAAAGGCCCTTAATAAAGGGGAGAAGGTATTTGTGATTCTTCAGGCTGCAAAAGAGTTTATTTTTCAGATACATCAGTGGTATATATGCCTTTACTTTGTGAACAGGAGTTATGATAGATTAAGACACTTTAAGGAGTATGTGAAGTGGTCACAAAGATGGGGTCCCAGTGGGTCTTCTGAGTTTTTCTTCTCCTGACTTAACTTGCATCATGACCCACAGAGAGACCAGGGAAACAGATGTTGTGGGAGCATCTTGCTGCTAAAGAGTTAGATCCAGAGTTGGCTTGGGAAGTTGTGTTTTGTATCAACACTGGAAGTAAAAGAATCAGAGAATACCTCCATTCCAGCTTACTCCTTCTCATATTTTAGGAGCTAATTTTTCAGACTTTCACTATTTGAAGATAAAACCAAGATGTTTATTTTCTGTTTTCTTAATTTAGCCCAATCTTTATATGTCAGTATTCTTGTTTTATGCATCTGAAAACATTCCAATACTACCCAAATAACTTATTAGCATTGATTCAAAAATATCAAGTCAATAGTGACCTGTCCCATAATTGAGGTAATGTATTTACTAAAGAGCAACGTCTGCCGAAACCGGTTTGGCTCAGTGGATAGAGCATTGGCCTGCGGACTGAGGGGTCCCGGGTTTGGTTCCGGTCAAGGGCATGTACCTTGGTTGCGGGCATATCCCCAGTAGGGGGTGTGTAGGAGGCAGCTGATCGATGTTTCTCTCTCATTGATGTTTCTAACTCTCTATCCCTCTCTCTTCCTCTCTGTAAAAAATCAATAAAATATAGAGAAAAAAGAGCAACATCTGATGACCTCCTCCGTGCCTGGAAGCAACATTATAAAACCCTTAACAAGGATGATCTTTTGGGGGCTCTGAGATGAATAATTGTTTCCGTAGGGAGCCCCTTGTTTGGTGAATGGAAAGAAGTTCTAGCTACCATGTGTAGCTCTGCTTTTTCTCAGCCTGGTAATGCCTTTGTATTCTCTTTTCAAAGATCAGAGGAATTACTTGAACTATATTTGCGGTTTTGCAAAACAAGTTCATAACGATTGACCACTGGCAGGGCTGGACTGGAAGGGACTATGAAGCAGTCCAACTCAAATAAAGTCGAGGTTCGGGAGATGTGATTGATGTATTTTTCTGTGCTTTAAAAGCCTGAGGAGGAGTGTTAAGAAATGTGAAAATAGTTGTGGGTGTGGTTGTTTTGGAAATCCAATGCTGTCCCTCCCTTGCAAGCCTGGAAGATCTGCTCAGAGGAGGACGTGGTCCCACATTTAACTTGACCTCGGTGGGGTTAAGATGTTGGCCTTATGGGCTTTGGTTGTAGAATCCACACCCTCCACCAAGCAGAAATAAATTACAAGTGTCCCAGAAACAGATGCCAGTCAAAATTTGGGGCTCCCTCTGCTCAGTAGCTACTGTTGTCAGCTGGTATCTGCCAGGTACTGCTTTCAGGTTAAGGTGCGTGATGGATGGTTCCATGCTGGTGGGATTTTGGTGTTTTATATTCATATGCTTTTTGTATAGAAAATAACTGGTGTTTCTTTCTAAATCAATAAATGAGGCTATTTTCTGTATCAGTTGGAATCTGTGCAATAACACATACAGCAGATCAGCATTCTCACAGCCTGTTCCCAAGAAGTTCATGTTACCCTGATGGCTCATCTAGCACATCCTGGTGTTTCTCAGCATACCTGGAACCAGTCTGCCCTGTGGTTTCCCAGTGGCCTGGCCAGTAGCCAGGAAAGAATAATTCAGAATGTTAAGGAATACCTAAGTCATTCATTTCTATGGGGCCCAAACCAAAATAGCAGCCAAATTGAAAGATCTTAGCGGCTACAAACAACCTAAGTTCTAGAGGGCATAAGTCTGTCAGGTAGTGAGAAGTTGGTATGAAGTTCTAGCACTGGGGTTTCTAGTGTACTAAGAGGCGAGAAAGAAAAGTTATGAACGGGCAGAAGACTACAAGGAACAGCACAGCTTGGGTGGGGCAGTAGATGTGAGAGAGTATAGCAAAAACAAGTAGTGGGAAGAATGGAGCTGTAGTGCTCTGGGAATACTCTTACAATGAAAGGGGAAACCAGATATTTAGGAAGCTGAGCTTTCTTCTAAAACAATACTGGCTGGCACCCAGGATAAAACAGCAGTCATAGTAATGAAAACAGTAGCATTCATTGAGCATTGCCAATGTTCTAAATGCTTCACATCTGGTAACTCATTTAATCCTCACACACCCCACGAAGTTGGTGCTTGATCTTCTCCACTTTACCAATGAGATGACAGGCACAGAAAGAGCACACAACGTTGCAAGGTCACAGCTGGTAAACAGCAGAGCCTGGAGGGAAGTACCTGTCCCAGCAGGAATCAAACAACACGTAGGGCTTAAAGTTATTTCAAAAGCAAAAAGCACTGTATTAATTTTAAGCTAAAGGGTGGTATGTTGGGAATTCCAGAAGACAGAAATTTTTGGTTCTTAGCCCAGTCTTTAGGAGGTCAGGAATTTTATATCACATACAAAATTAAAGGCATTTGCTCAGAGGCCAAAATGAATGTAAAGCCATTTTAACTATGTGTCCTTTGAGCCCCAGTGACAATATGGTTTATATTATAAGCCAACTGCAAGCTGGAAGGTCAGGGCAGATTTGAAGCCAAAAACTTGCTTGTTCAGGTAACTAATTTATAGCACTATTGTTCTTCACCTAAACTGAGGCTGTTGGCTTTCATTTGGGGGAAGCAAAATCTCAGTGAGAAGTGAAATGAGGAAGACCAATGGCCTCAGCATTGCTTTTCTGCGGAGAAGGAATGGGGGAGGGGCCCCACTACTTTACTTTTGTACAGACAGGGTAATTGAGTTTTGCACACCATTGACACCACTGATAAATCCATCTTTTTGCACCCTCTGTACTCCTAATCCCCCAAAACAAAAGATGGGCTGGGAGTGGGCGGTGAATGAGCTGCCTGCGCTCAGAGAGAGCAGGAGGTGGAGCTGGCCCCTTCCTCCCAGCACATGGCACCCCAAGCAATCAGCTCAGGAGGCTCCATTATAACCACAGAACAGCTGTCTGCCTCACCTAATGGGTCACCTAGTAGCCTTCCTTTGCCAGGAGTTCCAAGCCAGTTCTTCAGAGGCTCCCGATTTTGTGCCACCTATCACCCCAACACCCAATGCTCTTAGTTGGTGCAAACATGGAATCCAGAGGCTTACTCTCCTGGACCCTAGCACATACTGACCCCATGTGCTCACTCATGGGAGTTTAATCTGTTACTAATTCCTCATAAACCCCAGTGAAATGGGGTATTCTCATCACTGTTTTTTAAAAATATTTTTGATTTCAGAGGAAAGGAGCGGGAGATAGAAACATCAATGATAAGATAATTGATTGGCTGCCTCCTGCACGCTCCCTACTGGGGACAGAGCCCAATACCCAGACATGTGCCCTTGACTGGAATCAAACCCGGAACCCTCCAGTCCTCAGGCCAATGCTCTATCTACTGAGCCAAACTGGCTAGGGCTATTTTTTTTTTTAATTTTAAACATGTTTTTATTGATTTCAGAGAGGAAGAGAGAGGTACAAACATCAATGATGAGAGAATCATTGATCAGCTCCCTCCTGCACACCCTCCAACTGGGGATGGAGCTCGCAACCTGGGCATGTGCCTTGACTGGGAATTGAACTGTGACCTCCAGGTTCATAGGTCAACACTCAACCACTGAACCACACCAGCTGGCCAGCTGGGCTCATCAGTGTTTTATAACTGGGGAAAGAATGGGGCCCAGAAAGGTTAAGATGCCCAATTTAGGATTTAAACTTATCTTCCAATGTCCCTCATTTGCTATGCCCAGGGCTAGCACCAGGCCCTGGGAAAACAAAGGTGAGCAAGGACACAGCTTCATCCTCATGGAATTGACAGTCTGGGGAGGGGATAGACATGAAATAGTCACCCCAGCAGATGTAAAATTTCACAGGTGACAAGTTTTGCTAAAGCCTCTAGTACAGATACTTGAGTATATCAGGGAAGGTCTCCCTGAAGAAGTGATGTGACCTAATTGGGTGAAGATGGGATGAAGAGGATCCTATGTGGAGGACATGGCGTGCGCAGAGGCGCTGTGCTGGACGTGGGCCTGGCGAGGGCCAGTCTGAAGGCCAAGTGACCGGAGGGCAGGGAGCAAAGGGAGGCAGGATGAGGCTGGAGAGGCTGCAGGGACGGGACCCTGCCAAGACCTTGTAGACCACTTTAAAGTTCCCAGAGCAGTGCAATGTTTTAATGTGTGGGGACTAAAAAAATTAATACTTTTCCTCCCACCTTCTAAGTTCTTCTAACTAGACTAATAAATGAACAGAGACAGATTAACAGGAGAAAAATGTTTAATACATGTTCCTGGGGAATTCACACAAACATGAAAAGTTCAAAGACACTATTGAGGCAACATTCAATATATATGACATTTTTGGACAAAGGAGAAAAGGGGTTGGTGAATGGGTAAAATGGGCGATTTACAGGTGGTTGAGGAAGAACGGATTATACATGGCAGGTAAATTCTTGCCAGGCAATTCAGAAACAATGGGACATGGGGTATCTAGCTAACAGGCCTGGAGTCTTCCTGACTAAAGCTAGGGTGAAGATTTTTAAGACGATTAAGCCAAACTCCCTTCCTAAAGCAGATCTGTCTGAATCTTAGGCAGCAAGGGAGTGAGGGTCAAGGGTTCTGAGTCTTGTTTCTCAACAAACAGCTTAAAATCAATATCCCAAAAGGACAGCTTAAGGGTGGCAAAAATTTAGTTCCCTTCAAATGCTTTTAGACTTTGGGGGAAAAGTAGCAGGTCAGATTTGTACTTAGCGACCACCACCCTGGACCCAACGAGAACGGGGTCAGAGCAGGTGTGGGGTTGCTGCAGACCTGCAAGGTGGGACAAGGAGACACGAGACTGAAGAGATTTTTAGGGAGAAAAGAGAACTCAATGGATTGTACATGGAGTGAGAGGGAGGCGCCCAGGATGGCTCCTGGGTGGCTGGTTTCATTTGTGGAGATGAGGCGTACTGTAAAAGTGTTTTATCTCCTCTCTCCCACGTTGCCTTTCGCTAAAGATTTGGTGGGCACAGAGAGAACAAGTTCATGCAAAAAACAGGCTTAAAAAGTAGTTTTCAACAAAGGGTAGCACATTTTTGGTTGCCAAACTGACTGAGGGGCACTGATGGTATTTGGCAGGTGTTAGGGTCGCTGAAGGAAGAATCCATGAGGCCAAAAGGAGTGAAAATTATGAATTTATTAGGTCATCTGGATATGAGATGGGCTGACCCCCAAAATGGCGCCAGCCCCAGGGACAGGGAGTCAGAGATTTTAAAGGACTCTAGGCTGGCTTTTTCTGGCGGAGAATGCTCTGGGCAGGTCTGGGTCCTAGGAAGGTTCCAGGGGAAGGATGATGGCCTTAGCAAGTGGAATGTGGTCTCAGTGAAAGGGACTGACCGCTGTGAAGTGGCCTCAAGGTCAGTCCCAGGGGAGGGGTATCGATTTAGTTATTTGATCAGACCTAACAGCAGGCAAATGGTGTCAGGGATTCCGAAGAGTTCTACACAGAGGGCAGGAGTCCCACACACCAGGAATTGTTTCGTCTTCCTGGAATCAGATCCAGGGGTCAGGTGAAGCGGAGCGAAGGGGCAGGCGGCACATTGCATCCGCCTCACTTTCTTGATTTTTCCATTGATTTTTAGAGAAGATGGGAGGGAGGGGTGGGGGGAAGAGAGAGAGAGAGAGAGAGAGAGAGAGAGAGAGAGAGAGAGAGAGAGAGAGAGAGAGAGAGAGAGACACGTATCGATTGGTTGCCTCCCCCACGCGCCTCAACCGGGAGGTGCCCTGGACCAGGAATGGAACCCGGGACCCTCCAGTCCGCGGGCCCAGGCGCTACCCACTGGGAAAACCGGCTAGGACCCGCCTCACTTTCGACATTAACTTTTTTTTAAAAAGGGGGTTGGAGAGAGAGAACTAGGAAGCTTTTCACGAGAACTTGAAAACGAAGGCCTGCCTTTAAAAAAGGTACATAAAACATTGTGCATCTGTCCTTCCCGCCCGGAACGCTCGTTGCGGGGTCGGCTCCCTTCACCTCCGTCCCGCGCCCGTCTGTCACCCGCTGGGCCCCGCGCTGCCCTCTCAGCACAGGGGCAGGAACCTCGTTCCCCGGGAACCGGCTTTCCCCGTCAGGGAGGGAATCCCAGGAAAGCAGAGCCCTCGCCCGCCCTGCTCCACGCTGGGACCCCAGCGCCCGGTGCTCGAAAGGAGGGAGTTCACCCTGTCCCGGGGGTCTCCACGGACCCCTCCAGTCAGCCCACGGGACGCGAGCCTGGACCCCACCTCCCTGGGCTGGTCCCACCCGCGCCTCCCGAGCGCGGCTCTCCCCCACCCCTCGCGGCGGACCCGGCGGTCTGCGCAGGCGCGCCTCCGATCCGCCCACCGGTGACGTCAGCGCGGCCGTTAACCGCTCTCCGTCGTGTCGGCGCGCGATTTAAAAGCAGTTGAGGAGACGCGACGGGCAGGATGGGACCTCCGTGCCCAGGTGAGGCCGGGCGTGCGGAGGCGCCGTGGGAAGGCCCCGGCGCGAGCGAGGGTCCCGCGGGCAGGGTCGGGGTCTGGCCTGAGCGGGACTGCGGCGTTCTCGGCCCAGTCGGTGCCTTAGCTCTCCGTCGGCCGGGGGGGCCTGGCGCGGGGGAGGGGGGAGGGGAGGAGGGAGGGCCGGCGAGTGCGCTCCGCCAATCAGGACGCGGCCTCGGGGCGTCCGCTCGGTTCGCGGACGGAAACCCGTCTCCCCGGGGTGCCTCCGCCGAGCTGGCGTCTCCGCTTTCAAAAGGCCGTTTTCCTGGGAGGCGCGTTAGAAGCGCCTTGATCACCGCTGTCTGCTTAACACGCTTGTATTAAATTTTACTTCCGTTCCACAAATATTGAGTGCTCCTTTTGGGCCAGACGCAGAGACACAGTAAAGAACACGTAAGATGCCAGGCTATTGTATTCTAGTTGGGGAGACAGACAATAAACAAACGAAATAATTTACAGGTGAGACCGAGACCGAGACCGAGTGCTGTGATTGAGAATAGCGGGGGAGGGGGGCGCTTTAGATCAGGATTGAGCCCTTAGCAGAGACTGGGGAACGTGTTTCAGGCAGAGGAGCAAATGCAACAACGAAAAGGGCTAGCAGGAAGTGCCCGGCAGGACATGGAGACTAAACAGTGAGCAGGTCTCTCAGGTGAGCAGGGGCCTCTGTAGGTCTTGGTGAGACATTTGGGAATTTAGAGTTATATTTTAGACGTGATAAATTACTTACCTCAGAGGCAGTCAGGTGGAGGGAAGGGGTCGATAAACACTTGGATAAGAGATTGCCATTGAGGGGAAGTGATAGGGCCGCTCAAGGAAGTGGCCCATGGCCTGAGGAATAAATTTGGATATCATCATCATAGATTGTAAAACCATGGGAACAGGTGAAGAGCCTGTAGAGAAAACCACAGGACCAACATTTAGAAGCTGGATAGAAGAAAGTTATAGAGGCCAAAAGTGTTTCAAGAAACGGGCGTGCCAGCTGCTTCAAATGCTGCTGAATCTCGAGAGATGAGGCCTGAAAAGTGCTGGATTTGGTGACTTGAAAATTGTGGGTGATCAGTAATAGTTATCATAAGGTGGTGGGGATGGGGGTCAGACTAGAGGGAGCTGAAAATGAGTAGGAGGTGAGGAAGGGAATGCAGAAAGTGTTCTTTGAGCTCAGTAACCGTGATGCATGATGTCAAAAGCAGAGCGAGAATCAGAGAATGTTCCAAGAATTGAAGTGTGCCTCTAATCCCCATCTTGAGTCTCCCTCTTAGACAAATTCCTTCTTCGATGCTTCCTATTCTGTTCTCTTCTCCCAAGTCCAGCTCCTTCCTTACCTTGCGGTGCCCACATCTAAATAGTCACAAGCCCTCTTAATTCAGTCTCTCAAAATGTCTCTTACCTCCTTCCTTCCTGTTTTTACTTTTTTTTCTTTTGTTTTGATCTCAGCTGAGAATTATGTTAATCACTCTTCAGCTTGTGGGAAGCTATCAGGGGAACATGTGAAGTTCTTGTATGTTTCCTTTTAAAAAAAATTTCTAATCACCACTCCGTTTTCCTTCCCCTTACATGGGCAAAAAAATTCAGTGTTTATTATGTATCATTTTTAATGTGTTCCTATGAAATATGTGCTATAATGTACATATGTATTTTTTAATATCATGAATTCTGAACCATCTGAGATACACATTTTTATTCTCATTTAGAGGATGAAGAAGCAAATGCTTTGGGCATGTACATGTTTCAAATTTTTCCAGCTAGTAAGTGATGGAGCTGGGGTTTGAAAACAGGCTTTCTGTTTCTTAAATTTGGAAACATTCTTCCATGATCTCTGTTTCCTCATCTCTCTCTTCCAGTGATCTTGCTTCTCCCAATCATAATAAGCCTCAGCACTCACTACCATAGTCACACCCTAGACCTTGTCATTATCAATAGCTGCACTACTCTACAATCTCAATTTTAAGACCCCGTTTCTCAATACCACTCCTATCTTTCCAATTCACTCCCTCTTGTTCCCTGACTCCAACAATCTTTTGATGACCCAGCAGATCCAATATTCTTTCACTGTCCCTCACTTCTCTCATGACCTTGTTCCCTCCTTACTTAGCTTACATTCCATGGTCAGTCAGTGTAATCACTCCCTTTTATACACCTGCAACCCCTTGCCCTCTTCTTGCTTTCTTACACTTGCTTGATTAAATCACAACCCTGGTTAATTCCAACTTTGCCTATTCTGCTCAGTGTACCCAATGGCCAAGGGGACCCTAAGGCCACTCAGCAGTCATGCTTTATTCTCTGATTCACCCACTCCTCTCCTAGATGGTTATTTCCTTCCTTCCTTTTTCTTCTGAAATCTCTTCCCCAACCTTTACACTTAATTGTGGAGTTTTCAGTTTTCACTTGCTTCCTATTTTTCTAAGAAAAGAAAAGCAACCAAAAGAGATCATCCAGCCCAAGATGGTTTTGCTCGTTAAAAGGTCAGCCTGTGGACCAAAGGATCTCGGGTTTGATTCCAGTCAGGGGCACGTACCTCCATTGCAGGCTCAATCCCCAGAGGGGTCGGGGCCCCTATGGGAGGCAACCAGTCTGTGTCTCTCTCACATCGATATTTCTCTCTCTGCCCCTCCTCCCCCTCCCATTCTCTCTAAAAATCAATAAAAAAATATCCTTAGGTGAGGCTTTAAAAGAGAGAGAGAGAAAGAGAGAGAGAGAAAGAGAGAGAGAGAGAGAGAGAGAGAGAGAGAGAACATCCAAAGTCCACCATGGAATCTGCTCCCCTATCCACACTTGTGCCTGTGCTCTCCACCCTCCCGTTGCTGTGGATGGGTTCTATGTGCTCTCAGCAGAGGAACCCCTCTAACTGCTTGAATACTTTGGTCAGCAACTTTTACCCCTTCTTCTGCATGATCCCTGTGAATAATGTCCCCCAAGGTGTCTGGAACCTGTGAATGTGTTACCTTACATGTAAAAGACTTTGTAGATGTGATTAAGGATCCTGAGATGGGGAGATTATCCTGGACTATCTGAATGGGCCCAATGTAATCACAATGATTCTTACAAGAAGGAGGCTGAAGACAGAAACAAGAGGTTGGAGTGATGGGAGGGAAGGGACCCCAACCCAAGGAATGTAGGTGGCCTCTAGAAGCTGAACAGGCACAGAAACAGATTCTTCTCTAAAGCCTCCAAAATGAATGCAACCCTGCTGACATTTGTTTTTTAGACTTGAGTCTAGAACTGCAAAAGAATACATTTGTGTCATTTTAAACCACCAAGTCTGTGGTAATTTGTTATAGCTGTAATAGGAAACTAATACAATCTTTTTGCTTTATTCTTTCTACCAACCTGGGATTTTCCCCCCCATCTTAAAATTACTTTCTTGACCTCACTTGCCTTTCAACTTCCTCCCTCCCATTTCTCTCCTTCCTTTTACAGCATAAGTCCTTGAAAACCTTGTCCCATTTGCTGTTTCCAATTTCTTCCATCTACTCTTGAATCTCTGCTCTTTTGACTTTTTCTCTTTCCTCTGTCACTCTAGGAAAACTCTTGTCAAGATCATCAATAAGTTGCTAAATGCAGTGATCAGTTTTAAGTCCTTAACTAATTTGACCTGTCAGCTGCATTTGACATAGTCATCACTCCTTCCTCCCTCCTGAAATGTTTTTTACCTGACTTGTAGCATACCACATTCCCCTGGTTTTTTCCCTGCCTCGTTAGTTGCATATTCCCCATCTCTTTTGCTGGTTCCTCATTCTTTCCTTCTCTTTAAACCTTTGAAGTATTCTAGGACTCAACCTTCTGCTCTATTTGTACTCATTTAATTGAAGTTCTCATCTAGTCTTATGGCTTTTAATACCCTATATATGCTTATGATATCCAAATTTATGTACCTAGCTCAGAACGTCTCCCTAAACTCTAGACTTAAATATCTGCTCTCTATCCCAGTGGATGATTAGTGAGCATCTAAGCCCAACATGTCCAGAACTGAGCCCTGATCTTGTTTCTTTCCCCACAAATATGCTTCGCCTGCAGCCTTTCTTTTTTCCAGTCATGGCAACTCTGTTACATCAGTTGTTCAGATAACTGTAGAGTTATCCTTGATTCTTCTGTTTTCTCTCATGCCCACATTTAATCCATCAGGAGATCATGTTGGCTCTGTCTTGAGACTATATTCAGTGTCTGACTACTTCTTACCACTTCCATGCCACCTCTCTGAGCCACCATCATTTCTCTCATGTGTGGTGAACAGGGAAGTGATTGGACCTGGTGAGGAAGGGAATAGAGAGGTGGTGTATAACGACACAAATGTATTCTCTTGCAGTTCTGGACTCAAGTCTAAAATCAAGGTGTCAGCAGGGTTGCATTCATTCTGGAGGCTTTAGTGGAAAATCTGTTTCTGTGCCTTTTCAACTTTTGGAGGCTGCCTACATTCCTTGGCTAGGGGTTCCTCCCTCCCATCAGTCTTGCTTATGTCCTCACATCTCCTCTGACTCTGTTTCCCTCTATCGGGACAATTGTGATTACACTGGGAGATGAGAATTGCATCATACCGAGTTATTGGTGGTTGCCCCCTAATCTGTCTTTCTGCTTGTCAATTCTGCTCCCTTTTCAGTCAGTTTTCATCACAACAGCCATTGTGATCTTCTTGAAGCAGAAGTTAGATCACTTTATTTCTCTTCTCACCATTGTCCAATTACTTCCCTTCTCACTCCACCTGAAAGCCACAATCTTTTCAGTGGCCTGTGAATAAGGCTCTACACCCCCGTCAGCTGTCCTTCCCTTATCCTGACTTGGTGTCTCTGCTCTACCAGGCCCTGGAGAGCCTGACCCCATCCTCTCTCACTCCACTTTAACCACATGGCCCCTCAGACATGCCAGGCATATTCCAGCCTCTGTGCTTGCAGTTCCCTCTGCCTCGGTGTAGCTTCCCCCAAATATCTCTGCGGTCTTGATTCTGAGGCTTCCTTCTTAGTGAAGCCTCTCCTAACCACTGTATTTAAACAGGCCTCTACCTCCATTCCCAAGTCCTCCTTCCAGGCTTTACTTTTCTCCACATGTTTATGGTCATACAGCATGCCATCTATTTTCTGACTTCTTGTATGAAAATGTTTAAAACACAGGGACATTGAAAGGCCAAGACAATAAACAGCTTATACTCAGTACCTAGATCCAACAATTGCTAATTGGCCAAACTTACTTTAGCCCCCCCCCCTTACATACACATATTTTTGACTGATTCAGATGAAAGTTGTAGACATCATGTTATATCACCTCTAAATTGTTTCTCATGCATCTCCTAAAAGTAAAGATATTCTTCTACATACCATAATAATCATTATCACATGTAAGAAAATAAAAATTATTTTTTAAAGTCAGTGTTATCTCATAATTCAGATTGTATTCCAAATTTCCCTTTTTGTCCCCAAAATGTTTCTAGCTGATTTTTTTGTTTGACCAAGGATTGGCTGAAAGTTAAGACTTTTGCTTGTTTGTTTTGTATGCCTCTTCGGTTTCTTTTGATTGAGAAGACCCCTCCTTCCTCCCACCTGCATTTTTTCTTTTTTTTTTTTTGACACTGATTTCTTTAAGAGACTAAGTCAGTTGTCTTGTAAACTATCCCACATTCTGGATTTGTCTGAATGTTTCCTTGTGATATTTAACTTGCTCCTCTGCTCCTATATTTCTTATAAAATGGAAGTTAGATCTAAAATCTTAGTTACATTTAGGTTCCCCATCTTTGGCAAAAATATTTTATGGGTGATGTGAGTTTCATATTTTGTCCAATCAGGAGATGAGACAGTCAGGCTGTCTCATTTTTAGAGAGGCTACATTGAATGTTTGGTTAACGTGGTGACTGCTAGACCTTTTGTTGTTAGAACCATCTTTCCCTTTGCAGTTAGCGAGCAATCTGTGGGTGATTCTTTGGCACGTTATATTTATTTTACACATTTGTGTTGTTTATTCTCTGTGTTCTATTGGGATTATAACCTGGCTTATATCTGACTTGATAGCCCATTTCTCACCCTTATTTCAGCATCTGTTTCTCTCCCCTGGGAGTATGCTTATATGTGTCTGTTGTTCTGTTAGTTTGTGAGCTTATCAGAGGCAGCAACTTTCTCTTAACCCATCTTTATATCCCAAAAGTGCTGGAGGTTCACATAGTGGATATTTGTCCCATGGGGAAGGAAGCATCAGCAACCCCTCATTCCCCAAGAAAAGCATGCTAAAGAGGTTCTAGCCATAGACTCTTAGAGTTGGCAGCGATCTTGGTGGGCATTGTGCAGTGAACTTCCACCTTGTGATGGGCCCCAAGCCCCCTTTAGATCTAGGAAACATTCTGTTGAAGGTTCTTGAGCAAGTGTTTTGTCCCATCACTGTGAACCACAATGAATCACTGTTCTTCAGAGACCCGTGGACACTCCCTCAATGCCTCACCGTCAAAACGGGTGTTCTCGATGCCCCCACCTAAGAAGGCCCCTCTCAACACTCCTGGCACCCCAGTTCTTGAAGACTTCCCTCAGAATGACGATGAAAAGGAGCGTCTGCAGCGGAGGCGCTCCCGGGCCTTTGAGCTACAGTTCAGCATAGATTCGCCCCGTCTGCTGGCCTCCCCCTCCAGTCGGTGAGTGTGTTCTGGGCTACCTCGTAGGGTAGCACCTGGCATGGGTGCATGGGCCTGGCATCTCCACACTACCTCGAGCATTCTGGGTCTTGATTTTGAAAAGTTACAGCATCATGGATCCACGCCAGAGTTTTTTATTTTTTGTTTTTCATTTAGGAATATTGACATTTCAGCTACAATTCCGAAGTTTACAAACACACAGATTACAGAGCATTATTCCACCTGTATCAAACTATCCACTGAAAACGTGAGTATCTGCTGGGGTTTATCAGTGAAGCTTCTGCAGCTTGAGCACCAGGGAAATCTAGCCTTGATTCTATGGAGAATGCATGATCCATAATAACTGTGTATGTCTATTCTCCAGCGACTCCTCTTAGTGTTGGTGCTTTCATTATGGTTTTACTGTTTCTTATATACCTTTGGTGTACCTTCTGACAGGTTGCCTGTCACCTGCAGTATATCAGCATGGCTTAGGGGATAATAGTGTGGGCTCTGGAGCAGATAGTAGAGTTGTGGAGCTAATGTGAGCTTTAGAGCTCACTTGAATTGGAATCCTGTCTCTGCCACTTACAAGCTGTGTGGCCTTGGCAAGTCACTCAACCATTTTGCTGCGGGGTCCTCTGTAAAATGAGAATGAGAATAGTGCCTGCTCATAGAGTTGTTCTAAGGGTGATGGGGTCCCTTTGTGTGCAGTATTAAGAACAGGTCCTGCACAGTGAGCACTCAGGAGTCATGTGCTGTGACTCTCTAGGACTTGAGAATGAGGAGGGACACATATGTATTAGCTGTGTCTCGAGTGTTTGTGGAAATTGATATCTGTGGGAATATGTGGGATATCCCTGTTTAAAAACTTAGCTACCTCGTAGGGTAGCATCATTTATGTGAACCTCTGCTATAAATAACAAATGTTTCTGCAATTTTCTCTTTCTAGAAAATCACTACCAAGAATGCTTTTGGCTTGCACTTGATTGATTTCATGTCAGAAATTCTTAAACAGAAAGACACCGAACTGACCAACTTTAAAGTAAGGAGGATATTACCTTCTCTTGCATCTGAATTAATGATGAGTATTTCTGATACTTAGTATAGCACAATCATTAAATTCTACAAACACATGAGATTCTCCCTTGTTTAAGACATATTATTAACTACTTTACCTTCTTTTCCTTAACTGACGAAATGTAGAAAAGCTATCTTTCTGTTATGTTGTCTAATCCCTGTCAGTCTTAAGGATCTTTGTCACTTTTTTCATAAGGACAAGTAAATATTTTATGAAGATTGCTGTGTTTTGCCTGTTCAGCACAACCTTTTTATATATCCCCACGAGTACAGCTCTGCTTGTCTGATTAGGTGGCTGCGGGCACTCTGGATGCCAGCACCAAGATCTATGCTGTGCGTGTGGATGCTGTCCACGCTGATGTGTACAGAGTCCTTGGGGGGCTGGGCAAAGATGCACCATCTCCAGAAGAGGCAGAGAGCCATGCTGCAGGTACGTGTGTGAGGATCTGGATTTAAGGTAAGGGCTTCTTAGAGGGTGTGGCAGGTTGTTATGTGAGTAATACATTGGAATGAAGTCACACGAAATCAGTTATCTCATCTTGTGAAGACACGGACATTTTCCGATTTGTCTTGAGAAGCATTAGATTTTATTTAGGCCTGATTGAGTGAACATCACCAGTTCCCTAGGGAACTTCTGATTTGTGGGTCTTTGGAAATTGACCTGTCTTAGAAGCTTAATTGAGTAGTTTGGTTTCTCCTTCAGCTGCAGATTAGATGTGCCTGTTGCTGTGAGAGAATGGCATGTGTTTGTCACAGTCTTTAGAGTTTTGAGGAACTTGAAGTTCAGTTGCACCCGCCAAAGCAATCCTTGCAGTACACAGACTTATTCCTTCTTTAGATGGAAGTGTGACTGAAACAGGAACTACTAAAAAGGCTCCAAAGCCCAAGAAGAAGCACTCGCACAAAACCATCGAGCAGAATATAAACAACATCAATGTCTCCGAGGCGGATCGGAAGTGTGAGGTGAGGAGCCGTGTGCACAGTGTGGTCTCTGACTCATTTGAGACGTGGGTGCTGAGCCTGTCTTGCTGGTTTGTGCTTGTTTAGGTCTCAAGGAGGTAAAATATTCAACAGGTCTCTTCAGTGTCATCCTTTAGCCTTCCAGTAAGACTGATGGGCAAGTCCCTGCTTTCCCTCAGTGTTTCAGAATGACTGAAGATGGCAAATTACCGAGAAATCTGATTAAAACATTTCTTAGTACATGCAGCAATGCTGGCATTAGTGAACATTTATTCTGTACTTGCTAGGCACATTGTGCTGCCCTGAGTGTGTGACCAGTGTTAACTTATTTAATCCTTATAACATCCTTGCTACATTTTATGAAGAGGTGATTGAGGTGCAGGGCTGTTAAGTAACTTGCCCAAGATGGCACAGCTAGTCTGTAAACCTGGATGGGAAGCTAAGTGGTCTGCTCCAGAGTCCTTGCTCTAAGTAGCCAATACAACTTGGCAAACTTAAGGAATCTGCTTACAGGAATGGTGTTGGAGCTTCATTTATAATTATCACAGTTAATTTGAAGCAAACAAGTGTTGCCAGAATATTTTTTTAAATTTGCTATTAAAAACAATACTTCTATGAACATTTTTGTACATATCATCTTTGCACTCTTCTGGGAGTATATGTATAAGAAAATTCTGAGGGAATTTCCACTGCCCTCAAAAAAAGTTTGTACCAACTTACTTTCCCACCAACAATGGACTAGATTACTTCTTTGTTATCTCCATGACATTCATAAATGGTAATTAAGGTCACGAGACTGGACTTGATCACCAAGGGGATGTGTGCATGTGGAAGAAGGACTGAGCCTTGGGGGATGCCCCAATTTTAAGAGTTCAGTAAGCTGAAGGGAAAACCTCCAGTAGGTAGGAGGAAAGCCAGGAGAGTGTGGTATCCAAATGAGGGAGCATTGGAGTTTCAGGGAGGTGGGAATGATGAGCCACGTTACATCTGGCAACCTGAAGCTTCTAATGAGCTTGGAGGGGGCCCTGTGGAACTGAAGCTCAAGCCTCCAAGAAAGGGAAACTTCTTGGCTGTGCTGGTGTCCCTGAATTTGGAAGAAGGGCTCGTGGGCCAAGGACCCAAAGGGCTTGCTGGTTGGTGCTGGTGTCTGAGGCACACAGTGGGGCTGGTTCTTTGAGTGAGAAAAGGTAGATTGAATGCAGCTACTGTTACAGGTAGGACCTGTCACATCTGGAATGAAGAAGCACTGCTGGGTGACAAATAGGAGGCTTGCAGAAAGAAGTCCTTTCTCCCTCTAGCCCTGCACTCTCTCTCTAGTGCCCCCTATTGGTGGATCCCAACAGCAAGCTGCTGGCAAAGCCAGAATATGGCCACAGACCCAGCATCAGAGAATAGAAGGTAGTTTTGGAGTTGAGAGGCAGTAGTAGCTTAATAACTGGCAGAGAAGTAGAATGAGTGTCATGATCTCTTCTTTCAAAAAAAGTTCTGTTGTGGGCGGGGAGGGAGGAAGAGAAAGGCAATATGCAAAATGTTACCCATTGGGGAATGTAGGTAAAAGTTAAGTGGAAGTTCATACTACTTTTTCAGAATTCTTGTAGGTGTGAAATTTTTCATAACAAATGGGGGGAAACAAATAGAAACTGATATAGGCTGTTGTTTTAAAGAGTAATGGATAGGTAAATGGAGGGGAAAGTAAGATCTGGAAGTTTTGTATTTTTTTAAATGGGAGAATTAACAGCATGTTTGCTTCTTGATGGCAACAATCTAGTGGAGAAGGAATTACTGACAATGCAGAAAAGAACAGAGAAATGCTAGCATGGCATCCTTGAATGTGGGAGAAGGGAAGGGGATGGACAGCATTGATGGGGCTGGGCTGAGGAGCCCAACACCAATGGGAGATGGGACATTCTCTTCTGGTTGAGTGTCCATCTCCTCCCCCAACCCCAATTGAAATAGGAAGCCACATCATCAACTGACAGAGAGTGTGGAGGAAGAAAGTGTTAAGAGGTTTGAGGAGAGAAAAAGGTAGGAAGGAAAGAGTCACCTGGGGGTGGTGGTAAGAACATGGACTAGGGAAATACAGTTTGCTTGCCAGACAATACTTAGGGTCCATTTGATGGATTTGAAGTGAGGTCAGTCAGCATGCTTTGTTTCATCATGATAAGCTATGTGGGTGCAAGCATGGAGTAGGCAGAAAATTGTATTTAACAAAGGATTGTGTTTAGCTGAATGAATGTGACACAGAAAGAGGCTGGAGTTAAGAGCATGTGCATGGGAGTGGTCACAATCATTGCTTATGGAATTTTAGCTGGGAAGGTAGGTAAAGTAATGGGTAAATAAATAAAACCTATTTTACTTTGTGAGTGTAAAGTAATTTGACCAGTAGTTGTAAGGCCTGGTGGGATCAAACTTGTTGGAGACATCACCTCTAGGCTATACAGGTGGGAGGTGATTGTCAGAGAGGCACTTAGAATTAAGGGAATGGAGCCTGGCCATCGTAGCTCAGTGGTTGAGCGCTGATCTATGGACCAGGAGGTCACTGTTCGATTCTTTTTGTATTATTCACTGTTCGATTCTTGGTCTTGGCACATGCCCAGGTTGCGGGCTCCATCCCCAATGCGGGGCATGCAGGAGGCAGCCGATCAATGATTCTCTCTCGTCATTGATGTTTCTTTTTCTCTTGCCTCTCCGTTCCTCTCTGAAATCAATAAAAATGTATTTTAAAAAAGCATTAAAAATGGTGACTTAGGAAAAGAGACCAACATAAGGTTACTGTTCAGGTTGTAACAAATGTGTTTGTTGATGTGTTATAAGGTTGCGATCATGTGCTATGTACTTGAGTGGCATCTATTTATTTATTTGACTACATACAGCCTTTCTTTTGAACTGGTATCTGTTGGGATGGGCCTTTGCCTGATCAGTTAGAAAGCCCCATCCACTTTTTTTTTTTTAATTATTTTATTATATATCTTTTTTCAACAATTTTTTTTAAATCCTCACCTGAGGGTATTTTTCTATTGATTTTTAGAGAGAGTAGAAGAGAGAGGGAAAGACAGAGAGAAACATTGATGTGAGAGAAACATCGATTAGTTGCCTCCTGCATGTGCCCTGGAGCCTGCAACTGAGGTATGTGCCCCTGACTGGAATTGAACCCAGGACCCTTCAGTCTGCAGGCCGACACTCCACTGAACCAAACCAGCTAGGATCCCATCCACTTTTGATTATGTGCAGAGACATTTCAGTCCAGTGTGTGCAGCCGTGATGAGCAGGCCCAGTGAATGGATTTGATATTTCCTTTGGCTCCTTTCCATAACCTTGGGTTCCCTGTGTTTGTGCTCAGATTGATCCCCTGTTTCAGAAGACTGCAGCCTCGTTTGATGAGTGCAGCACAGCAGGCGTGTTTCTCTCCACCCTCCACTGCCACGACTACAGAAGCGAGCTGCTTTTCCCTTCGGATGTCCAGACCCTCTCCAGTGCAGGGCCCCCTGAGATGCCAGATTTAGATTGGGTAGAAATGACAGATTTAAAAGGTAAGTCCACACAATGCCTTTCACTGAGATGTCAGTCATTGGAGATGATTCTTATAACCCTGGGGTGTAGAAAGCGCCTGGTGCTCTCGGGAAGATTCGTCTGGAGTGCCAGATTGGGCACCCTATTTGGTGAAACTGACTTTCCCACTTTCTGAAGCATGGGGAGTCTGAAACAGTAGTTTCTAGTGTTCTCCTGTTCTCGGCCTGGGTGTGCCAGTCCCTCAGGTGCCCCATAGCAGCCAGTTCTCATAGTCACATATTGCAATGGAGGGCGGAGGGGGGAGACAACCTGCAAAGAAGGGGGCATTGGGAACTGCTCACAGATGGCTCTGTGGTAGTCTGAGAACAGACTGCCCTGTTGTCAGCCTCTTATGCTGGCTTGGCAAGGATTTTAACCCCCATCCTGTCCTCTCCCTCCACGCGCCCCTAGTGCTTTCTCCTCTTTTAGTCTTCTCCCAGATTTGTTAAGTAGAACAGTTTTGTACTAACAATCTGTTTTCCAAGTTTATGTGCTCCAGTGGGGCTCTAATCCTGGGAGGCAGTAATCTGTAGTTTGGGACTGAAATGACATGATGGGGCGCTGTGTACTGAGCACGCTCTAAGGGAGGGGTTTTCATTTCCCGACTATAGCGAAAGGCATGGGATCTGTTTCATAGTCACATGTATGTGCTTCAGGTTTCTGCTCAAGGGTTTTACTAATCGTTGGAATGCTCGTGAGCAGCTTGCCTTTCAGTGGGGGTGCCTGCGTATCTGCCTCTCCCAGAGAACAGCCATTCTCTCTGCCTGGTGACTGTGCCTCCCTCGACATCCTGCTGCTCTGATCCTTCTGGGAGTGGGGAGCGGGCTCTTCTCACCTTAACCTTCTGTGCTCTCCCTGTCCTCTCCAGCACTCCTGGAGCAGTGTACGGAGGACCGCCAGATCTGCCCTTCCTTGGCTGGCTTCCAGTTCACAAAATGGGACAGCGAGACACATAATGAGGTGTGGACCCTTGGACTTTTTAGGGCTTTGGGCATTTCTCCAGCACCTGTGGTTTCAGTGAGACAGTCTGAGATTAGTTCTGCCCAATGGGAAACTGTGGCATTACTTTTATTTAGCCACAAGTAGAGAAAACATTTCCTTTGGCACTTTTTTTTTTCCCCTTTGGCACTTTTGTTGGGACTAAAACCTGGGAACATCCGGAGGAGCTAGGAGTGGGGTTGTGAGATCCAGCAAGACCAGTGGACAGGTGGGTGAATTCTGGGACCGACTTTGTGTTCTCCTTGCACGAGGCAGCCCTGCCATTTCTGGGTACACGTTTCTATCAGATTTACTCTTGAACATAGTTATGCCATGGCCATTGGTCTCTTGGACAGCTGTCAAGCTCGAGGAATTTCCTGCTCTTTGAGATTGAGACCCTTGGCACAGAGTTTCCCGAGAAATTGTCACGTGTAAAGCTTTCCTCTGTGTATTTTTAGCCAGGCCCCTTTAGCCTACTTACTACAACTTCCAAAACAAATGGTCTCCATGGACAACTCTTTTCTCTAAACATGTAGCTAATGATGTGGAGTCCTGTTTCACATTTTACAAAAGACAGTACAGCTCCATTCTGTACTGCACAATATAAACTTCCTCCACGCTTTTCTGTTATGAGAACATTGGCTCTGGGGAGCGGGGGAGGAATTCCTCCAGCATTGACCGTGGTCACCAGAATGAGAACTCTCTCTTTGTTCCTCTAGTCTGTGTCAGCCCTGGTAGACAAGTTCAAGAAGAATGATCAGGTATTTGACATCAACGCTGAGATAGAGGACAGTGATGGCGGGGACGTCCTTGATGGGCCTCTGGAGGATGACTTTGATGCCAACGACGAACCGGACCACACCGCCTCTGGGGATCATGCAGAGTTCAGGAGCTGGAAGGACCCCTGCCATAGTCAAAGCTGCCAGTAAGGCTCTCAGGGCCATGGAGAATGTTCCCATGGGAGTTTCCCCGGATTTCCTTCTGGGACAGTCTCATTCCATCTCTTTGGATAGCTGGGCTGCTGGGCCATGTTGTCTATACAGGTGGAGCCACCTGACTCACAGTGGAATCATACCTGCCTTTGAATGTCACCTCAGCTACTTAATTGGTTATAAAACTGACATTGCAGCCTTGGCCAGGTGGCTCAGTTGGTTGTGCATCATCCCATAGACCAAAAGGTTGCAGATTCCATTCCCGGTCAGGGCACTTACCTGGGTTTCGGGTTTGATCCTTAGTCAGAGCAGGCAACTAATTGATGTTTTTCTCTCTGTCCTTTCCTCTCTCTAAAATTAGTAAACATAGCCTCAGGTGAGGATTAAAAAAAACCGCGACATCGCAGGAGTTTGTAAGGATAGAACTAAAATAGGTAAAGTGCTGGGGGAAAGTAGCGGGAATATAGTAGCTACTTCAGTGGTGGCTATTGGTAGCACTTGCATTTGGTAGCATGGAGGGTGCCCCCTTTCCGCACACTGCAACTGGTCCAGCTTTTGGCTAAATTGCTCTCTATTGTTATAGATGGAAACAGGCTAATGTGTTGCTTACAGAAAAAATGTGGTCCCTGCCTGAAGGACCAGGCAAAGTGGGGCTGGTCAGTGTTGGGTTACTGGGGACAAGCAGAGCAGGGGAAACTCAATAGGTAGATATCATTGAGCATATGGGGCGGGTAAAATTGGTCTGTAGTCATTTATTACTTTAGTAACCATCTAAGAAAATCAGAACTTTCTTGGCCTTTATTATATGTACTTAACAAATTAGTATTATTTAAACTTTGAATATAATTTGGAAGCAGGATCTCATAAAATCCTATAGTGCTGAGGGCCCCTAAAGGTCTTGAATGGGCCTACGTGTAGAACAGACCCTCTGATGTCGCCTGTGCCTCTAAGAGCAGCTTTGCAACCCTGGACTGGGGACAACCAAGGTGGTTGAGTATGTGTAAAACCTTAGAAGTCATCCAGTGTAATTTCCCACTGAGGCAAGAATCCCTTCAAGAGCATTGCTTTCTTGAGCTCATTTTGTCTGCCCATGTGGGAAATGATTCTACTGATTAATGTCTTCAAGTTGGAGTGGACATCAAGGCGCTGAACATTTGGTACCTTGAGACACAGCATCTGGCACTTTAGCACCCTCCTTGCTGCCTGATTTGTGCTGTTGAACTGTGATTTGTTCCTTGTTCCTATCCTATCTTCTAAGAAGTGAGAAATGGCAGGCAGCTTAGTGGGACATTTTCAAATGTCAGAGAAGAAGAGCTGTCACTGTTCCTGAACACTGAGGTGGCATCCGAGGAATTGATGATAGCAAATTCACTTTCATTTGGTTATTTTGTTAGGACCATAGATACTTGTTTTGAACAAGTGTCTCCATTTCTCTCCCTAGCTCCAGAGAGAGCACACTCTTTTTTTTTTTAATATATTTTTATTGACTTTTTACAGAGAGGAAGGGAGAGGGATAGAGAGTTAGAAACATTGATGAGCGAGAAACATCGATCAGCTGCTTCCTGCACATCTCCTACTGGGGATGTGCCCTCAACCAAGGTACATGCCCTTGACTGGAATCGAACCTGGGACCTTTCAGTCCACAGGCTGACGCGAGAGCACACTCTTAGACTCCATCCTAGTGAATGCATTAGGGGTGGGGGCTTAGGTTCTAGTTAGGGTTTTGTCCATCTTGAAGTCCCATACCCTTACATGGAACTGGCCTATTTTGGGAGCTCAGTAAATGAACTGAATTGGACCTGATCCTGCCATGGAAGCTATGAGGTGTCGGGTAAGAGGCATCACCTGTTTATTTTTTTAAATATGTTTTTATTGATTGATTATTTACTTACTTATTTATTTTTTAGAGAGAGAGGAAGGGAGAGGGATAGAAAGATAGAAATATTGATGAGAGAGAGAGAGAAACATCATCGATCAGCTGCCTCCTGCATGCTCCATACTGGGGATCGAGCCCGCAACCCAGGCATGTGTCTTGACCATGGAATCAAACCTGTGACCTTTTGGTTCCTAGGTCAGTGGTCAACCACTGAACAACACTGGCTGGGCTGACATCACCTTTTAGGCGCTTTCTTTTCTCGAAGGGTTGGGATTTGATGATTATAGTGATATCTGATATTTATTGAGCTCCTTATTCTGGCTTTGAGCCAGACACTGCTAGGACCCTTACCTGCATTGTTTTATATAGTCTATATAATATGTAAAATGTACTCACTTAAACCTCACAACAGTCCTATAATTAGGTTCTATTTGCCTCATTTTACATGTGGAAACAGGCTCAGGGAGGTTATGTAATCCTGGCTGCACGTAATGAGCTATGAATGACAGCTTCCACTCAGAGCACTTAGCTGAGAATCTGTGAGGCAAGCCATGTGTTGCCATTTTCTTAGACCACCCTGGGTGACCATCCTGTGCACCACGGCTAAGAACTCCTCACCATACTGAAAGGTCTTCAGGGTGGGGTGGGTGGGGGCGATGCTGGATTAAATCCCCGTGTGTGTATAGCCTGCCCACGTTACCTGTACCTAGGTGGCATCACTGACAGCTGTGCACAGTGTGAAAGGTGTGTGTGTGTTAACAAGGACACAACTGAGAAAGTGCTCGATGTTTAGGAGCAGGTCTGTGTGTTCCCTCTTCCTGGTCTCTCTGTGGTACAGGCATAACTTGGTGAGGTGCTCGCTGTCCGAGGTCCAGGCCCAAAACACAGCCTGCCCAATGCCTACAAGAGTGAGGTGTGTGCTAGGAGCCAGATGGGAGGAGACCTTTAACCCGAAGATATTAGTGACTTAACTAGTGCTAAGCTGAAGGAAGCGGGGGCAGTATAGAAGAAATAGAATTCCTCTAGGGGATTAGAGATGTTCAGTGCGGGGGGCGGGGGGAGCAAGCTTTGAGAAAGACTGTGGTTAGGTTAGCTATTGAGTGGGGATCAGTAGGCTGCCTCCACACAGCACTGTAAGAATTGTTACTAGTAAATGGCTAGAGTTCAAGCCTCCAGGTCCTCAGTCCAGCCCTGGCCCACAGACTCACTTTTAAAAAAATACATTTTTATTATTTCAGAGAGGAATGGAGAGGGGGAGAGATAGAGAGAGAGGGAACGGGGGACAGAGATGGAGAGAGAGAGACATCAATGATGGCAGAGAATCATTGATCTGCTGTCTCTGCATGCCCCCCACTGGGGATCGAGCCCGCAATCCAGGCATGTGCCCTGACTGGGAATTGTACCGTGACCTCGTGGTTCATAGGTTGATGCTCAACTACTGAGCCATGCCGGCTGGGCCAGGCTCACTCTTTATAGCTTTGCCTTTCAACTCCTAGTGATTCCCAGGATGACCACCTAAGCTTTATCAGAAGAATATTCATGAGAATTGTGTGGGGATGCTGCTGGAGCCATTTTTCTCCGTCTGGAGCTCATAGTGCATACAGTTACTTAATAACATAGGCCAGGCATTTTTGCAGGCTAGAAATGTACATTTTTTAGTACATTTTATTCTTTAAAATTAGTATTTATGCAATAAATATATAAATACAATTTCCTGGGTTTTAAAAAAAGATTCTGTAGATAAAGGCGAAGTCCCCTTTTAAAACATTTTTAGCTTATTCTATAATGCTTGATATAAAGGGTTTATACTTATTGCTCACAACAGGTTAGAAAGCCTTCTGAAGTTTCCTTGTTAACCTTCCTTGTAGCAGGCAGTAGAGCAGTACTCACACACTGGCTGACGTCAGAAGCCTTTAGGAGAAAGCTACCTCAGACAGTCTGGTAATTCACAGAAAGGGTGGAAAATCAAACCAAAGCTGCCATGCTGGACTGGCCAGTTAGACACTTCACACACAGCAAAGCATGAAGCTAGATGGTCTGAGAATTAGATTATAAGGGGACCTCCCAGCATTTGCAGGACATAAATTAGAGTAACATCTTCACTTTTAGTAGGAATGACAATGGTTACTGGAGCCCTCCTTTATGGAAGGATGATGAGGAAAGGATGAGAGACTACCAGCTTATGAAGCACTTGGAAAGTACTTGTGTAGATTTGGTCATGTTGTTATAAAATTAAGAGAGGCAAAACACTTTGATGAAGAAAAAACTAAGGGGTTGTTGATGTGCAGTATTTATATTGGACTTAGAAATGTTGCTCATTTGTGGAAAGGTGGGTAGGTAGAGCCTTCAACTGCATCACATGCTGCTTTACATGTAAGTACATGGTTGTATGCTGACGTGGACATGATTGTATCTGTAAAAACATTATTTCATGTGTGTTACAGGGAAGAAATGATTCCCCTCGGGGATGGAGACATTAGGACCATGTGCCCCCTTCTATCCATGAGACCTGGAGAATATTCCTATTTCAGTCCCCGCACCATGTCGATGTGGGCTGGACCGGAGCATTGGCGCTTCAGACCCCGACACAAACGTATGTACTTCAGGAAAAGAGATAGTGTAGGTGACCAGCAGTCAGCAGGTCGGCCGAGGAAGGGAAATGCCAGTTCCTGACCTATTGAGCCTTTGGCCAGCTGCAGATGCACATAGACAAGCCAGCCTCTCTCACTTGGACAGTCAGTTGGCCTGGCCTAGGATGAGGGATCAGTTAAAACTGAGGCCTCGTGAGGCCTCGCGCACCCAGGTCCGGGTGAGGCCACGCGCCCCTGGGCCCGGGTGAGGCCACGCGCCCCTGGGTCCGGGTGAGGCCGTGTGCCCCTGGACCCGGGTGAGGCCACGCGCCCCTGGGTCTGGGTGAGGCCACGCGCCCCTGGACCCGGGTGAGGCTGGGTCCCTGGGTCCGGGTGAGGCCGTGTGCCCCTGGATCCAGGTGAGGCTGGGTCCCGGGCCCTGGTGAGGCCACGCGCCCCCTGGGTCTGGGTGAGGCCACATGCCCCTGAGTCCGGGTGAAGCCGTGCCCCTGGGTCCAGCCGAGACCAAACCAGAGGGAGTCGGACCTCCGTTACCACCATTTGTCCACCAGCCAGAGCTGAGGGGTCAGTGCTGACATGTACACATAGGGAACTGGTGGACATTGAAATTGGGTCTCAAAAGAACTGTTGGTCCAGAAAGAAACTCACTACAGACTGATTCATTTGCCTGTCAGCATAACTATTATTGCTCATCTCACATTCAGTTCTTATAAGTATATCTCTAGTGACACATGATCTCGCTCATCTAGGGGAAATGATGAACAACGTAGACTGAGGAACAAGAACAGAACCAGAAACAAGGAGGCATTGATCGGACTATGGGGCCTCAGAGGGAGGATAGGGGAGGGGGGGGGAGGGGGGAGAGATCAACCAAAGGACTTGTGTGCATGCATATGAGCCCATCCAACGGTTAAGTTCAACAGGGGTTGGGGCATCCGTGGGGAGGGGTGTGGGATGGGAATGGGGGGTTGAAGACAAATATGTGACACCTTAATCAATAAAGAAATTAAAAAAACAAAACAAACAAACAAAAACAAATACCTGCAATTGAAGTGAAATAAATAAATAAATAAATAAATAAATAAATAAATAAATAAAACTGAGTCCTCTGAGTGGGATGAGTCAGGAGAGCTGGGCTCCTGACCTGGTACTGCCCTCTAGTATCCACGTGGCTTCAAACAATGGCTGCAGGTGGGAATGACCAGGCTCTGGGGCCCATGTGAGTTACTGCACCAGGCAGCCCTTGGCAGGATTCTGAAGGGGGTTTTTCATTCCCTCTTTGAAAAGAAGATATTAATTTGCATACATTTTTATTGTGTTTTGGTAGCAAAACCACAAATTATAAATTAAGGATGAAAATCAGACCTATGATTTGCCATTCCCAGTGCTTTATGGTGCAGTTGGTAAGACTGCCAGTGTGTCCTGTGAGGTGCGGAAATATTGTAGGCCCCTGAAGTGAGCAGTGTTGCTATCTGTGTCCATTTCTGCAGAAGATGCTGCCTTGAAATCAGAGAACAGAAAGAAGAGCACAAAGAAAGAATTTGAAATAGACTTTGATGATGACATTGACTTTGATGTGTATTTTGGAAAATCAAAGGTTTGTGCTGGATTTATTACCCTTTGTGCTTTCTTAAATTACTCTTTGCACTCCTTTTTCCCTTTTAGATGTGATTTTAAAAAATTAATTATAAATTTAACTTTTAAACAGATGGCTTTATTGTCCCTCGATTCTTAGAGGAATTGAGAAATTGTCCCAAGTTCAGTGGCAGAAGGATAAAGTTTAGAATATGAATAATGTCTAGCAAAGTTGTTGGGGATTCTGGATGGCAGACTAGTGCTGCCTATACCCAAGTTTCTTCTAAAAAAGAATGGGTGTTGACCATTTTTATTAAAGATGCCTAGAAAGCACTTTTTTTTTTTTTTAATTAATAGGCTGCTACTATTCTGACCAAGTCTACTTTGGAGAACCAGAACTGGAGAGCCACCACTCTTCCTACAGACTTCCACTATGAGGCTGATCATCTGGCTCAGCTGCACCTCAAACCGGGCACCAGGGTAAGGCTGGTTTTTTGTTTCCCCAAGGCTGCTGTTGAACCTGTTTATGGCATTGGAGGTGTCCAGTGGCTGGTATTGTTGACTGTCAGGCTGTGCCTTCGAGGAAAAGGCGAGAGAGCATGAGCAGGAAAGTGTGTTAACTAAGAGAAGTTACTTGAAGATCCAGGGGGGAGAGGCAGAGCTGAAGGGAAAAGCTCATAGGGAGATGATGGACACTAACGTTTAGGAAATGGCTCTCCTGGTTGGAAGACTATACACAGCCCTATATGTTGAAATGCTAGGGGGCGATAAACAGAATCTTTTGTTGAGGTTTGTATAAGATGTGAGTTGTTTCTGGGTTCTTTCATGTTCTCATTGATGTTGTGGATTCACTAGCTGGGGGCTTTCCCTAGCCCAAGAGCCCTCCCACAAGCAAGGTGTAGACGGGAGCTGACTGTGACCCATTGGGTAATGGAGGTGCCAAGCACCTGACTGTGCAGTCTTTCGGGAGTTTCTAGAACTGCACAAGCGGTCCGGGTTGCTTCTATGACTGTCAGGATGAACATTTGAGACTATCTGGTGCTGTACCCCGGTTACTGTTCACTTCCTTTGCCTCTGGTTCCTCTGGCAATGCTAGGAGCAAGTGCATGTCCCTGTCTCCAGGGTGACCAGACAGTGGTTCATGCCAAGTTCCATTTGATTGGGGCCTTCTGCTCATTTGCATTCCTGGTTGTTTTATTTAATCTTTGGTATCAAATGTGCAGTCTACAGTTTCTCTTCCTTATTTTGCCTGTTCCTTGACAGGGTCGTTTTTTTTGTTTGTTTGTTTGTTTGTTTTATATATATATTTTATTGATCTTTTACAGAGAGGAAGGGAGAGGGATAGAGAGCCAGAAACATTGATGAGAGAGAAACATCGATCAGCTGCCTCCTGCACACCCCTCACCGGGGATGTGCCTGCAACCACGGTACATGCCCTTGACTGGAATCGAACCTGGGACCCTCCAGTCCACAGGCTGACGCTCTATCCACTGAGCCAAACCGGTTTCGGCTTTTTCCTTAAATGTTTATTGTTGAAAATATTACATACGTCCCCTTTTTTCCTCCATTGACCCTTTCTAGTCCGCCCCATCTCCCACCCCAGGCCTTCACTACCCTATTGTCTGTGTCCATGGATTATACATAAATGCATATAAGTTCTTTGGTTGATCCCTTCCTACCCACCCACACACCCCCACCTTCCATCTGAGATGCTTCTATGTCTCTGGATTGATTTTGTTCATCAGATTCCACGTATGAGTGAGATCATGTGATACTTGTCTTTCTCTGACTACCTTACTTCGCTTAGCATAATACTTTCCAGGTCTCTCCATGCTGTCTCAAAGGGTAAGAGATACTTCTTTTTTTACTGTTGCATAGTATTCCATGGTGTAAATGTACCAACACTTTTATCCTCTCATCTACTGATCGGTACTTGGGCTGTTTCCAGATCTTATCTATTGTAAATTGCACTGCTATGAACATAGGAGTGCATATATTCTTTCTAATTGTTTTTTTGGTTCTCTTAGGATATATTGCTAGAAGTGGGATCACTGGGTCAAATGGCAGTTCCAATATTTAATTTTTTGAGGAAACTCCATACTGTTTTCCATAATGGCTGCACCCCACTAGCAGTATACTAGGGTTCCCTTTTCTCCACATCCTTATCAGCACTTGTCACTTATTGATTTGTTGATAGTAGCCATTCTGACATGTGTGAGGTGATAACCTCATGGTCATTTTAATTTGCATCTCTCTGATGATCAGTGACTGAGCATTTTTTCATGTCTCAGCCATCTGTATATCTGCTTTTCAGAAGTATTTAAGTTCTTTGCCCATTTTTAAATTGGATTGTTTGTGAAGTTGTATGAGTTCCTTATAAATTTTGGAAATTAACCCTTTTCAGAACAGTGGCTTTGTAGTATAACTTGATATCTGCATTCTGATCCCTCCAACTTTGTTCTTCTTTCCCAAGATTGCTGTGGCTATTCGGGGTCTTTTTTGGTCCCATATAAATTTTTGGAGTTTTGTTCTAGATCTGTGAAATATGTTGGTATTTTAATAGGGATTGCATTGAATCTGTAGATTGCCTTGGTTAGTAAGGACATTTTAATGATGTTAATTCTACTAAACCATGAGCACGGTATATTCTTTCACTTGTTTATGTCTTCCTCTATCTCTTTTTTCAATGTCCTGTAGTTTTCCTAGTACAAGTCTTTTACCTCCTTGTTAAGTTTATTCCTAAGTATCTTAATTTTTTTTGTTGCAATGGTAAATGGATTGTTTATTTAGTTTCTCTTTCTGAGAATTTATTATCGGTGTTTAAAAATGCCATCGATCTCTGGGTGTTGATTTTTGTATCCTGCTACATTGCCAAATTCAGTCATTAAATTTAGTAGTTTTTTGGTGGAGTCTTTAGGGTTTTCTATGTACAATATCATGTCATCTTCAAATAATGAAGCCTTCTTTCCAATTTAAATGCCTTTTATTTATTTTTCTTGTCTGATTGCTGTGGCTAGGACTTCCAGTACTATCTATATAAAAGGCTAATATGCTAAGTGTCCAACCGGTTGCTAATATGCGCACTGAGCAGGGGGCAGATGCAGGAGCTGCTGTGACACACACTGGCCATTTACAGAGAAATGGACCTGGTGCCCACAAAGCAACACTCGGCTTCTCCCAAGTGGGACACAGACCCCGCCACCAACCCGGAGTGATAGCCCACCAAATTGCAGCCAATGCTGCCGAGACCCCATGGCGCAAAATGCAGCCCACAGCCCAGCCCAGCCCAGAAATGGTTGCTGTGGGCGCCGGGTAATAACATCACATAGCAATGCCTGGCTTCCTCTCCCTAGCAACGAAGAGCCTCCATGCAGTTTCTTCAGCCCAGGTACACAACTTGTTTTATAGCCAGGTGGAAACATTTCATACTTGAACCAAATTTCTGTGAAGCATTTTCCTGTGCCTCATCTCATTTGATCCTCACAGAAGTTCTGGAGTAGATAGATAGGAAACTCGGTGGAATCCTATTTTCTTTTCATTAGCTGGAAAACGGAGATTTAGAAACTTGACCTGACTGAAAAGAATTAAGAAATGGTGGACCTTGAAAATGAGTTTAGGTTTTCTCACTGCGCAGAATATAGTCAAACACTACTATAGTTAAATATTTCACCCTTTGTTCTCCCTGTGTGATCTACAATAATAATTAGCTTTGTGTTGATATTTACTGCTGTGTTGCTGACAATTACCTGAAAGAGAATTTGGGGTGCTTCACTCGGCTGGAAAAAGTTTAGCTA
The DNA here is from genome assembly GCF_027574615.1 of Eptesicus fuscus. Taxonomy (NCBI): domain Eukaryota; kingdom Metazoa; phylum Chordata; class Mammalia; order Chiroptera; family Vespertilionidae; genus Eptesicus; species Eptesicus fuscus. Next base: position 59,144,189 of record NC_072488.1, read on the forward strand.
AATCAGAAAGGTCTAGTTAAGCAAGTTTATTCTATATCTATAAAAGGCTAAGTTGACTCGCGCATGTGTGATACATATAAAGCTCTCACTGTCTCTCTCTTCTCTGTCTCTCCTTCTCCCTTCCTGTCTGAAATCAAATAAAATATATATTTAAAAAAAGAAAATCCCAGAGTAAGTAGAAAGAAGAAAATAATAAAGATTAGAGCAGAAATAAATGACAAAGAGGCTTAAAAAAATGCCAAGAAATATCAATGAAACCAAAAGCTGTTTCTTTGAAAAGATAAACAAGATTGATGAACTGTTAGCCAAACTCTTCAAGAAACAGAGAGGAGCCAAATAATCAGAAACTAAAGCGGTGAAGTAACAACTGACATCACAGAAATACAAAGGGTTGTAAGAAAACACTATAAACAACTATATGCCAACAAGCTGGACAACCTGAATGAAATGGACACATTTCTAAAAAAAATACAATCTTCCAAAACTGAATCAGGAAGAATCAGAAAACCTGAATGGGGCAATAACAACTGATGAAACAGAAGCAGTAATCAAAAAACTCCCAGCAATCAAAAGCCCAGGTCCAGATGGCTTCACAGGGAAGTTTTACCAAACACTCAAAGAAGAACTAACACCCATCCTCCTCAAACTATTCCAAAAAAATCCAAGAAAAAGGAACACTTCCAAACATATTAGCCTTTATATGTATAGACTAGAGGCTCAGTGCACGAAATTCATACACAGGGGGTGGGGGGTGTCCCTCAGCCCAGCCTGCACTCTCTCCAATCTGGGACCCCTCAAGGAATGTCCAACTGCCCGTTTAGGCCCGATCCTACCGGGATCGGGCCTAAACGGGCAGTCGGACATCCCTCACAATACAGGACTGCTGGCTCCCAACTGCTCGCCTGCCTGCCTTCCTGATTGCCCCTAACAACTTCTGCCTGCCAGCCTGATCACCCCCTAACCACTCCCCTGCCAGCCTGTTTGCCCCTAACTGCCCTCCCCAGCAGGCCTGGACACCCCTAATTGCCCTCCCTTGCAGGTCTGGTCGCTCCCAGCTGCTCTCCCCTGCTGACCTGATCACCCACAACTGCCCTCCCTTGCAGGCCTGGTCCCTCCAACTGCCCTCCCCTGCTGGCCATCTTGTGGTGGCCATCTTATGTCCACATGGGGGCAGTCATCTTGTGTGTTGGAGTGACGGTCAATTTGCATATTATTCTTTTATTAGATAGGATTATACCTCACTTTTAAAAAAAGAAAGAAGTGCAGAAAAATACAAAGTTGCAGCAGTCATAGCAACTATGGCTACTGTGCATATTGATTAGATGTCAGCAGCAAGTTCCCCACTCAGAAAACAGCCCTGAGGTAGAGCCAGGCTGCTGGGAGCTGAAGGAAGATGATGGAGCTCGTCCACGAGGCCTGGCTCAGCCTTGAGTTGCTTATGATTATCCAAGGAACAAATGCCCCATGTGTACCAGGGCTGCAGTCACAGGGGCAGTGTATCCCCTCACCCTTCCAACAACACTACACTAGGAAAACGACTTTTCAACAGTGGAAAGTGAATGCTGGACTAGTAAATGCTCTATTTACCTAGAGAATCCACAGATCAACTAGCCATCCAGTTTAATATCTTAATGGGGGATTCTAATAGCTGCCAGCCAATACATGAAGAGTTGTGTACCCTTTTTGTGTAATATTATTTTGAGATTTGTATTACAAGAACATTGAGTTGTGGGCACTGCTTTTGGAGTATTTAGTTACATTAAAATACTCATTGTGCTTTTGTAAACTCTACACAGCTTTAATACCATTTCTTTAGCCCAAAGACACACACCCCAGGTGAAAATCACTGGTTTAAGGGCCTGCAAATATCTGAAGGGCTGTGGTTAGCAGGCACTCCCCAAAGAGGCAGCCCTGACCAGTGTGTTCAGTGGTTAGAGCGTCCTCCTGCACACCGAAGGGTCTCAGGTTCAATTCCTGGTAAAGGGAACGTACCTCAGTTTCAGGTTCGCCGGTCAGGGCATGTGCAGGAGGCAGCCAGTCCATGTGTCTCTCACATCAATATTTCTCTCCCTTCCTCCCTCTCTATCTCCCTTCTACTCTCTGAAAAGCAATGGAAAAAATATCCTCAGGTGAGGATTAACAAACAAAAAAAAGGGGGGGGGGGGCGGTCAGACCTGACCTGTGAGGTTCTGGAAGGCAGGACAAGGACCCTGGATGTAATGACGGAGAAGAGCTGGCATTTCTCCCTGTAGTTCTGTGGGGAACAGCCATTGCCTCATTGAAGCAGTGAGTGAGTGAGTTTTCTATCAGAATTGTGCAAGCAGCAAAAAGTTGACTTCTTTTCAGATAGCTATAGGCAGTCTTGATTTTAGTGAAGAAACCCCTTTTCAAATAAAGTTGTGTACAGACCTCATTTCACACTAGCTGCTCTTTTATTTGGGATTGATGGAGGCTCTGAGCCTTACTAGCTAGGCTTGCTCTAGAATGGAGTTGTGCAATTGGAAAGTTGGTTGGATTAGATGACTTCTGAGGGCCCTCATAACTAAATTCTAGGAGATTGAACATAGGGATCCAGTTGAGTGGTTGCTTTTCTAGAAATTGCTTTCTGCAGTTTTTCTTTTCTGCATTATAGATACTTAGGATCGCCCGAGGCCAGAAGACGGGGACTGAGCATTATGAAGAAATTGGAGACTATGACTATAATAACCCTAATGACACATCCAACTTCTGCCCTGGATTACAGGTAAAGGCAAAGAGCTATCCTCTTCCAAGAACCACAGTCTATCTTCCTGCTCCCATTGCCCCTGCCATATGTCGGAGGCTGTAGGGTTTTAATCAGGTGGAGGTTTTCGGATGCCTGCCCTGCCCCAGGCATCAGAGAGCTGAGCAGAGCTGAGGACACAGCCAGAACCCAGCCTGCCTTACTGTTAGCCCTGTTTTCAGAAAAGTGGACCGCTCCAGTAACCCAGTCAATGTGTACACTGAGTTGTTGGCATTTGCAAAGTACTTGTATTAGCTATTTTGGGATTTTAAAAGAAAACACTGTTCTTAGGAGCCGATATTTTGGCCAGGAAGACAAAACTTATAGACATGAGAAGATGCCGGGTGCTAACAGGGGAAAAAGTTCATGGTGGGCCTCGGGAGACCAGGCTGTAGCTCTGATGTTGGTCTCACAGTTGGTTCTGTATTAGCTGCTCCTTTCTGTAGGTCTGTGGACTAGATAATGTCAGTGTTCATCCTGTGAGTCTGCTACTTAGACACACATGGAAATGACTGCAATGGGGGAACACTAGGCTGCATGTGGGGAGAGGGAAAAGAATTGGAAGGATAGTTTATTCACCTTGTTTTCTTACGTGGATAAGAGTTGGGTTTTTATATTTTAGTGGAAATTCAGATTGACCTCTTGACCAACTTTCATTGTGTTTAAGAGCCCCAGGGAGAGCTAATTAAACCATTCCTGGGCCCCACCCAGAGAGCTGATCTATTGCTGCTGGGCTCGGCTAGCACTGACTTTCTCACAGGCTCCCAGCAGGACCCTTGCTCTGGCCTGCTGACAGGTCACCCCATTTCAGGAATGCTTTCTGTAAAATGAAACCCTAAATTTGTTACAAGTCATGTTGTGATGACTGTATTCCTTTTAACTCTCATTCCACAGTCGTAGTTACTAACATGTCTCCCTCGTAGGGTTTATGTACCACAGGAGGATAACTAGAGGTACCTTGAAGTCCACCTCAGCTGACTTAGTGTAACGAACCCTCTGCTCTTGCTGTATAAACCGGGACTCTCTTTCAGGGATATCTCTAAGCCCCTCCCACAGATTCTGCAGAAGTTAAAGAGTTGTTTCCTTGTGCAGGCTGCTGACAGTGATTATGAAGATTCGGGTGACTTATTTGTGGGACCAAATGCGACCTCTGACCTCTCAGCGTATCCTTGCCATTCGCCTAAGACAACACAGGAGGATGACCCACCTGACATCCAAGGATCAGACATCACTCGTTACGGAGAGTCAAACCTGGTAGCTGAGCCTCAGAAGGTAAAGATGGAACGTGGATTCTATTTCCTGGTGTTCTCCTGAGATCTGTGTCATTTGCTTCCTGAATGAGAGTCACATTGGTCTGAGCTTGAGTTTTTTCTTTTTTATTTTAAGCCATTGCTATCTAAGTGGCTGATTCTTAAATAGGACGGTGGGGATGAAATCCATTGGATTTGCCGAACAAGCCATCTCTCCTAAAGTCATGATATACTGCATGTGGCAAACCAGTCACATGAAGTTTGTGAACGAAGGCTGTGGGCAGAGGGAGTGGGTTTCTGTGCCAACTGGCTGAGGCTGTTTGGCTCTGGAAAATCTTGGCCTGGTTCAGTTCATATTAAAATACCTGCATTAAGCATTTGTCTGTTTCTTAGCAGATGATAGGCTCATCAATAGGGTGTCCCCCAAATATGATAACTTAATTTTTACTCCTTTTCAGGTTTAACTAATTTGAAATAATGGGTGAAGCCAGACTAAGCTTTGAACAAAGTGTCACTGGACATTATTTTTTATGGGGATACATAAAATATAAAGTTTACGGCACCAAACAGTGGATGATTGAGGGCACACAAATACCAAATGAAATTATTCTTAATGTTTGTGATTCCATTGCTTCACGTTAGCAGCAGTGCCAGGATCAGAATGGTCATCAGTTTGAAAACAGGCATTGACAAAAAAAGTATTCATTTCTGTAGATTCTTTTAAATGTTGAAAATGAAGTGTATGTTAGTAAACACTTGGTAATCATTAAAAGTGTGTATACATTATTTTGGAACATATTGTTTATGAGATTCTCTCTCTTACACTGGAGTTCCAGGTTGGCCAATGTCATATTTGAGCAAGAAGAAATTAGGTTGAAGTGAAGGACTCTATTTTAATATGTCCAAAGAAAGCTCTCTAACTCTGTAGTTTAAACGGGATTCTTTTTTACTTGAATTCCTGACTCATTTTACAGTGTGTTGATGGTAATGCCTCTTTCTTCTGCTTAGTTTTACTTTTGTCACATACCTATTTCAGGTAAATAAAATTGAAATTCATTATGCCAAGACTGCCAAAAAGATGGACATGAAGAAGTTGAAGCAGAGCATGTGGAGTTTGCTGACGGACTTCCCACAAGTGGACGCGGAGGTTAGCAGGCATGGAGGTGCTGGGGTGAAGGGCTCCACTACTTCTAGGCGCCCGGTGGGGGTGGTGGTTGGGTAGCTGCCGGTATCCAGGGCTCCAGGATCCAGAGTGCCAACACAGAATTCATCACTCAAAAGCACCAGGATGGCATCACACCTGAGAAGTGAACCGAGGGTGTGAACAGGTCACATACAAGGTGATAGAGATAGTAACATGGGACATTACTCAGCCTTGCTGTTGATCATAACGCCAAGCCACGAAAGGATGTTTATCTTGCTTTCAAATAGCAGCTTGGTAGTTAAATGGATTCACTGCTGGTACAATTTAAGTTGATGAATGTCCCTTCTGGAGAGCAAATTCTGACATCTCAGGTGCTGTAAAGTTTTAAGCCCTTTGATCTAATAATTCTTGTTTGAGAAATATATTCTAAGTAACAAAGTTAAAAAAAAAAATGCTGTCAAATAATGTCTTTCTCCTGAGCAAGGTGAAACATTGATTAACACGCTCTAACTGAATGGAACTCTCCACTAACTAGAACCTTCCGTCTCCCCTTTCAGACCTCTCTGCTCAGGGGTGTTCTGAGCTTTCCAAAGTCCGCCCTTTATTTATTTATTTTTTTTGTACTTCTCTGCTGGCTGAGAAGTGAAAATTATGCTTTGATTGAGGACCCTGAGCTGTGTAGTCTTGGGTATCAGATAAAACTTCTGTCATGTTTATGAAGTTTTATCAACTAAAATGGAATGGGATGTGAACATCAGAGAAATGTGCTTTCTGAAAAGTAGGAAGGGAGTTCCTGGCCAGCGTGGTTAGAGCATTGGCCTGTGAACAGAGGATCGTGGACTCGATTCCAATTAAGGGCACCCACCTGGGTTGCAGGTTCCTCGTCCCAGTTGCGGCTTGTGTGGGAGGCAACAAATTAATGTGGCTCTCACATAGATGTTTCTCTCTCATCTCTCCTATTTCCCCATCCCCTCCCTCTCTGTAAAATCAATGGAAAAAATATCCTCTAGTGAGAATTAACAAACAAACAAAAAAGTAAGAAGGGGGTTCTGCTTTAACCTTTGAGTCTCAATGACTCAAAGTCCTCCAGGGATTCTGGTTAATTAAAGATTTGTTGTTGTGTTTTTATTTTTTATTTTTTAAATATATTTTATTGATTTGTTACAGAGAGGAAGAGAGAGGGATAGAGAGTTAGAAACATCGATGAGAGAGAAACATCGATCAGCTGCCTCTTGCACACCCCCTACTGGGGATGTGCCCGCAACCAAGGTACATGCCCTTGACCGGAATTGAACCTGGGACCCTTGAGTCCGCAGGTCGACGCTCTATCCACTGAGCCAAACCGGTTTCGGCATGTTGTTGTGTTTTTATAAAAAAAAAACCAAAAAACAAAACACAACACACCTTTTATTATAGAAATATTCAAACAGATTTAAAAATAGAATATAGAAAGTTTAGTGAACGTTTGCTTCTAAAATTTATTAGTATTTTACCTATAGTCAGTTCTGTCCTCCACTCCCCACCACCACCTCATCATGTACACATTCTGAGGGTGTTTTTTTTTTAAATTGTTGTTGTTAATCTTCACCTGAGGATATTTTTCTGTTGATTTTTATTTTATTTTATTTTTTCTATTGACTTTTAGGAGGAGTGGAAGGGAGGTAAAAAGATGGAGAGAGAGAAACATTGATGTGAGAGAGAGAGACACATTGATTGGTTGCCTTCCACACATGCCCTGATTGGGGTCAGGGATCCAGTCTGTAACCCAGGTACGTGCCCTTGACCAGAATTGAACCTGTAACCCTTCAGTCCATGGGCCAATGCTCTAATCACTGAGCAAACCGGCTAGAGCCATATTCTGAGGTTTTTTTTAATGCAAATACCAGCCATAATATCCTTTTATAACTGCTTGCCTGCTAGTAAGGAGGCAGGTGTGTGTGTGTGTGTGTGTGTGTGTGTGTGTGTGTGTGTGTGTGTGGTGTGGTGTGTGTGTTTTAAGTGGAAAGCTTAAGTCTACTTTTAGATAATGGATTCTGTATTGCCCTTGACTGTGTGGTCCAATTGAAGCTATAAATAATCATGGCTTTTTGTTATTTTATTATTTTTTTCTTGCTTTTCTTTGCAGTTTTTCCTTTCTTGAATTCCACTGGCAATCAACATCACATTTACCAAAAACTGTCTAGGGCTGAGGCACTGGATCCCTTTATGGGTCCTTTCCCTTGAAAATGTGGCTAAGAGCCCTAACCGGTTTGGCTCAGTGGATAGAGCATCGGCCTGCAGACTGAAGGGTCCCAGGTTCGATTCCGTTCAAGGGCATGTACCTGGGTTGCGGGCACATCCCCAGTAGGAGGTGTGCAAGAGGCAGCTGATTGATGTTTCTCTCCCATCAATGTCTCTGACTCTCTATCCCTCTCCCTTCCTCTCTGTAAAAAAATCAAAATATATTTTTTAAAAAAGAAAGAAAATGTGGCTAAGAAATTGTTTCGGTTTTATTCAGACTTTCTTTTTGGAGATAGAACTTTGTAAATTTATGTTGCTCTCTCAAAAGTGAACCTGGCCCAGGTGTCTGATCTGTGAACATCCTTCTTCTCTTAGACAAACCACACTGAGACTGCAAAAGAAGGGGACCCGGTGGAGGTGGCTGACAAGAAAATGCTCAGCAGGCTCACATGGGACTTGCAGAAGAGGTGCGGTGTGTGCCAGCTCTCCGGGGGCTGGCGTCTCCTCTGAGCTTTGCCCCTGCCCAAACTGTTAAGTGTGACGGACCCTCCACACACTGTTCTAACACTCTAGCCGATTTTCTGTTTCTTCTCTGCATTGATAAGTGAGTTAATATAGACTAACTTTCAAAAGGCATTTTTCTGCACTAGTGACTGGAATGAAACAGGAGATAAATTTTATTTCCAGATTAAAAAAACTGGAAAAACCTGCTTATAAAAATGCATCTGAAATAATTCTTTGTTTCTCGTTAGTTTATTCATTGGACATGTGTATTCATGTAGATGAAAGAGCCTTTGTTCCTGGAATTGCAGTCACCCAGATAAATGCTGCCCTTTGTTTCACAGCCTGCCGCCCCTCATGGCTCAGAACCTCTCCATACCCCTGGCCTTTGCCTGTCTCCTGCATCTAGCCAATGAAAAGGTAGGTGCTCTGGTAAGCATGGGTGTGTTCTCTATTTGTGTCCACCTGCTTGAACTTTCTATCAGATCTTGCCTGGGCTCCCTCATAGAATGGATGTCTTACATACAGTGACCTATGTGGTACCCTCAGCCCAGAGGATTGACCAGGCACCAAGAAAGAACTTAGAAAAAGGCCGTCAGGTGTAATTAGCAATAAAAAGAATGAGGAAGACCCAAATGGGAAAATATTAGATGTGTGTGTGTTTCCAACTTGAAAACATAAAGTATTTTTACATCATTGTATGTCAAAGGCTTCAAAGGCCAAATCCTATCAGAGCCAAAGTCAAGACACACGGGAAACATGGTGGAGAAGAGGGGAGAGCAGAGTGCAGCCGGAAGTCAGATGCTGGCCAGCAGAGCTGAGCAGTTGTGGCATGATTATTGAAAGAGCAGGCGGTGACCCACCCTCTCATAAGCCTGTAGATGCTGCAGGGGGGCACCCTGTATGTATGGTGCTGCTGGAGACTTGCTGTCCGTGGGTCTCCCCAGACTGGTCCCTAATGCAGACTTCCGTACTTGGAGTAGTGGGCCATGGGCTGGGCTTGGGCTGTATCACTGGGGTTAGGGATGCCTAATGCCATCACTGTGGCTGCTCAGCCCTTTCTAGGGCAGGTGCCCTGCCTGGGAGGGAGAGGGGAGAGGAGTATGACACCTGAAGTGTGGCTTGAGAAGATCGATAAGACTGGATTGGAATAGTAGCAAAAATGGGCTGTTGGGCCCTAGCTGGTTTGGCTCAGTGGATAGAGCGTCGGCCTGCAGACTGAAAGGTCCCCGGTTCGATTCCGGTGAAGGGCATGTACCTTGCTTGCGGGCACATCCCCAGTGGGAGGTGTGCAGGAGGCAGCTGATCGATGTTTCTCTCTCATCGATGTTTCTAACTCTCTATCCGTCTCCCTTCCTCTCTGTAAAAAATCAATAAAATATATTTTTTAAAAAAATGGGGTGTTGGGAGCAGTGCCTGGGATTACTATGTGCTAGTGTCTGACCTCTGACCTTTAATGACATCAGGAGCAGTGATGACCGGCTCAGTTTCCCAGGCCTGCCTTTGCTTTGGACTGACAGGCCCCAAGGAGGGAATGCTCCCTATAGGGCAGCCTGTGTAGCACAGCCTCCAGCCAATCCCAGTGGACCTAGCCCTGGGAACCAGGGACCACTTCTTTTGCCATCTTGTAAGCTCATGACCTCACTGAAGACACAGTCCATTTGGCAGAAGCTAGTTCTGATTTTGGGTAGGGAATTGATGTAAAAGAGCCATGGAGACAGAGCCTCGTGCTGCATGTGTCCAACTGTGGGGTGACCACTGGGCCTGTAACCTCCAGGCTGGGCAACACCTGAGCCAGAACAGAATAAGCCAGCCTTGCTCCTGAGAGTGAGCAGTTGTGCATCAAAGCCAACTTTAGATAAGCAGTGACCCAGGAGCACAGTTCACAGCTGCTGTAGGGTCCTGCTCGGAGGAAGGTGTGGGAGCCAGGTCTCCTAGCGAGAAGGTCTCTGTGTGAGTCCTGACACATCCAAGGTGTCTGAACTCAGAAGCCAACTACAAGAGGAAAGAATGACTAAGAAAAAAAAAATGAATAAAAAGCTATATTGTCCTGACAAGAAATCCACAAAGGGCTTTGAGGACTCCCCATCTGAAGAGGAAGATGCGCCATCCACCCTCTGTCTGACACTCGGAAGGGTCGCTGTTGAGCTCTCCTGGGGAGGCCTGGGATCTCCCATTGTCCTCATGGACAGAGGTGCTGGTCCTAGCACACACGGGCGCCTGAAAGGTGGGCACCTCCAAAGCCCCAGTCTGAGAAGCAGAGCGCCCGGGCTGTGCGCCTCCTCAGAGGCCTGCCTCTTCCTCTGAGAGCAGTTGTGCCCTCACTCGCCTCCCAAGTAGCCTGGGACCAAGTAGACACTGCAGAGCAGGTCGGCGAGGCCCAGGCTCCAGCGCTGCCTTCCCAGTGGCAGTGCGGCTTTGTTCCTTGGGCTCTGACCAAGTCTCTATAAGGGGTCCAGGCCTCAGCATCTGAAGGATGGGGAGGTAGGCCCACACCATGACCTCTTGGGCTGAGCACTGAGGCCATAACTGGGGCCTGGCTTTGGGCTATGTGAGAGATGACGTAACAGTGGCCCTGACAGTAACAAAAAATCTTCAGGGATCTATGTTTGATGACTCAGCTTGGAGCCACCAAGAGAAATCTCCCCACATTTTCTGGCCTTTCTTCTCCCAGTCTTTCCCTTCGATCTGAACGCTGGTAACAAGCCCCTCATATACAGTGTGATGGGGCTTAGGTTGACCCACGATGGATGCTGGGCCCTCTGCCTTCGTGATTGCCAGCAGTGTGTCACTGGTCAGCCACGCCTAAGCAACTTCTGGACCCCAAGCTGCAGACATCATACCTGGGAGGCATGATCTGAGCTTTCCATCGTTAGCAGTCTGGGAGTGTATGCTAATGCTAGACTAGGGTGGATTCTTGGCATAACATACCTTATCTCCCTCCAGTGCCGAGTGAGGGAGGGGTGAGTGAGGTTAGGCAAGAAGGACTCTGACAGTGCTTTCGTCCTGGGGGAGTGGTTGCCTGGGGTTGGTGGAGAAGTGGGCTGAGAGAGTGGGGAAGAATTGGGAGGTGGGAAAAGGCCTGCAGAGAGATGAGGGGGAGAACTGATGTGTAGCCATCACTAAGGGATGGGGTTTGGGGTGGGGGAGGAGAGCCTGGAGAGGGCACATATGGACAGGTTAGTAAACGCACTGTGGCTCCTAGTAGCCTCCCATCCACTCCTTCCTTCAGGACAGATAGCCTAGCTCTTGGGCCTGAACACAGAGATGGTTGTGAGAACCAGAGCCGGAGAAGGCGCGCTCTCTGCTTTTTCCCCCTGCGATTGGCAAGAATTTGGAACCAGCTTTCATGCAAATTCTATTTGCCGTGATAATTTCACTTATAATCATGGGACAAACCTCATTCTTTGTTTCCTCAGTTAGGATTTGCTTTGCGATCCTTTAATTCTTGGTGCATCAGAGTCCATGTGTGTTTGTCCTCTTTCAGAATCTAAAGCTGGAAGGAACCGAGGATCTTTCAGACGTTCTCGTGAGGCAAGGGGATTGAGTTCCCCGGGAGAAGTCAGCAGGCGGGGGCTCATCACTTCAGTGACCAGGACATCTCCACTGGATGCTACAATGTGGGGCTCGGGGCAAGGTCCCCATTTGCCTGTCGCTCTTCCCTCCTGTCCCTCTCAGTCTGGGAAACTACTGGAAGCTCGCCCTTGATTAGAGCTTTCTGCCCTACGACCCCTAGGCGGGAGGAGAGGGTGAGAGTATGTTTCTGAGACCTACATGCATTCTCTGTATTTGTGCGTAGACTTAGTCTCCTAAATGGATCTGTTGTTCTGCCCACTCTTTTGTAGAAGAGGAGGCATATGTGGTCCTTTGCCAGCTACCTAATTCATGTACATAAAATGTCACGTGCCCTTATAAATGTATATATAATGCTTAAAAATAAAATTCTAACAAGCTTGGTAAAATATTTGAGTACCCATTAGATAAGTATTGACCTGGTCTTTACACTCAAGGGGGTGCCATCTTTGTAGCTAGACAGGATACCCATGTGTCAGCGTGAGGCAAGAGCCGCCTAAGGAGGTGCTGCAATGTTTTGTCTGGTGGCGGCGGGAGGGGTGGGGGGGCCAGAAATTGTGAGATGACCCAGATTGTGAGATGGCATCCATGCGGCCTATGATTTCTGCTGCAGAATGATGGCAGTAGCCATGGCTGGCTCCTGTCTGTGGCTTGCTGACTTCATTAGCCTTCTCAGCATCATTGTGAGGAGCATGCTGGTATCGCTCCATTTGCTGGAGGAGAAGCAGGACACAAAGTTCAAAGAACCTGCATAAGGAAGGGCAGCTGACCATCAGGAGCTTGGCCCTGAACCAGGAAATTGCTTCTGGGGTCTTCCTTTGTAGCTTCTCTGCTATATGCTGCTCAGACCACAGACTCAGTGCTTTGTAGGTGTGGATCCGGGTGGCCCTGTCCTTGGCAGTCCTGGTCTCTGCCAGAGCATTCGGTCACCATTCATTGGGTAAATAGAGGTTTTGGATGCTAGGTCAGAAGTCGTGAAGTCTAATTGTCGAGTACTCTTGATAATAACTTGCTTCTAAGCCAAAGTCCACACACAATAAAGAACAAGTAATCCCGCCGAAACTGGTTTGGCTCAGTGGATAGAGCGTCAGCCTGCAGACTGAAAGGTCCCAGGTTCGATTCCGGTCAAGGGCATGTATGTTGGTTGTGGGGCACATCCCCAGTGGGGCGTGTGCAGGAGGCAGCTGATCGATGTTTCTAACTCTCTATCTCTCTCCCTTCCTCTCTGTAAAAAAATCAATAAAATACATTAAAAAAAAAAAAAAAAAAAAAAAGAACAAGTAATCCCTAACACCCAGAAATGGGCTTTCCAGACTGCGTCCTAAACACAGTAGGTTTGCAGTTGTTCATATAAAAATACAATAATCCTATATAATAAAAGGCTAATATGCAAACCAACCAAACGGAGGAACAACCAGTCAATATGACATGCACTGACCACCAGGGGGCAGATGTTCAATTCAGCAGCCCTCTCCTGGTGGTCAGTGTGCCAGAAGTTGAGCTTACAGCTGGTGAGTGCAGCGGCGGTGGCGGGAGCCTCTCCCACCTCCAAGGCAGTGCTAAGGATGTCTGACTGCCGGCTTAGGCCCACTCCCCCAAGGGCTCCCGGACTGCAAGAGGGCGCAGGCTGTGCTGAGGGACCCCTCCCCCTCCCTCCCCCGAGTGCATGAATTTCGTGCACAGAGCCTCTAGTTAATAAATAATAATACAAAAATGAACTTCGGCATACAACCGTAAACCTACTTCCGCCCCACCCTGTATTACCCTTTCTGCTCTGTTGAAAGGGTTAGACTTGAGCATGTGAAGGGAGGGCCTCTTCCCTGTCCTGCTGGCTGGAGCCTCGAACACGTTTCCCAGTGCCGGGCAGTGCTGGTCCTCTTGCTCTGCTTCCCGCTCTCAGTCCACACTCCTCTATGGTGAGGCTGGGCCAGCGTTGAGTGGCCAGTAGAACAGCTGGGATAGTCCCAGCTTCCTCAATGAACTCCCCTCCCCTCCCCGCTACTCACAAGCTTCTCCCTCATTCATATGGTTGCTGTATCAATAGTCTTTTGGCTACATGTAACCGAAAGCCCATGCCAGTGGGTGTGCACATAAGTAGGCTAGGGTGGCAGCTCCATGAAATCAGACCAAGGATCATCCCAGCTCTCTTCTCCGCCATCCCTAATGTGTGACTCTCATCCTTGTCTTTCAGTGTGGCTCCTGGAATCCAGCCATCACATCCATATTCTGGGAGCAGGATGAGGGGTTTGGGGAGGCGGCAACCTACTTTTGGTCTCTAAGGATTTGCCTTTTATGGACAT